>NC_080087.1:116736120-117040324 GCF_950005125.1 Chionomys nivalis
GGAAGATCTGCAGCTTGAGCCCTCCAGAGGTAGGCACACACCTTCTCTGGTCCTTGGCAGAGTGCCTGACGGTGTGAACGGCATGGAAAGCGTACCCTGGGTTCTTGCCACTGTCCTGCCTTGTGGGCATGAGGAAGTCAGGCCAACGCCAGCCACACACCCTCAGTAACAAATGTCGTCGTTGGTATTCCTGGCAGATCACACCGGCAGAATGAGGCTTTGTTTAGAAGCCTTTCCTCTGGGGGAAGTTCACAGTCCATCCCATCCAACGGCCAAGGAGAAAGAAGCACCCATGGCTGGGCTTACTTTAGTGTGTTAGTTAACACTGCATTCTGTCTCATTTCAGAACTGAGAAGTCAAGCACAGTATTGCTCAAAACCTTCCTTCAGCACTACAGTGGGGCGAATAGGGAAGTGAATGTCAGTCATGAAAATGTAAACAAAAGAGGCACATCCTAAAGACTCCTGAGTAATGTGTCTGATAGACGGAGAACCTAGACCAGTGGTTCTCAACCTTCCTAACGCTGCGACCCTTTAATACAGTTCCTCGTGTCATGGTGACCCCCAACCAGAAAATTATTTTCATTGCTACTTCATAACTATAATTTTATGACTGCTAGGAATAGTAATGTAATGTAAATATCTGATATGCAGGATATCTGATATGCGACCCCTGTGAAAGGGTCATTGACCTCCAAAGGGGTCATGACCCACAGGTTGAGAACCGCTGGTCTGGATCTTATTTATTCTCTAACTGGGGAGAGAGGAAACTCTTTGGAGACATTAGCTGCATTTCAAGACACTCAAATCCTTCCATGTTTGTGCATTTCTCTCAAAACAGTTACCTTCAGGGAAACTTTAGAACTGCAAACAGTGTGTGAGATACGAACCACCGTACCCCTGTTAACATCCTGAGAGCGGTTATTACGAAATAGCTTTGCAAATGTCACCCCTGAGAAAGGCTGGGCAAAGTGTACAGGGGTCTCCACCGCACACCTAAAACTACCTCAGTTAGCAACTCCAGTTAGCAAAGCGGACGCAGGCAACACAGCGAGCTCTGCTTGTTTCTCTTCAACCACAGTTCCAGGAGGTCTGTGTCTCTAGCAGTTTCTTATATACCCCCCTTCCACCCACAGCACTTGGGCTAATACAGGGCCTTGTGCTACTACCTAGCTACCTACGCTCCAGGGTCCTGATGCCCTCATCTGCAAGGCAGCTCTTGGATTTTCGAACAGAGAGGGTCTTCTCTCAGGACTGTCTTCTCTCACCTCTCCCACTAGACCCTATCTGAATTCTGTCTATGCACAGCCCAGCCTCCCAGGCAAACCAAGCTACAAGCCTGTCATTACCGCAGCTGAAAAGCTCCCTGTATCTGTGTATCCCATCTACACACATTTCTGAGCAATTGCTGAGTGTGGAACACCGCCCTGGGCCCAGGGGATGCCCTGGCCTGGGAACTATGTGAGGCTAGTCTCTCTCTGCTGCTCTCTGGTGACATATCCTGATGAGGGACAGTATAAAGAAGCAATGCAGGGGCGGGTGGGGGTGTGTGTGTGTGGAATCAAATCACATGAGAGGTTTATGAAGAAACAGAGGGAAGTGACTTTAACCCAGAAGTCAAAAAAGGCTTCCCAGAGGAGATAAGATTTGACTTGTAACCCCAAGAATGAGAGGGCCTTCTCTCAGGAACACTTGTGACAGAGGGAAAAAGAAAAATGGGATTTGTAAACTGTCGTAACCACAGAGCAACAAGAGGGTTTTTCTTTCTTTGCGTGTGATTGCATTTCCTTGGGGGTGGGGGGAGTACAAACCTCCCGTAGTATTTGTCCCTACAAGAGGAACTGTAAAACACACACACACACACACACACACACACACACACACGGGGTGAAGGGTGGAGGTCCGGTATGGACACAGCCGCACCAATGTGGCTCCGGAGTGGTTTGAGTTACTCTAACAGTGGATGCAGTTTATTTCAGGGCCCTAGGGAGATTCACCGCCAGGGGCCAAACGCGGGGCCTGCTGAGGAGGGTGTTGCACCAAAGGCAACAGAAATTACCATGAAAGTTGGGTCCCCACAAACCTAACTTGAGCAAAAGCGGGCTGAGAAGGCAGAAAAAGGAGACCCAGGCGAAACCATGGGGCAGGACAGCCATCTGTTGCTGGGCTCGGGTCTGCCGCAGTTTCCTGCCCACAGGTCTCATGAGCACAAGGTATAGGCTCAGAAGACCTGGATTCCCAGAGGTTTGAGAGTACCTCGTGCTGTCACCACAAGTCGGTTCCCTGAATGTCCTTGCTTGTCTTGTGCCTAGGAGCCCCTCAGTCAGCTCATCCCCTAAGCAGGAATAAGTTGGCTCTGGGGCACCTGGACGCAGGACCTGTTCTAGACCTCCGCGTCCTGGCACGGTAATCCCCATCACGGGCAGGATTGTATGCTGTCGCGGGGCACCCCTTCTCTCTCCGATGGGGCCCGGGGAGGGGGAGGGCAGCCAAGACGACTCGTCCTGCGTCCCAGGGACACACCACTGGTTACGGTGTCGCCCACTCCACTCCCCCCGTACGGCCCATCTGGTCGACCCACGTGCAGCTCGACCCTGGGTTGGCGCCGCACCTTGGGCCGGGCGCGTCTGGCCGGCGCTTTCTGGGGACCTGGACACCGCCCCCACCCTCGAGGGGACGGCATCCGGCCGCCGCGAGTCCGGCAGGGGGGCGTCCTGGAGTCCCCTGCGGTGGAGGGACGCTGTGGCCGGCTGCCACACAAAGGCGGCGGCGGGAAGGCGGGGCGGGGCGGGCCGGGGGCGGGGGAGGCAGGAAGGGGCGGGGGCGGCGGCGGCGGAGATAAAGCCCCCGCGCCGCCCGGCCGGCTAGTGCTGTGGTTGCACGGGAGCACGGGCTGCACGCGTCCCCGCCGCTGCGCTGTCCTCCCTCCGGGCTCCGACCGCCACCTGGGGATCCAAGCGAGGGCGGGTGAGTACCGGCTGCGCGGTCCCCGCCACTGGGAGGAGAGCCGGGGACCGTCCTCCGGGCTTCGCCGCGACCGGGCGCCGGGGCGGGAACTTTATCGGGCCGCCGGAGCCACGACTGCGAGCGCTCCCGGATCTCGCGTCCCTATCCCCCGAGGGTTGGGCGGTTCAGGTGTGCCCGAGACTGAGGGAACGCTCGCCGAGCTCGGCGTGACTGCGGTGGATCCTGCGTGGCTGAAAATCGTGACCCTGAACCTGAGGCATCTGGGCACTCAGGGGTGTCACCGACCCCGCACTTTGCTTGTGCGCGCCCGGGACAGGGACCGGGAGACCCGTTCTCACTTGTTACCTTTGCCTCAGCAGCTTGGAGGTGGGCAGCGACTTGGGGGAGGGCTTCAGTTCACACTGGCCTTTGCAACAGGCTTATCCCTACTATACAGTAGCAGCTCTTTGCGATTTATTATTTATTTCCATCATCTGTAGACCAGGGTATTGCGAGGCCGCTGAGTGAGTCCAGGTAAGGTGAAAGTACACAGAAATCCTGGGCGGAATTAGGTATTTAATTTGCCCCCAAGATGAGCCGCGGGAAAGCTGCTATTACATAAGACAGCACTCCACCTTCAGGTATTAGAGAAGGTACTGTTGAGGATTTTTAGTGTTTTAATGAACAAAACAGAATCTCCGCGTGTCTCTCTTGAGAAATCTCCAAACGCGGCTGGATCTTGCTTTGACTACTTTGCAAAGAACGTTCTTATATTTAGCATCAACATAAAAAGGTGTTTGAAGGTTTGACTTTCTCTTTCAAGCTGGGAAGCAGTTTACTTCTCTGAACTGTTCTAGAACAATTGATCTGATAATTTTGTGCCGTTGGAGATTTTATATCAGAATGGGAATACAGATAACTGGGAGAGATGTCAGCATTACTGATTTTGTGTATCTAAAGTATACTTAGAAACTGAAGGCGCTTTCAACACTTTCTGTGGCTCTGAAACAGTAATTATATGCTGTTTGCAACATTTAAGCAAAAAAAAAAATCTCAGGAGACATTCAACCAATAACGCTTCCATCAACCCCTGGAGTTTTGACTGTTTTTCAAAATAGCGTTTGAAAAATTTTTTTCAGGGAAGGGTGACTCCTGAAGGTCATGAGACGATGTCATCTTTCTTTCTTTAAAAGAATCCAAGCAGAAAAAATTTCCACCCCGCCCCCATGAACTTGACATATTAGCACAATTTTTGAAAAGACAGAAATTACTGAATCGCCTAAGGATGTCAGTTTTCAGCTTCACACATAGAGAGTTTGACAGTAGTCAGACACAGCCCAAGATGGAAGAGTTGGAAGTGAGATGGGGACCTGGCCAGGCTCCTGGCCCTCCTTGTTGCTGCCCTTTTCCTGGAATCCTTCTCTCACATGGTTGGGGACGTCGGCCTTTTCTTCCTCCTGTGGTTGTAGTGCTGCAGGCTCACTTCCGTGGCCGTCTCAGGTCCAGCGGTTTCCACCCGCTCCCTTTACACAGTGCTTTAAACATGTTCAAGACTTGCCCTCACCTGGAGGCACTGCTCCTCTGTCAGGAAGCAGGGGGAGGCTGAAGCAGGGATGCTGTGAACCTGATCTACAGAGTGTGCTCCAGGTCAGCCAGGGGTACATAGAAAGACATGTCTCAAAAACAACTTGAGAGCTCACAGGCATGCGCAAATATGCTCACACACAAACACACACGCACATGCGTGCGCTTACATGCACATGCGCACACACACAGAAAAACACACACGTGCACATGCACGCACACATACACACACTCCAATATACTTAAACCTTAAGCTCCTCCTACTCCCACAGGCTGCAAACTGGCTCTTTCATTGTAGTCTTCAACACAGAGGGTTTTCTGGTGCCTTCCATGCATCAGGTTCTACAGGTGGCACAATGACCTATGCGCCTGGGAAAGTAAAGGCCACCAGACTTGTCCCATGTGTTACTTCTGTGCCCCCTCTAAGCATTTCCATATTTACCCACTCCTCTGCACGGTCTCTCCAGGCCCACGTGTGCCTTACATTTCCTTTTGACGCTTTTCACCTCTGCTAAATATAGCAGGTCCTTGCATTCCTGGGATTATCATTCTTATACTGGGGGGAAAAGCAGACAGAAAAGCATATCTATGGTAAATACTGTGGGGGTGGAATGGCAGAGAAAATAATCAAGTTGAATTGGGAATTTGCAGAAGATGAGAGAAAAGGCTCCTTGTGTCAGTGACTAATGTCCCCAGCTGTGCCATGCATCCCAAACCCCCCTCCGCTCAGGAATCGTACTCACTCCTCTCTCTTACCTTCTGTTCATTCTCTCACCACGAACCCCGTTCTGTTTCAGCAGGAACTTCACAGTGATCTAACTTCCCTTATTTTGGCATTTCTGATGATCACCAGATTACTCCATGATTCTTAAATTAGTTGCCATGTCCCCAGTCTCTCTTCTTCTCAGACCCTGCATGTCTCCCCAGAACAGAAGAACCTAGAATTTCCTGTATGAGCCGTCTTCTGTGTGCCCAGCTGGCCTCTGCCATCTCGTGGGTGCCCAGCTGGCCTCTGCCATCTCGTGGGTGCCCAGCTGGCCTCTGCCATCTCCTGGGGGCCCAGCTGGTCTCTGCCATCTCCTGGATGCTCAGCTGGCCTCTGGCATTAGACACCAGGCGCTGTCTCCCATGGCTTTCTACAGCTTCCTCCCTCCTTGTTTTCCGGCTGTCATCTCTTCTACTCTCTGTGGTTTCCTAATACTCTGCCTCTCCCGAATTAATGCTATCCATAGAGCCTTTGGCTGGACCAATTTCCCAGTTTCACTTATCACCTTTATGAAGTGAGTTCCAGGTTGCCACCTGAGCTAAGAGCATTCTCTTACACTAGCTGCCGGCCTGGAGGTTTGAAACCGAGGTTATGTGTTTGCTTGTGTGCAGCTATACATGTATGCGCTCGCATGCATGTACTGTCTGTCTTGGTTTTGTTGTTTGGGTTTGAGATAAGGTTTCTCCCTAACTAGGAGCTCCACAGCAGACAAGGCTGGCCCATGAACCTGAGAGATCCTCTAATCTCCACTTCCTCAGCCCTGGGATTCCGAGTACACACCACCCTGCTCTTTATTTTTGCATCTTAGTCCGGGGATTGAACTCACATACCTATACCTAGGCTTGGGTGACAAGCACTGTATCATCTAAGCCAGTGGTTCTCAACTTTCCTAATGCTGCGACCTTTTGATACAGTTCCGCATGCTGTGGTGACCCCATTGTGTTGCTACTTCATAACTGTAATTTTGCTCCTGTTATGAATTGTAATATAAATATCTGCTGTGCAGGGTATCTGGCATGCGACCCCCAGGTTGGGAATCCCCCGATCTAAGCTATCTTATCAGCCCCTGACTTTAGTTTTTACACCCACCCCGTATGTCCTTCATTAGTCAAAGTTTATCTTTTTTTTCTTAATGATTACATAATTCCCCAAGGCATCCAAGTGGGAGCCTCCGGTAATTCCTGATTTCTGCATATCCTGCTCTGACCAAGTCACAGTCCTCTTGCTTCTCTGTGCTGTGAGATCCCATGAGTCTCCAATCTATTTGCTTGCCTCTATTTTGCTTTAGTGTGTAGAAATAACAAAATGGTGGCTGGTACATCACTTTCAGCTGGCAGACATGTATTGGCCTGAATAAAACATACAGAAAGTTAACTGATACTAGGATTAGTTCTGGAGATTCGTATCTGGAGATAACCTTGGGTTTATTGCTTCTCTTAAAAGGCAGAGGACATGGCACATCGTGAGGCTTACGTTCGATGTGCAAACCCACCCTCGGCATGTGCTAAGGTCGTAGCAGTTTTCTGTGGTGGAGGTTAGCTGCTTCCTGGTCCATGTGGACCTGTGAACCCTCACTGACATCAGCTTTGTGGCTTTAGAGTTAGTCACTATGGGCTGGGGCAGCTGTCAGCAACCTGGGAGTCTCAGGGGTTTACTGCAAGTTCCCTGCACCAAGAACTTTGCATTCTGTCTGTCTTCCATGTTGTTGCTGTCTCAGATCATTGCAGTTTCCCTACGTCTGCCTGCATCCATCCTGATGTCATCCAGTGCCTCCCTCTGGATGTGGAGGTAACCGCCTCTCTGGAGTGGCAATGTTGTGTCAGGAGATTCTTCAGGCTGGAAGGTGAGCGCTCAGTGGTCTTTACGCAGGGTCGTCCCTGAGCGTCTCAGAAGGCTTTCATGGTCGCTCCTACAAAATTCTGGTATTACCTTAGTGTGTCCAGACTGCAGTCTCTGCTGTTTCCATATGTCTCACCCCTTTCCACACACTCCAGGAGGAGATAGGGTTTGGTCAGCTCACCCCCACCCTAGGCAGTAGATAGGCATCTGTAAGTATGAAGACACAGTATCAGAAGCAGGCAGACCTTTCACTGTCTCAGCCCTATGTCTGTGGAGCCCAGGGAACTTTCCATAGCGCACTGGGAACTCACTAGGTGGGTGGCTATCTGGTGGCCTGACCACATCTGTGTCCTCTTCTACCTTTCCTGTCTTCTGGACCTTTGTTTCTTCCACACTGGGCTCCATGGGGCCCAAATATGAGTATGTTGCACTGTGTCTCCTGTCTTGGTTGTCTTGCTGCACCTTTGTCTGTGGTTCTGTTCTTCAATGCTCACTTTCTGGACAGTTTCACCTTTTTTCAAGCCCAGGTCTAGTTATCTTCTGTTCCAAAAACCATTCCTGATAACCACTGTTTCCAACCCTTGGTTGCCCACATGTGGTACACACACATACACACACACACACACACACACACACACACACACACACGGTATACACAGTTCTGTGGTGGCAGCTACTGCCTTGTAGTCAAATGCTTCACCTGCCCTTGTTTTAATTTTATTTGTGACCTAATGGTATTTAATAGACGTGTGAACTAAACCGTCACCATTTTTAATAATAAGCCTGCTTCGTATTGATTCTGTATAGAACAGGGCCTGTATTTCAGGCTTAAAGGGGAACTCCTTAACAGATACCTCAACTTCTAGCTGTGGTACTTCTACTTTTAACACACGTTTTCATTCTTCTCTGTGTGGATATGTGTGTCTGTGTGCTTTTGTGTGTGAAGGCCAGAGGACAACCTCAGATGTTCCTTCGGTGGTAGCCACCTTGCTTTTGGGGAGTTTCTCATTGACTTGGAGCTCACCAATTAGGCAAGGCTGCCTGACCAGAGATCCCCCCAGGGATCCTATTGTCTCTACCTCCCTAACTAGGTTTTTATAAGTATATGACACCATGCCTTTTTTTTTTGGAGCATGCGCTCTGGGTTCTTATGTTTGCAGGCCAGGATTCTTATTTGCACATTTTTTTTTTTTAATGTTCTGAGTGACTGCATGTTTTAAGGTGAAACATTAGGGAACAAAGGCAGTGCTCTGCCCATGACTGCATGCATTTTCCTCCTAACCTTTCTCAACCTACTACTGTCTGGGCTTTCCCTCTGCCTCTCATGGCTCGTGTAAGGAGGGGATGATGCACTGTGGACTGTAGTGTACTTCTGCTAGCCTTGGTGACGATGGTATGTACCTTCTTAGTGACATTGTTTCTCATGTTTGCTTGTTTGTTTGTTTTGTCATGGAGCTGGCTCCCTTCAGCCAAACTTGGTTGAAAAGAGCCCTGGACTGGGGACGATCTGGGTTGTGCTGTTGATAGCCGAACCATGTAGAACTCGGTTTCCTTCTGTATACAGTGGATATCACAGAAATAAATGACATCTGTGGTGTCTTATTAAATGTCTTATAGATTTTTAAAAAAATTTATAGCTTCTTGGCTTTCCTTTCTAATCTAGCTTTCTCATAAATATCAAGTCTGGGTGCCTTTATTCTTGAGTGCATTATTCTGTGCTTACACACCGTGAAGTTCCCGTCCATCTCTTTCTTTCATAATCCCGTGAAGACATTTAGCATTAGAACTCAGAAATAGCACCATGGGCCAAGGGGAAGATTTAGTTGATGCTTCTCCTCGGAGGCAGTTAGGAAATTGTGAAATGAATTAGGACCCTGTGCTTGGATCTTCTTTGTGAGCCCATTCTCCATATATAAATGTTCTTAGTCCTTACTTCCGAACCATCTTTCTTCATGAATAGATTGCATGCCTGAGGTGAAAATCAATGTTGGTTAAAAAAAAAATTTACCCTTGGGGACTAAATGGAGTCAAGTATAGTAAACCACATCTTCAGGTTATTGCTTATCTGTATGTTCACAGTTTGTCTAAGGATGCTGAAAACTCACACAATGTTATTATTCTTTAGAGACCCAATCTTCTACTGAGTAGCCTGGGTCTTTTCCATAGCCCACAAGGCCCTGCTTTATTTTACTGTTTGATTTCTAGGTCTGGATTTAAGCCCAGGCTGGAGAAGTCAGCAACCCTTGTGAATGCCTTTTTTTTTTCTTTTTTTGGCCAGGAATGGCCACCAAGCCTGAGCAATCTCCTGTTTCGTAATCCTCTTGGTGTATTTTGACAACCATGTCCTCCATTTCATGTCTGAATCTCTCAAGGCTCGATGGACATCCTAGTTCACGATCATATCAGGAACACCCAGACCCTTGCTGCTATTTCACCTTGGCCTCTACCTCTACCTCAGAAGATAATCAGAGAATGGGGATCAACTGTGCCATTCTCATCTTAGCAACTGGTCCTTAAAAGAAAGAAAATGTACACAAAATTTTAACATTCATTCTCTCTCTCTCTCTCTCTCTCTCTCTCTCTCTCTCTCTCTCTCTCTCTCTCTCTCTAAAAAGCTGAAGGCATTTCTTATAACTGTAAACCTTAGTAGATACATTGGTTTTTATACCTTTGCCTTCATGCTCCCCAGCAAAACCAAATGAGGATTTTGTTTACTAAAGGGATTTCCCTTGAAACCATACCAAAGATAGCATTAGGACCCTGCCACCCTTTTGCCCATCCTCTGTAGAATGTCAACACATCTCGCTATAGGAAAAACAACCACCGGTTTTTAGCAAGAGAGTTTATAGCAAACACAAGACACTCGCAACGAGTAAGGTGCAGCTGGGCTGTGTCTCTGTGTATGGCAAAATTCCTGTCCATCCTGAGTTTGAGCCCTAGCAACTACCAAAGGAAAGGTTTAAAAGCATGAAAGGTGAGTACAAAAGCAAGTGTCACCTTCCTTCCCAGAGGGCCCTGCAGGAATAATACAGATGCTTACTGGTAAATTTCATTTTATCAGTTTGGTTTTTTTATTCGTGTGTTTGTTTTTATTCTGAATACGGCTCTACCTGAGAAGTTCCTTCATTGAGGATTTGATCTCTGTTCCGATCATATAAAAAGCTATTAATACCTGCATTACCTTGTCCTTACAGTGCAGAGCCCTAATCAAATAACTCCAGCAGGAATGTGTTCCCTAAGGGACTCTTTCCTTTTACTTACTGCCCCTGAGATCTGACTCTGAAATTGGAACCAGAGACTGAGCCTCGGGGTTCACTTCTTTCCTTTGGTCTCTTGACTCTTCTTTTCCTGGAAGACCATGAGGACATCTTGCTCCAGGCTTATCTCCCCAGAGCTGCATGATGAAGAGGGAAGAAGCTTTCTTGCCAGTTCTAGTTGGGGGAGGGGGGCACTGGGAGGAAATCTGATTGGCTCAGTTCTGGTCACTTGCTTTTCTCTACACCAATGGCTGCAGTTATGAGAATGGGGCTCTTATGAGTGGTCAGATCTGAGTCAGGGGTTCAGTGATGTGGTTCAGGCTGGGGTAAGGTGTGCTAAGCATGTAAGTTGTCCTTGGGTGATGGAGGCTCTAGTGGGCTCCTTGAACTTGCTGCCTACCTCTAGAATAGGAGCTAATATCTCTTCCACTCACACAGCTGTGAAAGAAGAGTGGAAAAGCCGATGTGTCTGTGGTCAGACTGCCTGTATGTCATGGCAGAGTCAGGTCCAAGATTGTGAGCCATGAGCTGGTAGCACGAATCACAAAGACTTCTGTCACTTCTCAGCTGTGTTTACGTCTTCTTAAAATCTCCTGCCTTTTCGAGCACTGCCTTTTCTGTAGGGCATGGTAGCCCAAGTGCATGAGGGAAGAATAGGCCGACAATTTTATGTGGTTTGAAGTACTGCGTTTATATCATTTGGCCCCCCAATTTGTTCCTTAGACATGCCTTCCCTCCCCCACCCCAGACTGGAGTCTAAAATTAGTGCTGACCTTTGGATGGAGAATGCATTTGCACACAGTCCTAAGGACCAACTTAGCCTGAGCTGGATAAAATTCCACAGAACCAAGAATGAATGTAACCTGATTATTTTAATTCAAGTCTACTTGGGATTTAACTTTTTCTTTTTGCAAAGCTTATACTTTATTCAAAACTTGTCACTTCTACATAACAGAGATTTCCCCTCCTTCCCTTCCTCTGTTCCTTTTCATCCCGTTCCTTGTTTTCCTTCTCCTCCAGATTTGGAGCCTGGTAGACTTTGGTTTGAATCTAGATCCTATCAGTTGCAAGCAGGAGAACATAGCCAGCTTCCTCAGGTTTCCTAAGCCCCAACTTTGTCTGCAAGTTGAGCGTGAACGTGACCACCTCTTGCGTACTATGAAGAGAGAGTGGAGAATGTATCTTAGGTAGGTGCTGTACATATGGTAGGAATGGACTCTACTAGGAATGGGGATGGCCATGGTCATAGTTCTGGATTGTATTTGCCATAGTGGTAGAGGTGAGTGTTTGTCTCCCCCAAGATTCCTATTCTGTGTGTCTCAGACCAGGTGCATGTATCCTGAGTGGCTCCTCTTGCTAGCCGGTCTGCCCCAGGGACAGTCTATGCATGCATCCCGAGCAAGTGCTGAGATCACACGTAGACCACCTTTGCCCAAGGCTCTGGGGATCTGAACTCCAGTCCTCACACTTCTGTGTCAAACACCTTACCCAGGATCATCTCCCCAACTCAGAAATTAAACACGTTTAAAGATGTGCTGAATGTATTTAGAACACGAATTCATTTAAGTATGATTGGATTCCCTAATTATACAAGAATTCTAAGAATGTTTAACTTGCAAGTATTCCCACATCAGACCTGCATTTTCTGCTGTAGTTGATAGAGTCATCTTGGCATTTTCCTGGAGCTTAGCCATTTGAGACTTAATGCAATGCTCTGAGTGTGTGCCTCTGCCTGATAAGTGTTGATCTGACAATAGCATGGGAGATACCGTGGAGTTTTGGTATGGTGGATCACATAATTATAAAAGGGTGTCCTTTCTAAAGATATTAATTTTCTTTATGAAATTAATTCACTAAGAGATTCACATCACTTTCTGCCAAGTCTGATAGCTTCTTAAAATGGCTATGATGCTTAGATATTCATAATAAACTTATTCTTGTGCAGCAAGGTGGTAAATTATGAATATCAAAGTGTTGATCGTATAAATGTGAATTAATCCAGTACAGCCAAAGGACTGAAAGGAGTTGTTCCTACAGGTGTGCGTCAGTTATTTGACTAAGATTTCTTTGTGCAAGGAAAGTCCACCTTTTGTGTGT
Source organism: Chionomys nivalis (assembly GCF_950005125.1). Classification (NCBI taxonomy): domain Eukaryota; kingdom Metazoa; phylum Chordata; class Mammalia; order Rodentia; family Cricetidae; genus Chionomys; species Chionomys nivalis. Next base: position 116,748,609 of record NC_080087.1, read on the forward strand.
ATGGTGGTTAAGTTACGCTTTCCTGCCCCTCTCTTCTTGTTCTAGTTGTATGTGTCTTACCTGTCCTGTGATGACCCACAAGCCCATCTTAGTCTTCTGAGTTCCTTTTACTGTGCCTGGCACAGAGGAACTGAAAAGAAACTCCAAGGAAAAGAAAGAAATGAAAAATTCACAGATAGCCCTCTGTCGGGTGCTGTTAGGCACGTTTTATACTTGGTTGTGAAGAGTCTTAGCAACACTGATAGTAGGGTGGGAGCAGGCCGGAGTTTGTCATGAGAAATTATGGGATGCACATGTGCAGAGCAACTTGCGCAGACGCACGTAGATGGAAGAGAGTCTGGAAACATGTGTTCCCAAGGAGGAAACTTTTTATTCTGAATCACTGTTTTCACTGGCCAAGTAACAAGGCAAGACGCCTGGGATAAAAAGGTCAGACATCGCTGGGCAGGGAATCACGTTGGGAGTCGGAAGAACTTGGGTTTAAATCCCAGTTCCACGTGCATTTGCGTGGGTAGCCAGTGTCAAACATCTTCCTGTCTGTGCTCCATTTCCACGGGAGGCGGGGGAGTACACATGGTGAGGGTGTCCCCTCTTTGTTAGAGAGGGAGCATATCTGTCTCATTTCACACCGAAGAAGCTAGGAAATGAAGGGACTTAAAGCCACGTCAAGGTCAGGGCTGTGACACAATTCCCCCTTTCTGATCACTGCCCCTGTTGCTCTCGGGAAGCCAAGTCTGGGTACGGTTTTGCAGCAGACTGCCCTGCCTGCTTGGACCCTTGACTTGTGGATTGTCCTATCCGTTCCCTAGAAACATCTGGCCAACTCATGTCTCCTCCTGTCTGTATACACTCCCATCATCCCGAAGAGGAATCTGTCTTAAGAGTAGAAGAGATTCTTCAAATTGACTCTTTGATGTGCCTGCCCATCCCATGATGTTCAGAAACTGAATGGCGGTCCTGTCTGTCACTGTGGTGAAATTCAACTTATGAGCTGGGTTCTGAGTACTTACTCAGTAATAGTTACCTGGAGACGCTCAGATGTATGGACAGGACAGGCATCGACCGTGGCGGTTCTCATCCGCTCGTATTGAAAACATGTCTGTGTTCTGGGTACCCAAGAGCAGTGGCATGTCACTGTGGCAGATGGGAAGCGGCCACAGAGGGCTCTAGTGCAGAGGTTCTCAACCTTTTCAATGCTGTGACCCCTTAACACCGTTCCTCGTGTTGTGGTGACCCCCTCCAACCATAAAATTATATTCCTTGCTGCTTCATAACTGTAATGTTGCTACTGTTCTAAATCATAAGGTAAGTATATTATGCAGGATGCCTGCTATGTGACCTCTGTGAAAGGGTCATTTAACCCCCAAAGGGGCCGTGACCCACAGTTTGAGAACAGTTTCTCTACAAAGGCAACAGTGAAGGGACTGGAGAGATGGCTCAGTAAAGTGTTTGCTGCACAAGTTCAAGGACCTGAGTTCGGATCCCCTCAGAGTTCGTGTAGAACTGGCAGTGTGTGTCTATCCTCCCAGAATTGGGGAGTCAAATAGGCAGGTCCTTGGGGCTAGCTGGCCACCTGTTCTAGCTGAAATGATTGAGATTCTATGCCAAAAACTAAGATCGCAAGCAGGAGAGGAAGACACCTGACATTGCATAGCTTCACACACACACACACACACGCACACGCACGCACACACGCGCGTGCACACACACGCAATTGTACGTGCTCAGTAGACAGGTTTCCATGGAGTTGTTTTGCTCTTTGTCTTCTTTCACTGATGTGATCAGTGTTCCCTCACCATAGCAGACTTGATCCTGTGACCTCCGCCCTGCCCCTGGTGCTTCGCCGAGTCAGTCATAATCTGCCAACGTTAATGACGCTAATGAGATCCTTAGCATGTCAGAGAGGTTAGTGGTCAGGGGGGCTTGAATTGTTGAGACAGCTACGCCGGAGTCTCTCCCTCCTATGTCTCTTATAAAAAGAATCAAAAAAAGTAGTCTGTGATCTCGAGAGGCAGAGAAGCCACTGATGTCCCAATGAGCTATGGCCTGGGAAGACAGTGCTGAATCCTCCAGGCAGTTTGCAGAAGCTTGTGGCTCTGTAGATGAAGAACCCAGAGTCCCCACTGAAAAATTACAGGTAAGTGACAAGATTTTGTCTGTGACATGAGGACAGTGATAGCCAGTTCTTAGGCAGCTGCTGTCTGGGAGGCCTCATGTGAAACCCTTCAGGCAGAGAAGTGACTTCAGTGTCGCAAGGATGTCTGTGAGGTAAGTCTGTGCACAGGTGAAGGGTGGGAATGTAGTCGTGAATGTGGGTGTTTAGATGCCCTGTGGGTAATAGTTTTTGTTTCTTTTACTTGTATGTCCACAAAATTCCATTTGCCATAAACTTCGGTTTTTGTTGATTTGTTTCAGCCAAAAATGGTTTATTTGGCTCAGAGGAGAAATTAGTTTGCACACCAAAGATGAAAGTTTTGGTGGATGACTTTGGAAAGTGTGGCCCACTGTTCATAGGAAGCGTGTACTTCCAGTATGTATGGCTACAAGAACATGCACATGCAGTACTATGTGCACGCTCGGGGGATTGCATGATGGGCCAGGCCTAGGGACAGCATGTATCATCTCCCCTATTTTGATAAGTATCCAATCTTAAATTCAATTGCATCTTCAGCATAGCCCAAGAAATGTCATCCAGCTCTGGGGCTGGAATGATGAGGAAATATATCCTAGTTAGGGTTACTCTTGCTGTGATAAAACACCCTGACCAGCCGGGCAGTGGTGGCACATGTCTTTAATCCCAGCACTCGGGAAGCAGAGGTAAGGATCTCTTGCCTGTTCAAGGCCAACCTAGTCTACAAGAGCTAGTTCCAGGACAGGCTCCAAAACACTACGGAAAAACCCTGTTTCAAACAAAACAAAACAAAAAATCACCATGGCCAAAACAGCTTAGGAGGACAGGGTTTGCTTCAGCTTACACTTCCAGACAACTGTCCATCACTGAGGGAAATCAGGGCAGGAACTGAAACAGGAATCTAGAGGCAGGATGATGCAGAGGACATGGAGGAGTGTTGCTCACTGGCTTGCTCTCCATTGCTTGCTCAGTCTGCTTTTCTTACAAAACCCAGCACCACCTTCCCAGAAGTGGTCCCACCCATCATGTGCTGGGCTCTCCTCCATCAATCACTAATTAAGAAAATGCCCTACAGGCTTGTCTACAGGCTAATCTTATGAAGGCATCATCTCAATTAGGGTCCCCTCCCCAATTGATGGCTCTCTGATGGCTCTAGCCTGTGTCAAGTTGCCATAAAAATTAGCCAGCAAAGCTGAGACCCTGTCTACTGTCAGAGGAAGAGACTATTAAAGGTCACTTCTTAGCATCTACACAGTCAGTCATTGATTGGCCCTAGGGGTCATGGATAGTTACATTTTCGCCTCTGAGGGCAATCGCACGGATGTTCCCTCAGGAATTTTTCATTGCAACCGAGTCAACATTTCATGCCTGTGACCTGTCACTTAGTAAGGAGATGTGGTGTCTGGGAACAGAAACGATAGTAGGTACTGGAGGATGACCGAGGAGAGGCCAAAATAAATTGCTTCGTGGAAGGTGGGGGTAGAAAGACGAGTGCTATTTCTAGCTCTCGGTACATGTGATTTCATGTCTTAGTCATAAAGTTTGTTTAGTCTGGTTAACCCAAACTTGTGAGGGTAGCGAGGATCTTCTCTGAGAAGAGAGGAAATTGAGTTTGCATGATAGGCATTCACATTTGGGACTCAGAAGGCCATTGATGGGAAGTCCACCTTCTGGAAGAAAGGTTCTTTCTTGACCAGTGTGAAGAAGAGTGCTGGGTGTGCTGGAAATTCAGCTCTGTGTGGGATATCTGGGAGGGAAAGTTGAGACCACAGTTAGGAGTGGCGTCTTCCTGAAGAAACACTGTCAATGCCAGCCTTGCAGGAGACACACCCTACATGTTCCCTTATGTCTGTCTCTCTGGCTGGGTGACATGGCTGGGTTACATGTCATCTGCACATCTCATGTGTGATGTGACATGTCAACAACGCTGTGTCCCCTTTAAGGACTTTGTAAGTCTCCAGTGAATTCACTCGCTTTCTGCATTGTTGTGGAATATCATCTTCCTTGAGAACTCCTAACTCAGCCAGTCCGCCCACCCTACCCATTCCCTGGTACACTGTCCATTCTAGAAGCTAGATAAAGGGAGAAAGTGAATGTTAAGCTCTTGTTTTTTCTTTTCTTTTTCGTTCGTTTGTTTTATTTAGAAGCCCTTGCTCTTCTGCCATAGCTTGGACGTGGCAGAGAGAAGTGGTCATTCCCGAGAGGAAGAGCTCTGTGGTTTATGTCATCTCATCTACCTCTGTAGTAGAGGATGGATGAAGGGTTGGCCCTCACTATAGAGCAGGGCACTGAGTCCCTGAGCAGGTGTGTGATCTAGGAAAGCAGGCAGAGATGAGGCAGCAGGTCTGTGCCCCACGTTTGTGTTGAGTGAACTTAGACTTCTTGTACGAAATAGCTAAATGTCCCCCTCTTTTGACTCCCTCCTAGACGCCTTCAGAAGGTGTCCGTGTCTACCATAGCAAGGGAAGTTGAGGCAAACCAGGGGAGGAAACTGAATTTGGAGCCATGCTTCCTACCACCATGAATGGTTTCTAAGCTTTGAAGAATTATTTCGGTTTCATGGTGGAGATGACTTGTAAATACAGAATTTTTATTTCTATTACAGTAAAAAAAAAAAACAAACCCTACAACCAAAGGCCACTCCTCTTTGCTCACCCCCTTGGTTTATGGGGAAGTATTTCCAGATTCTTGCCTTTGGACACATATATATTTATTTATGTGTTTAGTTTATTTTGGAAGGTGGCTCATAGGGTTTGTTCCCACCACTTCCATGTTTGTAATACTTTCTTGGAGACTAGTTTTGCTTGCTGTAGCTCACCAGAAAGCTCTGCTTAGGATGTTTGTACCAAACCTGGCAAGCAGGAGACTTGGTTAAGAGAACTGCCCCCCAAAAGAGGAGACTAAATATCACAGGGTCACATCTGTGGGTGCCATAGCTGACCTCACAGCAGCCATAGTAATCCTAATAACAAATGCAAAACACTGGCTCCCTGTTTCCTGGAGGAATCCATTTTCAGTGTGATATCTCCAATGAATTCTGAGGACTTTCTCTTTATTTAACACCTGAATGTTTAGTTTCTACATGGATCTTTTCTTCTCCATCTCTTTCTCTCTCGGCTTCTGCAGGACCTGCTCAGCTTTTGGTTATGTTCCGTGGGCTTGCCCTGAGGAAAAGATAATCTCCGGTGCCAGGGAGGTAAGAAAAGCAAGTGACCAAATGGTGCCACATTTTCCTTGCACCTCAGAAAAAAATGGTTGCTTAGATGGCATTTCCTGCTGGTGTGGGTGTGAAGTGTGGAATAAAAACTCAGAGTCTGTCAGGATGCTCATTGTTAGAGTTAGACTAACAGTTCCAGCATCCCAGACAGATGACAGATAAACTAAACAGGGTCTCTCAGCTGAATAGTGTACCCCATGGTGTGATGGCCCAGAGGCAGAGGCAGGAGGACTGCCATAATTTTGAGATCAGCCTGACCTATTATGGAACCGCAGACACATCAGGGCCACTTAGCAAGACCTATCTCAAAATTCAAAACCATACGAAAGTTCAGGAACAACAAATCTTGAGTGGTCGGTAAGGTTGTGCAAGTTGCTGGGTGTGGTGGTACATGCCTTTAGTCTCATCACAGAGACGGACAAATCTGTAAGGTCATCCGGATATACATAGCAAACTCCAAGACAGGCAAGGATACATTAAAAAAAAAAAATGTATAAGTTAGTGGCCCAGTTCATAGGATTGAAAACCTGAGGTAGTTCCATGTAGACTGTTTCCTAGCCAATAGGCAGAGGTAGTTAGCTCATCGAAAGTTATTCCCAACTATATCCCTTCCATTCTTATGCATAACTATAGATAATGTAAGAGCCTCACCCCTGAGGACAGGTTATTGAAATTTCTAGGTTGTGAGTTCTTTCATCTTAATTTCATTTCTCATTTTATAGACCAAAGATGAGGGTTCAAAGTGTGCCTGGAACTTTCATGCCCTCTGTAGATGTATATTTGATGTCCCTTGTGTTTCCTGACTTTAGAGTCTAATGATTTTTGTTCTGTGCTGGTAGCTATTAGATACTAGTTGCTACCACTCTTGGTCCCTCTTACCTGTTATGGAGAGCAGTGCCCACCCCCACCCTTGCTCTCACGGTCTCCTACTTACTTACTACTTTGTGGAACACGAATAATCAGTGTAACCATTTATAAAGGCAAGTAGCTGCCTCTCTCATTGGCCTGAAGCTCTTCTTACTACATGTCACTTTTTGTCTTGTTTCTTTAAGGATGTCTGTCATTCATCTGAATGAAGGTTCTTGGTGTAGGACCTGGATCACTGCTTGGTTAACTGGGGAAGGGCACAAGCTACTTCGAAACCCACAAGGCTCTCAGAAATGGAAGGTGGTCACTTTTACACCCTTCTCCCAAATAGCATACATTAAATCTTCAGCCTCTGTCTTCATCCCCATGGGTGTGATTGTCAACCACCCTGGTCTGGAATGTCCAAAGGGCTTTCGCATCTTGAATCCTAGTTCTGGGCACTCTCGAGAACTCGGTTGTGCCTCCTTAGTGAGTATGTTCTTATGACTGGAACCTTCCTCCTGTCAGGCCTCCTGGCATCCTGCTGCCATTTTGAGCTTTCTTCTCTTTTCTTGTCACAGGTTTGAACCAGTCAAATCTATGGAATGTTTTTTTTCTTTAGAAAAAGAGCCACCCCCTTCAAGCCATTGTTTTTAAAAGTCACTTGGAGCCTTAAAAACCTCCCATCATTAATTCACAGTGCTAAAATTTAGGAGTGTCTGGGGCTTCAGGCAAGCTATATTGAATTAAATGTGTAGGGCACTTTAAGACAGCATTTGATTGTACGTTTAAAATAGGGAATGCAAATTGAAACTCCTCCTGGGTACTTTAAATCATGCATTATATGTGCAGTATTTTCAATTAGCTATGGAAAAGAATTCCTCACTACAGCTCTCTTTTTACAGCTGGGAATTGCCCAGAGAGCACAATTGACTATTTTATATAGGTAAGATTTGGTTAAATGACTTGGAGGGCATTTGCAATTGAACCAATAATTGAAAATATTGTTGCAGAGTGGCAGGTAGAACTAGGAAGTCATTTTGCATTCCAGAGGCAGTGCCGTGAGCTCAGTAGTGCCTTAGTTAGAGTGAGCTGGGTGGAGATTCATGGCAGCGAGACTTGTCCTTCACACTTCAAACCTAGCTTTCGCCCCACCACAGAGAGAAGCATGATTGGCTGCGAGGTGGTGCTTTCACCAGAAACTTCCAGCTCTACAGTGTTGTCCATTCTCTCTCTCTCTCTCTCTCTCTCTCTCTCTCTCTCTCTCTCTCTCTCCTTCTCTCTCCCTCCCTCCTTCCTTTTATTTTTTTTTTAATGTGCCAGACACGAATTAAAAGTCAGATGGGATAAAAGGAATGGAGTCCTGCCCCATCCTTTCCCGTTGTTCACCAGCATCTCACTTCAGACACCACCTAGTATATCGATGCAGAAAGTAAGTTGAATCTGTCAGAGTGGTCTAACCCAGGCCTTCATGGTTGTTCCATAAGCTTGGCTGGGGGCGGGGTGGGGCATAACAAATACTCCTACTGAAATAAATGATGTTGTAAATGATTGTTCAGCCACACTGTATTGAAACCTATCGTTATTCTGCTTCAAAACGATAAATATAGGTTAATTAGGCATTGTGTGCCCAGAATGGGAATGCTGCCCATTTATTCCAAATTTTTTAATAGTGGTTGCCAATCAGGGTCATTCTTCCCTCTGTCTTCCAGGGATGTCTATTCATATCTCCAGGCATGTGGTTATCACAACTGGGTGGAAAATGCAGCAAACATCCCCTGGGTAATGCCTATAGATGCTGCTTAACAGCCCCTTCCAACCAAGAATCACCCAGTCCAGCCCGTGAAAGTGCCAAGCACTTTTCAGCTATGTTAGACTGTGTGAAATGGTCCATGGTGCGCTTTTGAATTAAGTTGGTCTTCGGAGACCTGGCTACTTCTTTAATGCCTTGTTTGTATATTGAACCCCTGGGTATCCATGTGCCAAATCCTGGATTCTAGGGTACAGTGATGGACAGGGCAGATGAGGAACCAAGGGGAAACAACCTGATGTATCTTTCATTTGGGAAGAACTTTCACGTGGAAGCCAAATGCTGAAAAGAAACCAGCAGGTTCGGTATATCTGGAGGAGGAAAGTTTGGTCCTGTCCAGATAGGGACTTATGGGCTGCAGGATGGACTTACCGTTGCTAACAAGAATGTTGGAAAGCTACTTCTCTCTGCAGTCAGAGAGCAGTGTGGGTGGTATCTCAGGTAAGGAACTCAGTGCTGCCTTCCAGAGAAGTTGGTGACACTGATTGGGGACAGGGAGATGGAGAGACTATCTGAGATGCGTTCAAGAGGCAGAATGAATTTGTTAATGATTCTAATGGGATAAAGGAAAAGATAGTTCCCAGGCTTTTGGCTTGAATTCTTGAATGGGAAGTAGGAGGTGGGTGGTGCCAATTATTAAGATCTGGCAAATACTAGCAAGTTTAGTGGTTAGGACTAGCCACTGCCCTTCCTAGTTTCTCCATGAAAGTTGCTGAGGGAATATCTGTATGCAGGGACACTGTGTTTCGGGGTCCACTTACAAACACTTAAGCCTTCTCTTCCAGATTGCCCGTTTTCTGGGGTCACCCTAATAGGCTCTGTAGTATGGTGTCACATTATTTGTAAGTGCTGTCTTTGGGTAGTTGTCCAGCACTTCTTGTTCCATGTTATTCTACCCATCTAAACAAACAAACAGTTCTGAGAGACGGCTTAAAATCCAGACGGCTACTGTTAAATCTGATGACCTCATGACCACTGAGACAGGGTTTGTCGGGTTGCCACACACCAAAACCTTCAACGTGGCTTGAGTCACGTTTCAACTGAAACAGGCACCCTGTTTCAATTTCAGCCTGATAGGAAAACACTCTGTATTCACGAGCTTGGCAACCTGATGCCCGTTTCCCAAGCTGACGTGGTACTCCATGGTCGTTTCTAACCCTGTCATGGGGACTGTTGATGGAACAGCACAGCCTGCTGTTGCTGCCGTGGGGAAAACAAAGGCCTGTATGTTATCTTCGCTAGTGATCTGTGCCCAGATACAGAGGTCCCTTACTGTGACATCCTAGGCCTTTGCAGCCCTTACACTGAAGAAATATAGGAAATGGGTCAGCAATGGAAGAGAAAGACAAGCAACTAAATAAGGCAACTTCATTTTGTTTTCAGGAGTCAGTTTGAGTCTTTTGTACTTGAAGTTAAGGTTAAGGTGGTCTGTAGTGGAGACCCTCAGAGAATGAGATCATCATCTCTGTCTACGATAGTTATGGTTATACGCAGTAGTGATGGCAGAAGCCAGCACTGATAGAGGCCTTCTGAACTGGCCTATGCTGGAGAGATGGATCAGCAGTTAAGTGGACAGGCTGCTCTTCCAGAGAACCTGATTCGATTCCCAGCTCCCGCACAGCAGCTCACAACAACCTGTAACTCCAGTGAGAGAGGATGCAGTGCCTTCTTTTGGCCTCTGAGGGTACCTGGTACCCAAGTACAAGGGGTAGTAGAGGAAGATGGACACAGGTATGAGAGAGTCTTCAGCTGCTGTCTAGTTTGAGCTCTGGTGAATGTTGCCCGTGAGTTGGGTGTTCACCAGCGTTTCCCACTCCAGGGTCACCCATGCCTTGCAAAGACTGCAAAGGGATGATGGCGTGAAAAGAGAAGAAGCAAAGCCATCAAAGGCATTTTACCCTCCAGGCTGTCTTAATGAATGACTTTCTGACCTCTTTCCCTGCTCCTTGGACTCTATCTACAGCTCATTCTCCATTCTCCCCTGGGGAGGGCGGGGCTTTCCTCAGACTGCTACAGACCCTCTCTGTGTGCGTGTGCCTGGCTTCCTCTGGTGTATAGCCTGCTTACTTTCGGAGCATTTGTACCAAAGATAAGTAAAAAATGAATTAAAGTATTGCCTCAGTGGCATGATGGTTTGATTAAAGTCTTCACCTCTAAAGCAGGGCCTGCCAACTTCTCTGTTCTGTTGACACATTGGACTGTGTAGTTCCTCATCATTGGGAGCTTTTTGTGACACCCTGTGTCCCTGGTTTCTTCTCGGGATGCCACAGCTCTGTCCTCCTCACCTTTATATGTTTCTAAAGAACACAAATGTCTTTAGAGATGATGTCAAAGGGTCCCAGACCACTTGGGTTGAAAACCCTGAGGGGAGATGCTAATGATCCCGATTTGATCGGCGATTTGATAACCCTGTTGAAACAGCGGACACACCTCCTCAGTGCCATTAGCACATGCTCATAAAAAGTGCTCACACGAAGGCAGGTTTCTCTTCTGGCTGCACAGCAGCGAGCCCAGCGCACTGCCTTAATATTCGTGGGATAGAGGAGTGGATGGCTGTGCTTAATATCCAAAAATTCTGAATACTACCTGGCTTTAGGGGAGCCAAGAGGCTTCAGCTTGTGAAATTGAGCGCTAGCAGTCTGAATCCCTCTCTGCGTGGTCGAATGTGGGTTTCCCTGCCCACCACCCCCACTGTCTGAAATAGGAGCACAGGGGCCTTCAGGTTCCTGCCTGATTAAAGCCCACATCCTCTGTTGGCACTGTCAAAGCTGGGCCTCATGGCTCAGAATAAGCCTCCCTGTGACTTCTTTGTGGGGCTCGGATGTCCCCTACCAGTTTACTTGCTAAAGAAGGCTTCCCTCCCCATGAAGATGGAGCCCCCCATAGATACACACACACACACACAGAGAGAGAGAGAGAGAGAGAGAGAGAGAGAGAGAGAGAGAGAGAGAGAGAGAGAGACCTTCACTCTTTAGAGTAATTTGACATGGGGTCATCTTGAGACCTAATTCAGAACTTATTTGCCGAGTAGTCTGGCTTTCCTGGCTAGACAGACAGACAGGTCCCCTCAGGTGGAAGAGGGACTAGAGTTGGGGTGGGGCCCAGAGTTGCTTCACTCAGCGCGTCCTGGAAAGAAATGGTTCCGAGAGTGCCAGGGAGTAAGTACGGAGGTGCGAAACATTACGCAGGGTGCCTGTGAACGTGAAGGATCTTCTCTCTGCGCTTGGCAGTTCCATTTCCCCGAACATGAATGATAGAGCAGCTTTGGCTTAACGAAAACAAGCAGCCATGGGGAGAGAGCTGACTGCCGGTGGGAAGGAGGACAGACCAAGGGCAGAGGATGGGATGCCGTTTGGCTTCCCGCTGCTGCTCTTCTGAGGGTTTAGGGAAATAGCTGGCCAGTGACTCAGCCTGGTATTACCATCGCCCCATGCTTCCTGCAGGAAGCAGGAGCTCATTTGAATGCCTCCATCCCTGCTTCCGGCCTCAGAGTGTCTTCCACAGGCTGTGGCAGACTGGGGTTGACACATTGAACTAGCCAGCAGGCTGAAGGTATAATTGCTGGTCATACGCCTTCCCTTCTAGGACGCACAGAAGTAATTGGCTGGATTCCTTCCTCTTCCACACAGGCAAGTTTCAGGTTAAAAAAAGAAAAAAAAAGAAAAAGAAAAAAAAAACCCAGGGAGAATCATCAAATTGGTGTCAGCATTGCTGTAGCTTTGGCTGTCACTCTAAAGGAAGGGAAGTCAGTGACATTGTGGTGTGACCTGGGCAGAGGAGGAGTGTGTGTTCTTCTGTGCATCAGAGCGTAGGTTTTCATGGAGACCTGAGGCATGAGGTACAGGAGCTGACCCACACCCTGAAGTATGAGGTACGGGAGCATACCCTGAGAGGGACCCATAAGGTGCTGTATCCCAAGTCTCCACCCACTAGGTGGCATAACACCACTTACCCAAGTAGTGTGACAACGAGAAATGTCCCCTGGGGACAGAGTTGCCCTCACTCTGGACGAAAGCCACCTCCCTAGAGTAACAAACACTGTGTGCAGTTTGGCACTCTTGAAGGCTGTGGTCACTTGTTTGTTCCGAGTGTTTGTCGAGTTAAACCCAGGTAGAGGAACACAGTGTTTCTTTACCTTCTCCTTCACGGGCCTTTAAACTCCACCAAGGGGAGCGCTGTGGCATGTTAGCCAAGCGCACAGGATCTCAGTCTCAGCTCTCTGCCATGTATGAGCTGTGTAATATAGAAACAAGTAATGCCTCCTTCTTATGTGGAGGATTAAATTGCATTTTCAATGTAAAATGTGGTGTCTGGCCTTGAGTAGATGCCGTGTTTGTTTAATCTGCTGTAGCGAAATATCATTGGCTGATGAGCTTATTAATGACCGGAAATTATTTCTCACCATTCTAGAGTCAGGGAAGTCTACGATTAAGACACTGGCATATGCCGTGGCTGTCAAGGGCTTGCTTTCTGTTTGCACGTGGTACAAACAGTTGTTTCTTCATACATTAAGTGGGACTAGCTGTCTCTGAGGTCCCCTTGAGAATGACACACATACCATCATGAAGCCCCTCCCTCAAGAACTAATCATCTCTCAAAGATATGATTTTTGTTATTATTATCATTATTATTGAGACAGAGTCCCACTGTATGTTCCTGGTTGGCTTGGAATTCACTATGTAGACGAAGCTGGCCTTGAGCTCATAGAGATGTGTCTGCCTCCAGAGTGCTGGTACTAAAGGCACGTGTGCATCACCGTGTCTAGCAAGAGCCAACTTCTGATAACATCACCTTGCAGGCTAGAACTTCAGTAAGTGAATTCCTGGAGGATACATGTACTCAGACTGCAGCAGTGTGTTTCCAGTTAATGATGGCTATTATTCCCAAGTACTTAAGGGTGTAGTCTATAGATTTTAAGCAAGTTAGAATTGAGGGAGAAGGATTTAATTGCTGCTGGCACATAGACTAGAAATGCAACAATTAACTTCCATTGAATTAACAATTTGTTTCATAAACATGTATTGAATTCCTTCCATAACCTAGGCACTGTACTAAATGCCTGGCATAAAATATTAATTAATAATCACCTCTCTCTTTCAATGTCTGATGTGGACGTGTAGAGACGTAGATCAAGTTGCTCATCAGAGTAGAGACGTCTGTATTGATTGACAGAAGACCGTGTGTATAAGAAAGCAGCTTACTGTGTTATGTGTCCACATTTCTCTCTTTCCAGTGGATCCCACTTTATTAGTTTTTCGTGGTCTTCTGGTGCCTGCGCTCTGCAGCTTTCTCTGATCCCTTTCCATCCAGCCTTCGCCTTTCAGCTGATGTCGACTCCATGCTCCTGTCGTTATGTGTTTTTATAAGCAGAAAAAAAGATTGTGTTCTAAGTGTGGCATTTCATTTCTGAAGCTCTGCAAATTACATATGCTGCGGAGCATGAACCTGTCACCAGAAACAATTGTCTAACAGTAGCTCGGTGGTGTCCTTCAGTCTTTTTGCCCATGAGTATAATTTTTGCATAGTTGATTATATCATCAATGGTCTTGTTGTCAATTAAAGTATATCTTTTCCAACCTAGGGAAGCTGAGGCACAGGATTGAGCATGTTTGAGTCCAGCCCGGGTTATATAGCGAAAGCGTTTTGGCAACAAAAAGAAATTATCCATAATTAACTGTCCAGATTATCCAGAATCAAGGACTGATCCATTACTGCTTGGTTCTCATAACAGCAAGTGACACTATTGGGTGGATGCCATTAACTATTACCCAGTGTTGGGTGACATAGGTCATGTGTGTTCTCCCAAAAGTAGCAAAGCGGTTGGGTAAGGAAGCCCTTCTAGGCAAACCTAGCAGGGGAATGGGAAGAGAGGGTCTTATTAAAGAAGAAGCTAAGCGAGAGATGGTATCAGGGCCAAGTCCCACTCCAGAGCTCATGGGCCTTCTGGAGAGTCATTTACAGCGAGACCAGGAGTCAATGGCTATTAGCCTTCTGGGAGGAAATAGTGTCTGTAAACACTTAAGGCCCAGGAAGAAAAGTGGGCTTTGCTTCCCACTGGCACTGGTCCAAAGGTAGCAGGTGCAAACAGTTAGCGAGGGCGCGCACAGAAGCTGGAGGGCAAGTATGCTGAGCTGCTAAAAGGCTGCCCGTGGTGCCGCTTCCATTGGAGATTTAGATTGCAATTAAAATTGCCAGTTTAGCTACTTACTGCAATGATTTTGCTTCTGGAAATAAATAATCACTTTTGGGCACAGATCTTCTTTTGTTCTCTTACAGTTAATTGATAAAGGGAGTGTGTTGTTTATCACGTATATGCTTTTTTCTTTAAAAAAAATATATGTCTTTATTCCAGATTGGTTTTCAGCAATATTTTTTTAAATCCATTTGTTGTTATAACTTTTGGCCTTCTTAGTTTGTCTTAATCAGCATCAATTTTAAGAGCACTGAGTTCTCATCAATGAGTAGAGGACCCAGAGACAGCATCAGTGTTATTGCAAAAGACGCTTGAAGCTATGGTCTAGCTTTGGGTATAGATTGTATAAACAATATCTCAATGGGAGATATAAGAATTACAAAACATATTTTAGGCTCAGATAGTAAAGGCGCTTGCCACCAAGTCTCATGACCTGAGTATATGCCAGAAGGAACAAACTGATTCCCATAAATTCCCCTCTGGTCTCCACGTGTGCATCATGGCACACCCTCCTTGTACAGATAATTAAGATGTAAAAACAGTTTATAAAACGTATCTTAATTATGTTATAATAAAAGGAATTTCCTTTTCTATTAAAGCGTTTGTGAATCCATGGTTATTTTGTATCCCCCAAAGTACAATATTTGTTGCATCTTTTTTTTTTATTGAAAAAAAAATTTCCGCCTCCCATTTCCCTCCCCCTCCTCCCGCCCCTCTCCCCCTCCCCCCACTCCTCTTCTCCTCCCTCTCCAGTCCCAGGAGCAGTCAGGGTTCCCTGCCCTGTGGAAAGTCCAAGGTCCTCCCCCCTCCATCCAGATCTAGGAAGGTGAACATCCAAACTAGATCTAGGAAGGTGAACATCCAAAACCCCGTGCCATTGTCCTTGGCCTCTCGTCAGCTCTTATTGTCCGTCATGTTCAGAGAGTCCGGTTTCATCCCATGCTTTTTCAGTCACAGTCCAGCTGGCCTTGGTGAGCTCCCAATAGATCGGCCCCACTGTCTCAGTGGGTGGGTGCACCCCTCATGGTCCTGACTTCCTTGCTCATGTTCTCCCTCCTTCTGCTCCTCATTAGGACCTTGGGAGCTCAGTCCGGTGCTCGCATCTTTTTTTTTTTTTTTTTTTATGCAATGAAATTGTTTGCAGTGCTGGAGACCTTTCTTGGTTGTTGGGTTAGGAAGTTCCTCATCTGAAGCACTGCACCCTGGAAGGCATCACCCTTTACCATTATGAATGGGTTTCTAGGGGGTGGGGATATACACCACTTTTACCATCCCACCATTATCGACCACTGTATTCTTTTTTTATACCTCATACCGAAATGCGTCGGCCCACTCTGTTTCTCATTTAACACTCGATTTCTTGTTTAAATCATCTGAGGAAACTGTGAAGGCACACATGGAAGTAGTAGAGAGGAGAGCAAGCTTGGTGAAGAGGGTCACTCACGCTGCGTCTCCTGCTGAGTGGGTGCTAGGAGCTCGGTTTGAACCCCAAGCAAATTGTGTCTGAAACCTTGAAGAAAGTAGGGGAAAAAAATGTTCCTAATCTTATATATTTGGAAGTAGACAACTAACAAATCCCCCACTGTCTTCTTCTTTCGCCTACCACCTGCCCTAAGAAAAATTTCAGTTTGAGAAATATATGGGTAAAGGACAGTGGGGCGCCAGAGTACACTTACAAATAAAACATATTCTTTTTCCTTTTAGCCATTGCTGTTGAAAATGTCTTTCCTAAGCATTTTTAGATTGGTTCTTGACCCAAGTAATTGGTGTTATATATATCAAACATATATATAAACCTTTTGGATTCAGGATATATATATATAAGAACTTCAGAGAACTTAAGTTTCTTGGCGGTAACCCGGAAAAGCATTTTAAGGCCGCGGCAGCTCCAGCTGCCCTCTCTTGTTTGTTCCTCCTTAAGTTATAAAGATGCTGACCCCGAGGACGGTGGCATACTTATCAGATGCACATCGTCACGTGTCGCAGCTTGCTTGTTCTTCTGGTTTAGTTATCGAAAGGAAATGCGCTCTTATTTGGAAAACAAGGACAGCTTGAGGGACGTAATTTCAGGAATGGCTTGCAAAGGTTTCAAAATGTAGTCTTCTGGCTTCCGTATTTAAGACCAGCCTCTTCTTGGCTTCCTAATCTTCACGCCAGTTACTGTGGATGAACCGTTACCACAGCTTTGCAGAGATCCTTAAGTCTTCATAGACCAACTCCTGAAGGGTCTCTGGAAGGCTGTTGTGAAAGGCTCTTGAGAGTTGGAAACTTTCTTCTGCTGGTAAAGATGTTGGCGGGAAATCTTTGGCCTGACAGTTGAGCATTGTGGCCCTGTGTAAAGAGTTTTCATTTATCCTTTGAGAAACTAAACCCTCTCCTCTGAGAAGTCCTCAGCGAAAGCTGTTGGGAACTGTGGTTCTTCTCATGCAGTGTGATCTTCAGGTCTGTTCGGGCCAACCATGTCCCCTTTAGAAGAGTGGGTACGGGGGTAGATCAATGAGGGAGCATCTAGGTTTGAAGAAGAGGGACCCCAGAGCTTTCCCCATTGGCTGTCTGTTGGACTGGGAAGAAGTGATGGAGAGAAACTGGGGTAGAATGGGGTAGGGTGTGACCTTCCTTGCAATACTGTCCCTTGCTCATTCCAGTTGCCTGGCATTATTGTGACTCCACTTTTTATGATAGGCACAATTCAGGAGACTCACTGATTTTTACACAGTAGTAGTATTCTTTGACCAGTCTTACCAGTGTTTAATGTCAGCTGACTTCCCCGTTTTGGCCTCGTCTAATAAGCCTCCTGTGGCTTTCTTGGCCCTGGGAGGCAAGGCAATTTCTGTGCAGGCAATCCACCTTTTAAGGTTCTATACACCCCAGAGAATGACATAAGTAAATGTGGGTTCTTCAGTATCTCCATCTCCCAATATTGCTTCCGTTTACTTGGGATTCATGAGATGGGGGTGTCCAGATTCAATCTGTAAATAGTGTTTCATTCTAAAAGGAATCAGAAGTGATTGACTCTACTTGGGACAGGAAATGTACAGATGAACCTAAAGACATCTTGTCAAATCAGAAGCCAAGGGATCCTTTATTTATGGCTAGAAACCAAATATGAGTGAGTACATCCCATGTTCCTCTTTTTGGGTCTGGCTTACCTCACTCAGGATAGTGTTTTCTATTTCCATCCATTTGCATGCAAAATTCAAGAAATCATTGTTTTTTACTGCTGAGAAGTACTCTAATATGTATATATTCCATACTTTCTTCATCCATTCTTCCATTGAAGGGTATCTAAGTTGCTTCCAGGTTCTGGCTATTACAAACAATGCTGCTATGAACATAGTTGAGCATATACTTTTGTTGTATGATAGGGCATCTCTTGGGTATATTCCCAAGAGTGGTATTGCTGGGTCCAGGGGTAGGTTGATCCCGAATTTCCTGAGAAACCACCACACTGCTTTCCAAAGTGGTTACACAAGTTTGCATTCCCACCAGCAATGGATGAGTGTACCCCTTTCTCCACAACCTCTCCAGCAAAGGCTATCATTGGTGTTTTTTATTTTAGCCATTTTGACAGGTGTAAGATGGTATCTTAAAGTTGTCTTGATTTGCATTTCCCTGATTGCTAAGCCATAAATAAAGGACATTGAGCCTATAATTCGTGATCCTAGAGAGGCTAAATAAGAAGGTGAACCCAAAGAAAAACATATAGTCATCCTCCTGAATATTAACCTTCATCAGGCGATGAAAGGAGACAGAGACAGAGACCCACATTGGAGCACCAGACTGAAATCTCAAGGTCCAAATCAGGAGCAGAAGGAGAGAGAGCACGAGCAAGGAACTCAGGACCGCCAGGGGTGCACCCACACACTGAGACAATGGGGATGTTCTATCGGGAACTCACCAAGGCCAGCTGGCCTAGGTCTGAAAAAGCATGGGATAAAACCGGACTCGCTGAACATGGAGGACAATGAGGACTACTGAGAACTCAAGAACAATGGCACTGGGTTTTTGATCCTACTGCACGTACTGGCTTTGTGGGAGCCTAGGCAGTTTGGATGCTCACCTTACTAGACCTGGATTGAGGTGGGTGGTCCTTGGACTTCCCACAGGGCTGGGAACCCTGATTGCTCTTAGGGCTGACGAGGTAGGGGGACTTGATTGGGGGAGGGGGAGGGAAATGGGAGGCGGTGGCGGGGAGGAGGCAGAAATCTTTAATAAAGAAGTAAATAAAAAAAGAAAAAATATATAAGAAAAAGAAAATATTTTAAGAGATAAAGAAAGTTATCTTAATGGACTTTATTTTGTTATACCTAGTCTTATTATTTCTATTTTATAAATCAAACTATTATAAATGTGTATGCATAAGGAAAACTATATAAAGGGCGTAAGATGATGTAGAATTGCAAGCAGCCGCTGGTAACAGAAGATTGCTGAATCTGAAATATATAATCTGTAAAACCAAAAAAAAAAAAAAAGAAGAAGTGATCCAATTGAATGTTTCAAAAATCAGTTCTGAAGTGACTTAATTTGAGTCTCCAACAAGAATAATATTTACAGTGGATCAAATCTCTAGAAAATGTTAAAAACGTGCGTTTGTAATGGCAGGAGAAGAGACAGACGCTGTGGTGATCTGAATTGTTTGATGAAGTCATTCTGAATTGACAACTGTTCTAGCATTTGTCCACCTTTCCCACACAGACTGAAGCCCAGGGTAGTCTACTAGGGAGGGAGCCTTTCTTGTCTCTGTAGTCCTACTAATGAGTGCAGGAAACTTAGTTATAAGAGCACCTACCATTTGGAACCCCTAATTAAAGGGGAAAGGAAAAGGCACGTGGGCACTGATCCCGGCACAGAAGCAGAACGGTTGACCAGCCTCCTGAGCCTAACGCCTTGCACATCACTGTTACAAAACAGCCTGAACCTGAAGATTGAATCCGTTGCGTTGCTTAGCTTCTAGATCACGGTTGCTAATAACCTTCCAGGTAGTAAGTTTTCTTTTCTTCAGGTTAGATTATCTGTTGTCAACTATCTTGCTCCCATTGTACCAACTTCGCATAAGACAGAGGAACACACTTATCAAACTCCAGTGGGTATTAGGACCACAGTTAAAAATAAAGCAACTTAAGATTTTGTTGTTGTTGTTGTTCTAAAAAAGCAAGAGGGTTATCAACTTGTAATGCCTGGATATCTTGAATCAAATAAAATTATCCATGTAACACAAGACAATGAGGACAGTGTGAACACTGGGTAATTAGCATTTGAAGGAGTTACTGATTTTGCTAAGTGATAATGGTGTTGTGGGTCTATTTCCTAACTGGGGGTTGGGGGTACATATTAGAATGGTCCTGAATGCTTCTCTATGATGTCTGTAGTTTGCTTCAGAATAATCTTTAGCTTGAAAGAGATAAGCCACAAAATGATCATTTCTAAACGTAGAATATTATGGACATAGATTTTTCCATATATTTTATGTATATCTGAATATATGAGACAATGTGTATACATATACATATATGTGTGTACTCATATACACATTCCAACATATTTTAGTGAGTGATGGAGGATAGATCCTTTCTTTAGATATTCTTAGGTTCTCCCAGAGCTGATGAGAAACCCTTGACAATTGTCTCAGAACCTATAGACTTCTGTTGGGTTCTTTTCACACAAAATTGTTTGCATAGGCTTGCTATGCTAAGTAGAGTGTGTGGACATGGAAATTATTGTCTGTTTGTGCTGAGGATAAAGGTATATTTTATATAAAAATAGTTAAATAGAAAATTAGAAATATCTCACTTTCTGTCATATAGTAAATCAGCCATGAGTCAGTCCAGGGGTCTGTTTACAAGTCCGTATGCAGCCCAGGCGAGTGATGGACAGCAGCTTCCCAGGCAGTGTGCAGAGAGCTGCAGAAATCATGGCACATGACCAGCCCCTAAGGGGCAGCACTGAAGCAGGACATTTGTGGTGAGAGTGGCCGCCCGACAGTGCCAGTGCGTCTCCTTTTTCACATTTCCTGGGAGGTGTAGCTCCAAATCCAGACTCGTATGTGCCGTCTCCTGAACTTTAGTTTCCTAAAGTATTTTAAGAACACCGTGTTCCAAACCAAACCCTGAACCAGTGGGATTAGGCCCTCGCTCCTGCCTCTGATTTAGTGCATGCCAGTGGTGAGGCACTAAATAGACCCCGTACACTCCAGGACTCTAAAGGCCCCTGGTTTTGAACTTTTTGTCTAGTGGGAAGGGGGTGGGACAGTTTAAAAACAAGCCAAATGCACGGTGCAGAGCGGGATGACATATTCAGAGAGGAGGAGTTTGAGGGGTGGGGGCTCTGGTGGTCAGTAAATGAACAATAGAGGAAAAAAAGGCAAAGGAAAGACCATCAACAGAAAACAGTCCTGAAAGAGGAGACCTGGGAAACTTTGCAGGCTAAGGGCTTCCATAGTCCCCAGTGAAGGACTTTTTTGTTTGTTTGTTTGTTTGTTTATCAACCTGTTTATTTATTTTTGAGGTCAAGAGAGTGTCGTGATCAATCAGGAGGAAATAGGTTGTAAGCCGCTATTGAAAGCCCAACAGGGAAATTTGCAGAGATTTCAGCTTCGCCTATGTGGAAGCCCCTGAGTCTGTGGCACGTGTTTCTCTCACGTCCGCCATCGGCAAGTGACACATTTTCAAGTATGCATTTTGAATCTGGCATTTGCAGAGCCAGCAGCCCGTTATTTACTGCGCTAAACCGTGCTTACCGCTCAGAGCAGGGCCCAATTACTTCTGGAGCATTCCCCTTGCCGGAAAGCGAAAAGGCTCCGAGTAGGAGAAAGCCAGCATTTGGAAGGCTGTGCCCGTGGCAGTAGCTTTATGGGTAGGCTTATGAGCTCCCTCAATGATGGCCTAAAGCACATGAATTGCTTTTTATTGTTGCAGAAACATTATTCAAGAAATTGAAACACTCAAACAGATTTATGAACCGCTGTATGCATGCTACCCAATACATTTGGGCCAAATTCCTATTCTTCCTCTCATACCCAAGTTTGAAGAGTGATTTCTTTTAAAAATGAAAATAAACGGAAAGTTGCTATATTATTTCCATTGCAGGGTTCTGCTTGTCCTGAAAATGAAGCATTTTGAAAACAACCACACTTATGTCTTCTAAAATAGTTTCTGTAGAGGTATGAGTATATTTCATTATTAGGACTTACTCAAGACTGAAGTGATTTATGGGTTCACCCGTACTCCAGGCTCATAAGCTTATTCTTAGACATGAGTACAAGCCCGGTGAGTTTTGATTTGAGAGCATTTAGCCAAGCAGAAGTTATGCCCAGAACATCCATCAAAAATTGCCCTGATTCCAAGTTCCACACAGCCCTGAGACTGCCCAGTGTGCTTTTCTGAAGCCGAACATGGACGTCTCTCAAAAGCTGGGCAAAGAAACCAAGAAAAACACTCCCACTATAGTGGAACTGTTCTTTCAGAGGAAAAAAAAATAATAACTGAGCAAAATTCTGGTAACTAAAGTAACTTTGTTTGTGAGACTGGCCATGCTGATGTCTTGATATTAAGACTCTTAGAAAGTTTGCGCTTATTTGTCTTCCTCAAAACACAGTCTCTCTCTCTCTCTCTCTCTCTCTCTCTCTCTCTGTCTCTGTCTTTGTCTTTGTCTCTCTCTCCCCCCAAGTACCTTAAAGCTACCTGTGGCAAAACCAACATGATATCTTTTTGTGCCTTTTGATTGTACAAATGCAACCATTTATTCAACTATCCCCTCACTCAGCAGAGTTTCTTAGGAATCATTAACTGAAATGGATGAGGTTGGTTGTTACAAAGGTTCTCCACATTTTGTGTGTGTGTGTGTGTGTGTGTGTTATGTTAAATTTCAAATAAGAAATGCATTCCCTGAGGGAGAAAGGGAAAATGGGAAATCAAAGCTCCCTCAGAAGAGGAGCGAGCTAAGCTCCATGATCAGGCCTTGGAAGTCTTCCAAGGTCCAGCGGGCTCCCAGAAACTCGGGCGATTGTCGTGGTATTAGAGCCAGTCCAAGGTGCCAAAGTCAAAATAGGCCACTGCTGACCGCAGCAGAGGCCCACGTGGGAGCGTATGTAGGTCACTTACACCTTTTGAATTTAGACAGGCTGAATTTAGACAATTATTGTATAATTAAGCTTTAGAGAAACCCCAGGCGTTCTGAATTTTTAGAAGAATTTTACCTGTCTCACAATGGGTAAGAACATTCAACATGTGCTTGAACTGTGTGTCCTTAGTGGCTCATTGTACATGGACAGCCAGGTGGGGAATTCTGTTTGTGCTGACACTCCTTGACCAGCCGGGATGCTGGCATTTTCTTGGACCAGTTTTGGAGTTCACTGTGATGCTCAGGGCTAAACACAAGCATTTCCTCCACCACATTCAATAAACTCTAGTTTGATGGAATGAAAAATAATAAAATTAGAAATTAATGTTCGTAAACCCTTGGGCTTAATCCCAGAAGTGTTTTCTGAGTATCAGCCATGCATGACTTAGTGTGGGAAGTTCCCAAAACAGGGAAGGGAAGGCAGGAAGACATGTTTTACCCAGCCCTTCCCACACTCTCTCTTTTCCCTCGTGGCCACTGACTTCCTCTCTCTCCAGGTCACCTGTCTCTCCAAATGCTGCCCTCTGTAACCTTTCATCGGCAACAATGGGGTTCCGAGGGCTCCACGGGAGGTCCGTGCCTCATGAAACCTCAGCCCTCTAAAGCAGGGATCAAATGAGTAACCTCACATATTCTGCCTTTGTTTTTGCTTACTGCTGCTGTTGGGTTCTAACTTAATGGAAGTATTTACTTTCCGGTAAATACTTGTAAACTCCTACCTCTTGTTGCAGCCAAAGAAAGCGCTGTCAGGGGCAATCAAGTCCTGGATCATGTTTAAAGCCGATGGCTGTTATTGACACGCTCGGCACCAGCAATGCATCCACACAGTTTATGGATTTACCAATTGTTCTGCCCTGTTGCCGCTTTAAAGCGACCACTGAAATTTGTTTTAATTAACACTCCTGTACTTTAAAAAAAAAAAAAAGTTGGATGTGGTACATTAAAAGAGGCAAGTCTGTGTGGTTATAAGAAAATCCCAATAACCTGAATCATTTCCTCTATTTAAAGCCCTGCAAGTACTCTCTTGTGACCCGTGCTTTCTGTCTCCCTTGGCCTCTGTCACACAGCCTGCCTGTTCTTCCCCAGTCCCTTTGTCCTGCTGTTCCTTTGCTTAGCATGCTTTTCCTGCATCCATGCATAGCTGGGTTTTTTCTCAATTTTCAGTTGTCCTCATCTGTGTTCCTGCCACAGAGATCGCATTCCCTATGATGCGACCCCACCCCCAACCCCATAGCCCTTCATTCGCCCACATTGCTTCGCGTTATGATTCTGGCTTTTATTCTTCTCTGAAGTTATCTAATAGCTTGCTGGTTTATTTTCTCCTTGCCTCTCTAGAAAGACACTCTGGTTTACAGGTATCTGTCTGACACTTAACAAAAGGGCTTGGCACATGGAAGACCCTTGGAAATCACGCTTACATGACTGACAGAGTTGCAAGAGTTAAATATTGACTTTAGCCTAGTGCCTGGTGCATACTAAGTACCCAGCTGATGGAAATTCACTGCTGTCCAGTCCTGTTTGTCCAAACTCCATGCATGTGACGCTCCGCACAGGATTTCGTTATCATGAGTGCAGGAAATCAGATGGAGTTCAGAGTATTCGCACCTTTGTGTTCACGAAAGAGTGATATATTTCTGGTTTTTTTTTTTTTTCTTTTTCTTTTAGGCTGTCCTTGTTGGAAGGCACCATGAATTGGCATTTTCCCTTCTTCGTCTTGACCACAGTGACTTTGTCTTCTGTGTACTCCCAGTTCAACTCTCTGTCTCTGGAGGAGCTAGGCTCTGACACGGGGATCCAGGTTTTCAATCAGATCATCAAGTCACGGCCTCAGGAAAACATTGTCGTCTCCCCACATGGGATCGCATCCATCCTGGGCATGCTGCAGCTGGGGGCCGATGGCAGGACGAAGAAACAGCTCACAACGGTGATGAGATACAGTGTAAACGGTTCGTGTGAGCTCCCTCCATTCATGATGCCTCGCTGTCAGCCCTGCATGTGGAGGGTTATGGGTTGGTCTCTGCTTAATCTGAGAAGCAGCACAGCCCAGGGAAGCCATGCGGTGCCATCTGGAGCATGGGGGCAGGGTCTTCTAAAGGAAAGTTGACACCTCCAAAGTTAGGAACTGCACTTCTTTTGCTGTTGGGTTTGTGTTACTCTGTCTACCAGCACTACTGTCTTCTCCTAAGGGAAATCTTTTGTGGTCTAAGTAAAACATGTCCACGTTAGAGACAGGCAGTGTGGGGACTTTGTGATGGTGACAGGGTGATGGTCGTCTACATGACTGCTAAAAGTGCACAGAACCGCTAACATACACATGTGTGCATGTGCACCAAGCATGTATGAAAGATGGGTTGTCAGAATGAGTTCTGTAGACCGTGCTGATGAGTTTCCCAATATGGTCACCATGCCCTTAGAGAAAACTGCACGAAGGCCACAAGGCATGCCCCTTTTCTATTTTTGTTTTAACTTTCGAAAATTAATTTTTGTGGGGGTAGCATGCATGAGTTCATGTGCGTGTGGATACAGAAGCGTGCGGAGACTGGAAATGCATGTTGGTGTTTTCCTCCATCCTGTTCCTTTTTCTTTAAGATATAGTCTCTCACTGAACCTGAAGTTCAGTGGTTTAGGAAGACGAGCTGAGCAGTGAGTCTTGGGGAATTACCTCCATCCACTGCCCCAATGCTAGGATCATAGCCGTATACCATCACACTGGTGGATTTTACATAGAGGGCTAAGGGTCCAAACTCAGATTCTCATGTTTGTGCGGCAAGTACTTTACTGATGAAGCCATCTCTCCAGCCTACCCCATCTGCTGATTTGAAGCCACTTATAAATCTGAAGTAAGAAGCTAAATGTCTTTTAAGAAAAAATGCCCAGCCATGTTCCAGCCGCTGGGCCTGAGAACTAACGTGCTTGTAATGATAGCAAATAAACCTGGAGATGTAACCCAGTGCTGGGGGTGGGGGCATGCCTACCATGTACAGAGCCATATACAAGTGGGTTTGATAATTATTTCCACAAAAGGACAAACAAAAAACAAAAGAAATTAACTACAAATACAGGTAAAAGTTGGTGAGCAGGGCTTAGTATTATTGGAAGAAAAGTTGGTTTTGAATTACCTGCTTAGCCGCAGGAACCCATGTCTACAGGCAGTGTTTCCCTGTAGGGGTAGGTCTCCCTTTCCACAACCGTAACACCTGAGGAAACAGGATTGTCTCTGAGCTTTTCTTTGCTGCCCTGCACACTAAGTGTGAACAAGTCATGTTTTATATCGAGGTGACAATTACCTCATGGGAAGGTGAGGGAGCTTTTTCACCACTTTCTTCCCTGCCTCTTCTAGCTGTGAGGTTCTAAGACTACCTTGGTTCCTGTTGGCAAGCGAGCTGGATTAGCAGAGGAAGGATGCTTTTCCTTTCTCGCTGCGCCTGCTTCCTTTGGGTTTTCAGTGCGACCCTCATATGGGAGGATCATATGTTGGGAGCCCAATATGCCCAGTGCTGTCCCCTGTTGACAGAGGGGTAAACTTTGCTTGGTTTTGCATTTTGCCCACCTGTTAGATGTGAGGAAAGGGTAGGTGAATTCCTGGAACACACTGTCCTGTCTCTGGCTGGGAAGTTCAGGGTTGTTGGTGATTTCTACCGCCTTTGTGAGTCACTGCTTAGATTTACGGCCTTTCTTGCTGCCATCCAGGTCCTGTCAGCCAGCATAGTTCCAAAATAGCAACTGGGATTGTGTCTTGTTGTTTTGGTTTGGTTTGGTTTGGTTTGAATGCTGATCTGCTACAGTTTTAGCTCGGCATCTTCATGATGTTGGCCTGTTTGGCTACCCATCTACCCCTACGATTTCTCCCTCCAGAATTGCCAGCAGTCCTGTGGAGAATGTCATGTCAGGGTTCGTGATATACTTACACATGCTGGAGGCCTTCTTTGGGGCTCAAACTCTGAGGATTCCTCCCAGTGATGCTCCCAGAGGAAGACACAAGATTGCTTGAGGAAAGGGAAGATGCGCTCCAATCTTTTCTCTCGAGAAGTTTATTGATTCCTTGTATTCATTGCTGAAGAAAAATATCCTGGGGAAAAAAAAAGTCAGCAAAGGCAGGATTTCTCTCAGCTCACAATTTGGAGGAAAGCTCTGGCAGCAGGAGCCAGAGGCAGCTGGTCATGCTGTCTCCCTAGTCAGGCAATAAAGAAAGAGAAACCTAGAACCAGGGTCCCTTTCTCCTGTTTTATTATGTCTGGACCCTGACTCAGAGAATGGTGTTTCCTAGATGTAGACTGAGTCTCACCACCTTAATTAACCCTGTCGGGAAACTACAGACATGCCCAGAGGTTTTTTGTGTGATGTTAGATCCTGCCATGTTGGCAATTACTTATCACAGCCAGGGACTGTACATCTAGAGGTAAGCAGGGTCATAGTGCCAGGGTGGCACTTAGCCTGAGAGATGACTTTCGGCCTCCAAAGCCTGCCGTTCGCCATACAGTGGTTTCCTCCATAGCATGATGGTAAGGTGGGCCAAGGTTCCAATGCTCCACCCATGATGTAAAGCTCTCCTTGTGGATAGGGGGATATCCCAGTCCCGGCATTCATGAAATCTAAGAAGATGCTCATTCAGAATAACATCAACCCTCAAGTGCTGCCAAGGTGACTCTGGAAGGATGCTTTAGGACAATATGATTTTGAAAAGACATCAGGTGATTAAGGCAGTCCTGTAATTCAGCTCCCTGTGGAAAACCATCTCACATCCTTATGACATATTTTTTTTTCTCTTTTTTCATGCCCCCAAACTAAATGGAGCGTAAATGAATGGCTCGTGTAAAATAAAGCTTATGTTGCCATAAAATTAATTTCTTTACTTTCCAAGCTCAATATCAAGTAAAAATCACAGTGTTCTGGTTGGCGGCGCATGGCAATTTGTTATAGTCATCCTAATGCTTATTTTATTCATCTTCTGTTCTTCAAATAGGAAAAAAAAATCACATTGTTGAAACCTTGGCAAGAAAGGAAATAGTGCTAAGACTGTTAGGCAGGGAAGTCTGAATGAGAAAGCTTCCTGCAGTTCATTTCTTCCATGGCTGACATTCCCAGAGTAGATCATTCATGCTGTCTACAAGGAGAACATCATAGTATACTTGGTACAGGGGTAATTGTCTCACAAGAACGTCTGTGGTCTAATGCTGTCCGTGTGTCCAGAGACAGAGGCCCCTTACATGGCAGACTTAGTCTCTTGTGACTCCTGTCCTGCTTCTTCTTCTATGCTGTGGTACAAATGATAAGGTTTTTGAAGTGTGTATTTGTGTGTGTGTGTGTGTGTGTGTGTTATGTCTACTTGCACATATGAGTTTAAGAACATACATGTGTGTCCATGTGAAGATTATAAGTTGCTTCAGGCAGGGTCTCTCTTGAACCCAAAGCTTTCCAAATTGGCTTATCTAGCCAGCCAGTTCTCCTTAGGGACTCTCCTCTCTCCATCTCTTTCTGAGGGCTGGAATTGTACGTGGACTCCCACGTCTGCCCAGCATTTATGTGGGTACTGGGAATCTGAATGCCACTCCTCATGGCTTGCAGGACAAGCACTTGACCTGCTGAGCCATCTTCATGGAGCCTTGTTTTTTGAACAGCATCTTGCTTTGTAGCCTGGGCTGTCTTTAGTTTAAACTCTTGATAATCCTCTTGCTTTAGCCTCTCATTTCCTGGGATGACAGTTCTCGGCCACTATGCCCAACAAGAATTTTTTAAAATATGTAAATTATCGTGAAAATATTGCCATGTTTTCTGATTTCTCCTTCAGGAGTTGGTAAAGTACTGAAGAAGATCAACAAGGCTATAGTCTCCAAGAAGAATAAAGACATCGTGACTGTGGCCAATGCTGTGTTTGTCAAGAATGGCTTTAAAATGGAAGTGCCCTTTGCAGCCAGGAACAAAGAGGTGTTCCAGTGTGCGGTGCAGAACGTGAACTTCCAGGACCCAGTCTCTGCCAGTGATTCCATCAATTTTTGGGTGAAAAACGAAACCAGGGGTGAGTGGCTCTCCTGTTTCCTGTAGATGCACATTTTGTGAAGGAAAGAGTGGAGACTCAGAGATGTTCGCTTTAGTCTTAAAGACCAGTGGCAGGCTCTGACCCACCTACCTCTTTCTTCTCCACGGGCCAGCTCTCAGTCTGCCTGCCTCCCCCTCCTCAGTCTGCCACTGCTCACTGTCTAGGGTTTTCCTCCTGCAGGGTGGGCAGCAGAAAAGAAGACAGCCCTCCCCCTCTCTCCTTTGCCTGCCATACCTAGCCTTCAGAACCCATACCCATGGGTTTGCCGGGTTTCCTTGTTTGTCTTTGTCTGTTTTTGCACCCACTGTTCCCTTGGCCTGGAACAGCCTTCTTAAGCTTTGGCTTTGTGTCTCCTGTGACCCCAGCCTCATCCGCCATTGCCAGTGCCCCCCACTGGCTTTGTTTGGCTTGTGATTACACCGCTTTGAACCCATTCATTATGGCATTTTTCAACATTGCATAATGACTGCTTGTTTAGATGTCTCTTCTCATTAAACGGAGTTTTCCAGTGACAGTGTTTCAAACCTGCCGACTTGTAATCTGGAAGTCCCAGAGACATTCACAAGGAGCTTGAGGCCTACCACAATGAAGCGAAGCTGTTCTGATTGCATTTCTGATAAAAAAAAAAAATAACCTGATGAAAAGCAATTTAGGGAAGAAAGGGTTTATTTCGGCTCACAATACCAGATTCCAGCCCATCACTGCTGGGAAGTACGGCCAGAGTTTAAAGCAAATAGTCACATCACGTCTACATTCATGTGCAGAGAGAAATAAACGCATGCGCACGCATACTCAGTACTCAGCTAGTGTCTCTCCTCCCGCACTGCCCGGGATGCAAAATCAGGAAATAGTACTGATCACTTTCACGCTGGGTCTTGCTGCATCAGTTAACGCTGCCAAGACGGGCCTTTCTTGATTCATTCTTTCCAGGCAATTCTAGGTTTAACAGTTTTAACCCTCACAGATGCTAAGACTGGAAATGTGCTTGTGGAGTTAGTCATAAAAGAAGCAGGTAAACCCAGTCTTTGGGGAGAAGCTTCTCAGAACCTAGTCCCTAGTGCACCTGAACTGGGATTACCCAGGGACGTGTTAGAGTACTGTTCCCTAGCCCCTGACTTAATGGGAAAGAATTTCTGAGGGAGGGGCAAGGTACCTCCAGTCAGGCACCATAGCCCATCATCCTACTTACACATGTGAAAAACATGGTCATCTCAGAGGAGCTAAT
Source organism: Chionomys nivalis (assembly GCF_950005125.1). NCBI lineage: Eukaryota > Metazoa > Chordata > Mammalia > Rodentia > Cricetidae > Chionomys > Chionomys nivalis. Next base: position 116,778,186 of record NC_080087.1, read on the forward strand.
GAAGAGGGGGAAGAACGATGTGCAGGGAGTGGAGGAGAACCAGGAACTTTCTCAATTACTCTGCAATCCGGAGACCTCTCCCGAAACCATGCTGCTATTGGAAGAATAATAGTGTGTATGCCCAGGGCTCGTCTGGAGATGCTGGATCTTGTACGTCTGGTGGAAGCAGTTTGCAATGGATGACTCTTGGTCCTGATGGTGGCTATGTGACATCATGTCACTGTACTCTGTGGTCTTCTTTACCCGTAAAAAGATAATGTTGCATCTTGGTGTATCATCTGATGGAGTCCCTAACCGCCTGTGCTGGGAACCTCAAGCAGGGTTTCTCAGTTCTATGAGACCCAGCTCCTTCTGTAAGTTTGTACATTTGCTTATTGGCAGTGTTCCTCATGGAGCACAGGGTTTTACACCGTGCGGAACAAGCCCTCAACCAATTGGCTATATCCTTAGCCTTCAACTCCCTCCTTCCAGCTTGAAATGAAATCCATAGATACTATACATATAATTAGATGTATAATAATATCTAGATTATATATCATAGATAATACTATATATATATATATATTCCCATTGCACACATAAACAGATTTTTATTAAAAATTAAGCAGTAATATAAGGGAAAACAAAAGGAATTTATAGTCATGGGTTTGGGTTCAAATGCACATGAATACATGACACATTTTTTTATTTTGATATTTCTGCCAGATTCTCAGGATAAGTGTGAACTGATGAAAGTAGACCAAGTCAGGTACGTTAAACCATGACACAAGGAACCACAAGCTGTCACCATTGCTGATGCAATTTAAAAACAAAAACAAGGCAAACCGACAGAAGACGTTTTATGTGTCTCATAGTTATAGTAATCCCAAACAGGCTGTTTCCCAGGCTTTCCTGCCATAACAACAAACAGGCCTATCTTTCACTTCTTGTCATTAGCAATTATCATGACGTAATTGAAATTCAGTGAACCACATGGGGCTTAGGGAAGAGAGACTCCCAGCTCTTAGTCACTGCTGTCATCATTACCTGATGCAATTTTTCAAAATAATGGTGCAAAATTCCTGGTAAATTTCCAAACTTGTCTCAAAGCAAACAAAATGGAAATACTTAAAAGCAGGAGCTAAAAAGATGGCTTGGCGCTTAAGAGCACTTGCTACTCTTGTAGAGGACCAGAGTTCAGTGCCCAGCAACATGTTGGATGGCTCACAACTGCCTCTGACTTCAGGTCCAGGGGAATTCAACAACCGCCGGCTACCACAGGTACCCACACTCGTGCGCATACCCAAACAGAGACGTTCACATATAGACATAGTTAAAAATAGTACACGTAAATCTTTTATTATTTTTTTTAAGAGAGCACATCATTCTGCATTGTGTGGGACTATTTTGAGCACCACAGAACATGTGACATGCCTGGCTACTGCCAGCTCAACCAAAAACACACCCACAGCTCTGCAGACAAGCAGCCTCTGTCCCCAGACTGCTCAGCTCATCCGAGGAGAAGCATCTCCTGCAGAGAGAGCTATCGTCATGGTGCTTTGCTCATCCTGGGATAGGTCTGATTTGGAGGCCTCTGCAGCCTCAGCCTTTTCCTGTCCCAAAGGCTTCTCTCATCCTCCCATCACACAACCCCCACCCATGCAGCAGCCTGGGAAGCTTCCCAGCCTGTTACTAGCTATGTAGCCCCTGCTCACTCTGGCCACCACATATATGACCCAGAACCTGCAGGCTCCGTTATTTCTCAGTCTGCCCCTTACAAGTTCCGTTCTGCTACATATGAGTCAGCTGTGTGACTTTAGTAAAACGTCTTGACCTCCCCGAGGCCCAGCTCCTGATTTGCAGAATGTTGGTGTATTTGTGATAACTGCCTGAGCTACAGTTCCATGAAAGCTTTTTGAGGATATGAGTGATAACCCAGGAAGTACTGAGTACAGGGCCTGGCCCTTCAGGAAGTGTGAGCCGTTTTCACAGTAGCTAGCTCAGTTAAGATGAAGTATCATGTATCCCAGGTTGGCGTTGAACTCATTGTCCAGCAGAGGCTTGCCTTGAACTCTTGATTCTTCTGCTTCCACTTCCTGGGTTCCAGGATTACAGTCATAATATATCAGTGTAAAACGATCTGACGTTTCTCCTGCTTATGGAGCCCTGACGATGTTTCTGAGAAAGGCATGGTAAAATCCTTGCAGTGATGTAATGCATGGTGCATTTGGGGGGAGTCAGACTCATTCAGCTTGGCTAGAATAAATACCATCATGGTGGCTGCTGGCACTAACCCTCAGACTCTGGAAAGTGAGGGACAAGGTGGGGAGGAGGGACACAGGGCATGGGTTCTAACAGAAAGATGGATTCAGCCGAGTCATGTTCTCTACAAAGGGCAGAAACAGCATCCAGAGCACCAGGCATTGGCTCCAAGGAGTGCTGTTGGAGGAGCCTGTTTGCAAGCTTGCACTGAACTGAATGATTGATTGGCTTTTATAGCCTGTAGTTTTCTTCCAGGACCAGGCTTGGGTGGTGTTGGTGCCCCCTTGTGGAAGGAAGAATACTGAAGACACCACATGTTAAGTACCAGAAACCTCCCCTGTGCTATTTACCAGTTTCCAAGGTTTTCCTAGACAAATAGAATTCCTCTTTCTTGAGTTTCATTTTAAGAGTCATGAAAGTCTCTGCTTAAATTAGCCACCTGGCCTCCGTGGAAGCTGTTGGTTTTACTGTCACCATTTCAGATATCATAGCTTGAATGTATACTATGTGTTGCTATATGTATGAATTAAAATCAAGCAAATTAAATTTTAATAGTGTTGGGTATAAGGAACTCCTATTTAATATACACATACACCTTATACCCCTCTCTTTTTTTGGCTTTTTAAGACAGGGTTTCTCTATGTAGCTCTGGCTATCCCGGAACTTGCTCTGTAGACCAGACTGGTCTCAAACTCACAGAGATCTGCCTGCCTCTGCTTCCCGAGTGCTGGGATTAAAGGTGTGCACCACTGCAGCCCAGCCTACACCGTACTTTTAAACCTTCTAAAACCAAGCAAAAAGGAACCTGGACATCACTCCTCCAACACTCTGAAGTGAGAAGAACCTATCTGTTCCTTCGCTTCTAATGTGAGCGTTTTGGCTTACGCTCATCCTGGCACAAGAACACTTGCCTTCGAAGTCATTTCCTGCAGGCTAACCCCATTTCTTCTCGTCTCTGTACCCCTGGAGCCTAGCTCAATGCCTAGCCCTTAAATGGGGACATGGTATTCAGTTTCAGTTCTTGGGGTCATTGTCTCTGAAGTCTTAGAAGACATGAAGTTTAGCTTTGACGTTTTACAGGCTGGATTGTTTACTTTAATGGGGACTGCATGAACCTTTGCTTCAAACAAAGACAGGCAAAACTGGTTATCTCATGAACACCAAGGACACTTGTCAGCAGCCGTGTGACAGTTGTCAGTGAAAACATCTGAAACAATTCATAATTAAACATAGCTTGTTCTAGATGCATAAAAATGTTCTAAAATGAAAGATTTACAGAACTAGTTGTGATTTCTTGAGCTGAGGCTTGGTAAACTCTTTAACTAGTAACAGTCTTTTAGAGTCATTTTAATTTTTTAGTTTTATTTGAAATTTTTTTAATTTGAGCGAGAAAAATTAGTTTTAAAAAAAAAGTGTGCTTTTGAAATCCAGTTGAGAGCCAGGCGGTGGTGGCGTATGTCTTTAATCCCAGCACTTTGAAGGAGGCAGAGGCAGGTGGGGCAGATCTCTGTGAGTTCAAAGCCAACCTGAGCTACAAAGCGAGTTTCAGGACAGCCAGAGCTGTTACACAGAGAAACCCTGTCTTGGAAAACAAAAAACAAACAAACAAAAAGGAAACCAATTAAGGAGCTGTTGATGTAGTTCAGCTGGTAGAATGCTTGCTCAGTTCCGTTTCCCATGCCACATACGCTGGGCATGATGTCCCACAAAGAAATCACACCACCACTTGGGAGGTAGAGGTAGAAGAGTCAGAAGTGCGGTTATTCTCAGCTGCATAGAGAGTTTAGGCCACAGGAGATCAGAATATCTGATTTAAGTCTTTAAAAAAAAAATGTTTTTTTCACTCTCATCTCTGCTGCTAGCTGCCATTTACCCTCAAAGTGGTTTCCCATGCTGATATTTTCCCTTGTTCTTGGACTTCACAGGCATGATTGACAACCTGCTTTCCCCAAATCTGATCGATGGCACCCTCACCAGACTGGTCCTTGTCAATGCAGTGTATTTCAAGGGTTTGTGGAAATCCAGGTTTCAACCCGAGAGCACAAAGAAACGAACCTTTGTGGCAGGTGATGGAAAACCCTACCAGGTGCCCATGCTGGCCCAACTCTCCGTGTTCCGTTCTGGTGAGTGCGTGTTGGGTGACGTCTATTCTGGAATGTGCTGGAAGCAAAGTCAAGGCTCTTTGATGCTCTCTATTCAAGAGCAGATCTTTGTTAGGGGGAAAAGCTGAGGGGTGGCTCACAGCTGAAATGTCAATACTCCACAGATCCCCCCCCCCCTTTTATTGGTTTTTCGAGACAGGGTTTCTCTGTGTAGCCCTGCCTGTCCTAGAACTCATTCTGTAGACCAGGCTAATCTCATAGAAATCCGCCTACCTCTGCCTCCCGAGTGCTAGAATTAAAGGTGCGCGCCACCCCCGCCAGGCAAGGCAAGATTTTGTGAAGCACATAAGTCTTTGTACCGTGCAAAACAATTATGTATCAACATGTCACATGTGTGGGCTTCTGGATTGAAAGTGTAGGATGAAAGAAACTAACAAAACCAATATAAATGAACATTAAACATATGAAGCAATCTATCAAATCACCCTTAACAAACATATTACTAAATAAAAATTACATTTCGTTTTCACTCCTCACATTATCAAAAATTAGGAAGGCTAATCAAATCCACTATGGCTACTGCCTGGGGTTGGTAGCATTATTGGTAGTGGGGATCTGTAAACCAGAGGACTTTCTGTAAACCAGAGGACTTTCTCTATGTCATTAGCCCAGTAGCCCCCCCTCCAGAGAACTTACTACCTGAAGATAATCCCACACATAGAAACCTGGTACAAAGCTGCATTCAGAGACCCGGGTTCTGTATCTGTGGATTTAACCTACCTCAGATGGAAAATATTTAAAAAGAAAAATTAACTGCATATCAAACACACAGAGATATGTTTTCTTGTCAGTGCCCCTAATAATATGATGACGTAACTATTCATGTTGCGTTAAGTTTGGTAAGTCACAGACGATTTAATATAAGTATATATATGGGATATATATAGGTATTCGAGAAGACCACATTTAGTATGAGGGAGATCAGCATGCTAAACCCCGTGAATTCTGAAGCGTGGCTGTGCCCTGGAACACAGGTGGTAATTAGACTTAGCACTACATAAAAAGAAAGATTATGCAGTGTGTATCAGATTGCGCAGTGTGTATCAGATTGCGCAGTGTGTATCAGATTTCAGAAGGCAGGTTAAAAAAAACAGCAGATGCCATAATGAACCATGCTCACATAAATACTTTCTGTGCATTCGTCTGTACAGGTGTGTCTTGGAGAATGTTCAGGAAACTGTTCACAGTGGTGGGATTTCACATCGATTTCCTCACTTGAAGTTGAAACTTCCTGTGTATGGATGTGTGCGTGTCGGTGTGGTGTATGGGTGTGTAGGTGTGTTCATACCTGTGGATGTCAGAGGAGGACGTGGAAGGTTGGGGGTCGTACCTCGTCATTCTCCATTTCATTCTTTTGAGACAGAATCTCTCATTGTGCCTGTGAGTAACAGCCGAAAAGCTCCAACCACCCTCCTGTCTCCCAGGTTTATGTGGCTGCTGGGGATTGGAACTTAGGTCCCCATGTTTGCCTACCAAGCTTCCTTCCTCCTCTCTCCAGCCCCTGAACTTTCTTCTTAAGGAGCATGTATCGTCAACCTTATAGATAGAGGAAAAAGTCTACTATGTGTGCCATCATTTCCACAGCACAGATAACCACGACTGATTATTTTTTTACAATTCACTTCATTGGAGCATTCTTGATCCATTAAATCTCCTCTTCCTGTCTGTATGACAGGCTTCAAGTGTCTGGTCTATACTGGGCCCCCTGGGTGCCAAATACCCCCTCTTTTCCTTTTCTATCATTCCTTTTAAAAAAGAATTTATTTGTTTTTGTTTTTGTTCTCTCTGTGTATTCCTGTGTACGGATGCCCTGAGAAGCCAGAAAAGGGGATCTGATGCTCTGGAGCTGGAGTTAGAGGCAGTTATGAGCCACCCAACCTGGGTGCATGCTGGGAACTGTCAACACTCGTCCTCTATGAGGGCCGGACACACTCTGAACCACTGAGCCATCTCTCCAGCCTCCAGATGTTCCCTTTTCGTTCACAGTCACTGTCACATCCACACAGATGGCCCTGTCGCCGGCTGTCTGCTGTACAAGTTAAGTCACGGCTCCTGCGTGTCACTGTCAGAACGCTTTCTGTCTTGTCAGATGCTGGTCAGGCTTCTAGGAATGCATTTTCCAGATTTGCTAGTCAATAAATGTTCACGGAAAAATATTAGATACTTACAACAGCACAGGTCGTTCATCCCAAGTATCCAAACATAGTGAATAGCTCTTTTTGCCTGAACGTCATTTCAATCACACTAATCTCGGGCTGTGCTGTTCAAGCTCACCACTGGGATGCTGGCAGCACCCCCAGTGCATATCCAGACAGAAATGTTTTATTTTAAATGGATCCTTATACAATCCTCATTCTATTAAAAACGAAACAGAAGGTTAAAATGCAAGGATTCTTTCAGTAGTCCTCTGGGTGATTCAGACATGTAACTTTTTTCTTTTCCTCTGTGTAACAACCCTGGATGTCCCGGAATTTGCTTTGTAGGCCAGGTTGGCCTCAAACTTACAGATAGCCTCCTGCCTCTGCCTCCCAAGTGCTGGGATTAAAGACATGCACCACCACTACCCTGCTGACATTCAATTTTTTATGGGAATGTAGCCTGCTCTTCTTGAGTATATAGTCTGTTACCAGAGAGAAATGCTTGGAGGCCTCTTCTGAGTTCAGAACTCATTTGTCCAAGAACATACATGTGTACTTTGCCTCGGTATACACAAATACATCTCTTTGTGGTGCTGAGGATGGATCCCAGGGCCTTGGGCAGGCTAGACAAACTCTCTATTTCTGCACTGCATCCTCGATATAAATGCATTTTTATCAGTTCACTTAGAGTGGAGAGAGAGGAGACGGGGGCTGGGGGAAGGGAAATGACTAGGAGAATGTAGATCTGCCTGCCTTGATCGACCCACTCTCTCCTTCTCCACCTCCTTCCATCCTGTCTGCAGCGGGGCTGCCTTTTTGGACTCTCCTTCTCCCTGGCTTCCTATGGGAGTGATCAGTGTAGACCTAACTGGTGACTGATGAGGGAAGGGAGAAGAGCGAGGACATTAACTTCCCAATCTCTCCCCACAATGACACCAAGGCTGCAGCCTCCTTCCCCCCAAAAGTCCCCGCTCCTTCCAGAGGGGCATGATCTGGAGCTCATTCTCTGTGCCCTGAGGCTGGGAATGGTGACCAGTGTCTGTAACCACCCATAGCAGTTTCTCTGTTCTCCCCACGCTTTATATAATGTCTTCATTAAGCTCTGTGTAGATACCCCCCTAGCCTGATGGCGTGTCTGCTTCCTGTTCACTGGGATGCTGTACCTAGCGCGGAACAGGGTATGTAAGTGTTCTTGCCCCTACCGCATTTCCCTGCAAGTCTGGACAGCGAGCAGCATGGGCCCAACTCTTCTTTCCCTCCTTTCTGTGCCCATCATTGTGTCTACCTGGAATCCCAGCTTGGAGTCTGGCTCCTTTCTGGAGTGTGTGATGTAAGAGTGTCATACGTTCTCTAGTTTCACACTTGGCTACCAAAGCAGCTTGTCCGGGTGTGACAGGCTTATATTCCTGGGCCTGTGAGGAGGGTCCAGTGGCCACAGTGGCTCCAAGCAAGCATTCATTTTCATGACTACAGACCTCTTAGCCTGTTGGCCATTTCTGCCAATATCCTCACCCTCTGCCAACGCGCCCAGCCAGGACTCAAGAGGCTGCTGTACCCAAACCCACATGACTTGCAGGATCTCCTGTTGGGCCTCAGCCAAGTCTTGGTTCCCCTTGCTGAAACACTGCCATTCAGAGGATCTGCCTTCTTTACTTCTCGGCATCTCTAGGGAGACCCACTTGGCAACATCAGGGTGAGGAGGGTGGAGACTAGAAAGAGGGGGGGACAGTGCTTCTGACTTGTGCCTCCTAAGGATAGAGTTCCACTTAAGAAGAGCTGTAAGTACTGTTTAGGGGAAGGACATACAGGCTCTCACTGCAAAGCCAGCTGCCACATATATAAAGCAGGAAAATAATGCGGTCCTCTAATCCCACTTCCTAGGATAAACCCCTTTTAAGCTCCAGGTATCTAATTTTTGACCTATTCTATAAATACGTAAGAATGTATTTGAAGCCTTTTTGCATGCATAGGATCACAGTGCAATGTTTATCCCACAATCTGTTTTATTCCTTAGCTACTATAGTCATGGAACTGTTTTTTCATCAATTTGTTAGGATTTACAAGATTGTTTTTTTAGCTGCACATTTTTTTATATTATAAACTTGCATAATATTTTGTGGCTAGTTGGTTGCTTTTTTTTGCTCTAATAACTAACACAGCAGTCAGTGTTCCTTAGCATAAATGTGTAAAAGCTTTTAGCGCTATTCCTAGAGGAAATTCGCTTTAAATAGGAGTTGTTGATCAGAGTTCTTATAGATGCTCAGCTTAAATGCTTGAATTTATACTGTAAAGACATTATCCTGGAAAAAAAAACACACACACAACAAATAACCAGACTTCCTTGTATGTGTATGTGTGCAATGCTCATATGTATGCAGGTTATCTAGGACTGAAGCCAGAGGTCTCCATTGGGGTATATTCCACAATCACTCTCCACCTTATTTTTTGAGGCAGTGTCTCTCACAGAACCTGATGCTCACCGATTCAGCTAGGCTGGCTGACCATGGAACCTCCAGCATGGCCACAGAACCTGTCCCTGCTTCCCCAGAGCTAGAATTACGAGTTTGCCACCCTATCTGCATTTTTATAGGGATACCGGGAATTGAACTTGTGTCCTCATGCTTGTGTGCAGGTGCTTTACCAACTGAGATGCCTCCAGTCCCCCATCTCTAGTCTCCTTTCTTCTCTGTCTGCAGCTCATACTTACCCACCAATACTACTTCCCCTTTGCTGTCTGCTAAGCTGTGGTTCCCAAGACTAGGTGGATTCTTGCTCTGGCAAGCTCTCCGCCACAGCGCCTTTTCTGACTCACCCAGTTGCTTATGCCTCATTTCTTCTATATCAGCTGTCCTCAGGCCTGCCCTGAACTCTAGTCTGTAATGTAGACGGCCATCCTCAGAGGATCGATTTGTTGTTTCCAAACACATTCTTCAAGTACATTCTCTATTCAAGTGGGTCAGGAAATTCACTTTGACGGGTAGCCAAGGGTCATTACAGGGACAGCCATCTCTCATGCTTGCCTGATAGCATTTCAAGTATTCTCCTTGATTTTACAGACCATAAAGCATTTGTAGCATTTCAATGAGTTGAGTTGTGTCCTTCCTTGTAGGACTTGCCATGGGAACCAGAGTCCTAAAGGGCCCTTCTAGCATGAAAGCCCTCGCTGTAAATGCATCTTCTAAGCAAACTCTCCAGTCTTCACATTCCTCATACTTGACTCTTGACTATGACATCATTCCTCTCAGAGAAAGGGCTTCCTTGTTTCTTTTCGGAGTGAGGGACCCGCTTCATGTATTCTACAGAAGAGCTTGTGGTGTATTCGGCAGATGTTGAGTTTTACACAGTTTAGGGAAGCTCTTTGAAGGGAAGATCTGTGGGACAGCTAGAGACCCTGTGTCCTGACCCCAGCTTTCCTGTATGGTTTGTCCTCCTGGATATGTGTCACACCCATTGGCACTGTGTGGTTCCCCATGGTAGCTCAGCTTTGTGTCTAAACTGAGGAGTAACCCATCGTTCCAGAAGTGAGGCAGCCGGGCATCCTCATGGCTGCACTTTGTAATTCCTTTATCTGGCTGACAGAGAAGTATCTTGCACTTGAGGTCAGCCTGGAATCTATAGCAAGATCTCGTTTCAAAAATTTCCCAGACGCCACTCCCTTCAGTATGAAAGTCTGCACTACGTGCCTGATTGTGCTGCATGTGTGTGTACGTCGTCTTGATGAATTCTGCTGAAGTCATTGGCTGAGTGAGCTGTCCAGATTGGCTGTGAATCCAGGTTCTCTGTGTTCTCAGTCTCACATCTGGCCTCTGTAAAAAGGCGATAGGTCTGGGATGTAGTGCCTGGGATGGGAGAGAGAGCAGAGGTGTCCGTCCATCTGCCCACTTCTCCAGCTAAGAAGTAGAGCATGGGTATGGACAGATGCAGCCCACCCAGCTGACACTGCTCACCCAGTCCTGGGGTCAGATGCATCGATAGAAAAGGTCAAAACATCCAGCAGATGTGTGTCTACATAGAGTGGTTAATGTGTGCTGGTTTTACTGGTCAGTAATGGCGTCAGTACCCAGCCAAGGTTGGGTTAACCTGTGAGCCGCTTACTTCCCCCCACCCACATGTACCCTCGTTCACACTTCTCATCATTCATAGCTTTAATCCTCCTTAGCCGAATTACACACACTTCTGTAGCAATTAATCTCTCCAGGTCTTTGTTTTCTACCCCCAGAGCAATAATTTAGTAACCACTTCCCACATTTCACAGTTTCTGAAAATTAGCTCCACTAGAGCTGAAGGTTTGATGTTTTCCTCAGGGATTAAAAGGACTCATTAGGAGGTGGGTATTTTTCTCAGTTTCTCGTTGATTTTTCAGTTTCCACTGAGACCGTTTTATCACTCCAGCTAGAAGTAAAGAGGAAGAATACTAACTTTGATTGGTGGGTAGTCCCAAGCCAGAATCCAGGCTGGCTTGTGCTTACAGCAGTTCCAATCTAAGTCAGGCCACACTGGATTTCAAGGCTTGCTACAGCCTAATGTCACCTGTGGTTGGGGAGGACGAGAGATTCCCCCAGGCCCTGGACAATTCTGTTGTCCTATGGTGTCAGCTATTCAAGCACCTTCGGCTGCTTATATTTTACAGAAGAGTGCTTGTGACAGAACAAAGCTTGCTCCATCTCTTGGCTGTCCTCTCTCTTTGACCTTCTCTCCTCCTTCTCTGGGGGTGCCCCTGTCCAAAGTTCCTCACCTCAAAAGCTATGATTGGCCAACGTCACCCACCAAGAAAGGTCCAGTGAAAAGTCTCAGGTGCTCGCTTCCTCTTTTTTTTAATGTTGCACTTCATTTAGAGGAGGGCCCCATGGGCACCCTGCTAACTCGTATGTGTATTATCTTTTCTCATTTTATCATCCCAGCACCTTGCAAGGTCCATACTGTAATTATCTGACATTTCTGTCTGTGTAGAGAGGTGGTACAGGGAGGCCATGTCACCTCAACAGGCTCGCAGAGTTCATCTTTAATAAAGATCTTAGAAATCCCCCCCCATCAATCTAGAAATGCCAGCAGGGACCTTCTTTTTTTTATTTATTAAAATTTTCCACCTCCTCCCCACCTCCCATTTCCCTCCCACTCCCCCACTCTCCCTCCCTCTCCAGTCCTAAGAGCAGTCAGGGTTCCCTGCCCCATGGGAAGTCCAAGGTCCTCCCCCCTCCATCCAGGTCTAGGAAGGTGAGCATCCAAACAAACCAGGCTCCCACAAAGCCAGTACATGCAATAGGATCAAAACCCAGTGCCATTGTCCTTGGCTTCTCAGTCAGCCCTCATTGATAGCCACCTTCAGAGAGTCCAGTTTGATCACATGCTCCATCAGTCCCAGTCCAGATGGCCTTGGTGAGCTCCCATTAGATCAGCCCCACCATCTCAGTGGGTGGGTACACCCCTCGTGGTCCTGACTTCCTTGTTCATGTTCTCCCTCCTTCTGCTCCTCATTTGGACCTTGGGAGCTCAGTCCAGTGCTCCAATGTGGGTCTCTGTCTCTATCTCCATCGCCAGATGAAGGTTCTATGGTGATATGCAAGATATTCATCAGTATGGCTATGGGACAAGGCCAGTTCAGGCACCCTCTCTTCTGCTGCCCAAGGAACAAGCTGGGGACATCTCCTTGGACCTGGGAACCCCTCTAGAGTCAAGTCTCTTGCCAACCCTAAAATGGCTCCCTTAATTAAGATATCTTCTTCCCCAGCAGGGACCTTCTGACTGCTCAGTTGTACTATGCAGTTGCTGTTATCGTCTGTTGTCTGTGGCTGTATTAGTTACTTTGCTTGTTGCTGTGAGAAAGTACCTGAAGATGGCAGCTAAGGGAACGTAGGGCTTATTTTGGCTCACGGTGTGAGGGTGTCGTCCATTATTGGGGGACATTAATGGTAGCAGTGGTATGAGGCAGCTGGTCATCCTGTCTCTGCCCTTGAGACATAGAAATGAAACCTGGTGCCCAGCTAGCTTGCTCCTTTTTTCCTTTAAAATGGGTAACTATGGAAAATAATGGGAATGGTAATTGGCTTCACTATATATATAGAAATGGTTTTGCTGGATCTTGCCTATCCCATCATATTGTGCACCTTAAACATAATGCACGGTGTTTTCTAAAACAAAGTGAAGTGTAAAAAAAATTCAAAAGTAACTTTAATTTATTCTTTTACCGTTAAAGGTCAACCCCTTACAAAGCACTGTGTGGCGAGTACCTAATGATCTACTTACATTCTATTCAGCGGAATGAAAGTGAGTTTAGCGATGCCCAGAGGCATTCTGTCTAGACTGAAGACCGAGAATTCTGCACCAGGGAAGAAAGAAGTCATTGTCCTTATCTTTGTCCTTCTGAGGGAGCTATTTGTAGCAAAGGGAGCTTTGCGGACTGAATTGCTGTCTCTCCTCTGCAGCTTCCCTGGTGACCACCAGCCACTTGTGTCCCGTCTGGCAGTCATTAAGCGTACACTACATCTGCCTCTGATTTCTTTAGGGTCGACCAGCACCCCAAATGGCTTATGGTACAACTTCATTGAGCTGCCCTACCATGGTGAAAGCATCAGCATGCTGATCGCCCTGCCCACTGAGAGCTCCACCCCACTCTCAGCCATCATCCCCCACATCAGTACCAAGACCATAGATAGCTGGATGAACACCATGGTACCCAAGAGGATGCAGCTGGTTCTGCCTAAGTAAGTGTCCCTTCCCTTAAAAGAAAGGATGCACTGCTCAAGGGACAACTGTCATATTACATAGTAGAAACAGGGAGCTAAGATGGTTTGTTTGTACAGAGTGTGGGGGATAACCCGGCTATGTTTTCTGAAAGCTTTCTCTGAGTTCCTGCCGTGCCTGTTCGTGGTGGGATAAAGAGGATACTAAATGCAAGTAAGCAGGCTTGACCTTAGAACGTCCCCACGAGTGCAAATCCATGAATCTGTCACAATTTCTAACATAACTCTTTCCATTCGGAGAATTGAAAAGCACACACGTAACTTCATGTAACATGGATGCTCACACAGTAGTCTGAGGAGCTTGGAGAGATTGCCACTGATAGTCCAGGTATCAGCTAGATGCTACTAAAGCATAAGATCAGTTAAGTTCTTTGCATCCATATTTAAGGCAGCTTTTCTTTTATACACCCAAAGTAAATTATAGGTGGAATTTCTAATGTTACGGCTCGAGGCTAGGGGAGAAGCAGCCCCAGTTCTTGGTGCATCCTAATTCCCGACATTTCAAAGGTCATTTTTTTTCCAGTATGTGGAGGGAGTGATGTAATTTGTCTCCTTTGTGAAGTTTTCATCCTTACCAGCTTTTTCACTGCCCAGAGGGTCTAACCACAGCTCGGTGGGAGTAGAAAACTCTAATGGCTTTAATTCTCCAGGCACTGAGTTAAGTAATCAAGAGTAGTACTTAGACACACAAGCACTAGACCTCTTTCCTCCCAAGGGTGCTGGAGTGGTAGCTCTCCACAATTAAGAGTGCTTACTGCTCTTACAGAGGACCTGGATTTGGTCTCTGGCACCCATGTGGTAGCACACAAGTCTAGTTCCAGAGGATCTGGTGCCCTCTTCTGGCTTCTTTGGTACTGTGTGTACATGTGGTGCACATAAATACATGCAGACAAAATACTTATACATCGATAAAATAAAAATAAATGCTTCTTAAATGTTAAATACATCCTAGCCACTCTTAGAGTCGCTGAATAACATTTAACCATATATCTGGTACAGAGTACCTGTCCCACGTGGACACCATGCTCATTGTGAATGAATAGAGGATGTGTTATCTACTTAGCTGTACCACGTGGGCGCCATACTCATTGTGAATGAATAGAGGATGTGTTATCTACTTAACTGTACCACATGGACGGCCATGCTCATTGTGAATGAGTAGGGGAAGTGTTGTCTACTTACCTGGCATTTAAATATTGAGTTAAGAAGTCAGGCTGCTATTTGGAATGGTGTTCTATGTCTTCCTTGGAACATCTGTTTGTAAATAAATGCTGATTTTGTCATGTTTGAATCATTTAGAGCATTTTTTATTCTCCCCCACACTTTCTGTTTTCATGTAGGTTCACAGCTGTGGCACAGACAGATCTGAAGGAGCCACTGAAAGCTCTTGGCATCACTGAGATGTTTGAGCCATTGAAGGCAAATTTTGCAAAAATCACAAGTATGTCGAGTTTAACTTACTTAAACTTCAAGAAAATCTTGCAGGTCCTTATTTGCTTAAAAAGAAAATCAAAATCAGGAGTGTGTTGCCCTAAACCTGTGCAAATTTTAATTTCATGCATTGCCAAAGGATGCTGTTGACTGTAAACCTGTCAATCAGCATTTATCATTTACTCCTGCGTTTCATGTGAGGCCCGAAGGACCATGAGATTAAGGACTTCTACATTTATTGTCTGACTGCTGAACAATATCTGTAATCCCAAACCTCATAGTTTGCCTCTTAATTACGACTTAGACTTAGTTGGTCTTTATTTTCTAATGCAAACTTTTCCCTTGGGTTTGAAAGTGCACACACACACAGTCTCCCTCCCTCCCTCCCTCCCTCCCTCCCTCCCTCCCTCCCTCCCTCCCTCCCTCCCTCCCTCCCTCCCTCCCTCTCTCTCTCTCTCTCTCTCTCTCTCTCTCTCTCTCTCTCTCTCTCTCTCTCTCTCTCTCTCTCTCCTGCATTGATCTTCCCACTCCCTTTCATTCCTAGTCCCCTGCCCAGAACATTAGCATCACCTGGGACTATGTTAAAAATGCGTCTTTTGGGTCTGATCCAGACCTCCTGAATCACAACCTTTATTTCAATGCGATCCTTTGGCCTAATAAAGTTTGAGAAGCACTTCTTGAGAAGCACTCACAGGATCCATCACCTGTTAGAGTCTAAATGTCAAGCAGGAGGACCAGGGACCTGATCTCCTTATGCTGTTCTCTTGACCCTTGTAGTTGACCTGAGTCACATAAACATGCATCTAGTCGCAGCTAGCCATATTAGAGCTGGGTGTTTATGCAGACAATGCAAACCCAGGTGACCTCCCGAGGGGAAAAAATCCCTTTGCTCCCTTCATCCAGACCCATATCCCATCAGGTTCATGTTGACTCGAGTTGGTGCCACCCACTGGCTGGGAATTATTTGTTGTTGGGCTGTGGTGAGAAGGAAATGAGGACCCTCACTGGAGGGTCCCCAAGACACAGCTGCAGTTCTGTGCCTGGCCCTTCCCGGGACTCCCTTTCTCCTACTGCTGTGCTGGTGGATGGTAATGGGCTAGGAAAGCCAGCACTTCCCTGCAGCTAACTAACCACGTGACTAGGGGCAGCTTTCTTAACCTGTGAGCCTCAGCTTCCCCATCTGCAATCCTTCCTAAGATGGATAATTTGTAATTGGATAATGCCCTTGTCTTTCTTCTTCAGGAAAAAAAAATGGCATTTCACAAATCTCTATTCTTTGCATTCTTAAAATTAGTAATGGCCTGAGTCGAAATGATTGAAGGTGCTAAAACACATGGGGTCTGGGAATCCCTCCCAGAAGTAACAATTACAAGTCATTTAGCAAAAATTGAAATCCACCTCAAGTGACAGCCACCTAATACCCTTAATCTATAGGATGGTCAGAGGTTACTTTGGACCCTTTTTTTACACAAACTGAGAGTTACCATGACTTTGAGGTTACTCCTGATGCTGTAGATGGCATGCTCATCAAACAAATGCTGATTTTGTGTTTTTCTGGGAACAGGGTCAGAAAGCCTTCATGTCTCCCACATCTTGCAAAAAGCAAAAATTGAAGTCAGTGAAGATGGAACCAAAGCTTCAGCAGCAACAAGTAAGTGCTTGGTCACATGGCAAGGCCACTTCCAGTAGGAAAGCAGACATGCTCCAGTTCACTCGTCAGTTTAGCAAACTTCTAGGGAGCCTCGTTTCCAGCTGAGCACCGGGGAGGTAAGGAGGGGGGAGCTGACCCTTGGGAGACAGCAATGAGTATGGGTAGATGAAGTATTTCATGATGATGATGATGATGATGAGTATGGGTGGATGAAGTATTTCATCATGATGTTGATGATGATGATGACCCTTGGGAGACAGCAATGAGTATGGGTAGATGAAGTATTTCATCATGATGTTGATGATGATGAGTATGGGTAGATGAAGTATTTCATCATGATGTTGATGATGATGATGATGAGTATGGGTAGATGAAGTATTTCATGATGATGATGATGATGATGAGTATGGGTAGATGAAGTATTTCATGACGATGATGATGGCGATGACGATGAAGACAACGACAATGTTGATGTCAGCAGTAAAGCTTAGTGGTAGAGTACTTGCCCAAGTTACACAAGGCCTTGGGTTTGAACATTAGCACTGAGGGGAAAAAATTATGTTAGTGTAGGAATTTCATTTAGGAAAGGACCGGGCATTCCACTGGAAAGAACCAGATAGTATGTTGTTCATCCTTGTGGGCCTCCCTGTCGCCAGCATAAGTCCTCAAGTCCACAAATATATCGAGAACGCAGCAGAGGTCCGCAACTGAGTGTGTATGGCTCACTTCATCTTCCAAAAAAGCTTTATTTTTCAAACCAAGGGTTGGTGCTTATAGACTTAGCCCGAGCACAGTTACATGTTGGTCCTTGCTCTCAGGAGGATAAAGCACATCTGCCGGCTTTACAGACTGGAAAGGCCCATCTTTAGTTTGAAACATAATAGCTAGTACAGGAGCATAGCTCATCAGGTCGGTCTTCCAGGAGTATAGATCATCAGGTCGGTCTCCCAGGACAATGTGAAGAATTGGCATCATTCACAGGACTTCACAGGATTTCTGGGTATCTGTCCTTGACCAGTAGAACATCTGCATGTGTCCTCTTGGTAGCTTAAAGGAGAGAAAACCTACCCCTTGCCAGCACCGTCACTGCCATCAGTCACCCGTGTGCGATGGGATGAAGAGACTGAGCTGCAACCTGTAAGCTCATAGAGTAAATTCACTGCACATGCAGCCGGATGGTTGACCATGTCTAGCCATGAAACAGTTATTTAGTCTGTAGAGTCAGCCTCTTATTACATCCCAAACAAAGGCTTACATTTTTTTCCCTGTCACTTTAAAATGACATTTAACATAAAGACCTAGAATACGAGGCTTAAAATTTTTAAGATATCCTTTGTCTTTTCTAGATGATTGCTACATCTTAAATTTAACCAAATAAAGTGATTTCTCAGTTTTGCCGACGAATATTCCAGTTAGGGCCAGCTATGTGATTTGTAGAGGAGCCCTTTGTGACTGGAAATATAGACTCACTGTTCTAGACTGTACTAGGAATTCCAAGACCACTACAGCACAGTGTACCAAACCAAGCTCAGGGTTCCAGTCGCCACTGTGTTGCTGCTGAATTAGTCACCACAGGCTTCCACCACTGCGTTGCTGCTGAATTAGTCACCACAGGCTTCCATGACAATGCCTGAGGCTGGAGAACTTAGCAGATAATTATTTTCCCACAGTTCTTGAGGCCAGAAGTCGAGGGTCAGAGTGACAGCAGGCTTGGCTTATCTTGAGGTCTTTCTCCTTGGCTTGTGTGTTCATGTGGTCTTGCCATATCCCTGGTGCCCCTACCCATCTTAATAAGGACATCAGTTCTGTTGGGTCAGAGCCTCACCGCTAGGTCCTTCTGGGTCCCTTATAGCTTCTGTCAAGGGTCTATCTCCAAGTGTAACCATATTAGGAACTTGGTGCCCCAACATAGGAATTTTAGGGAGACACAATTCCGTCTGTACTGCCTGCTGTCTGTTTGTAATTCTGGGTGAAGCAGTTTGCCCAGCATAACTTTTGAGTGTTTACTTTCTAAGAGCAAGCCCAAGTTGTTCCTGTCATTCAGAAATTTGAGGAAAGCACTGAGCCATTGTACCAGACACTGGTGGTTATACCAGCCTTCATGGTCTCGTTGAATGGGGCCAGCCATTGGTCAGCAGAGCAGAAAGATCTAATATCTATGTGTCTAAAGAAGCTTTCTGTCAGGCTAGAGTGTAGTTCACTGGCAGATGATTTGCTCAGCCATCACATGGTCCTGGGTCTATCCCCAGAATTGCAGGAATAGCAAGAAGTGCTTTCTAAAGCAGGTACCCGCACTAATGAGTTGAGCAGTGGTCTAGCATAGCATGCGTGGATGAGCTGTCTACATTGCAATCACACGGGGCACCGAAATGGCATGGAACCAACAGTTAGGCATTTCGAGCTGGCCTTTGATCTTCAGAAAGGATGTGAGAAGGTTAAAGAAGTCCAGAGGCTTTATTAGCATGGCAGATGGCATGTGTAAAAATAGCTTATAATAATAGCAAATAGGCATTGGATGCCCATTTGGTGGCAGTCTCTGTCCTGAGAGCAATAATGTGTTTTATGCCATTCAGTCCTCCATAGGTCTATGAGGACTAAGTATATTTATTGTGAAGATGGAGCTTTTAAAGAATAAAGGAGACAGTAACTGTGAAAAGCCCAGCCCAGTGTTCAACAAATGGCTACCATTGAGATTATTATAGCATGCCAAGTCAGGAGACAAAGCAAGTGTATCCTTAGACACCAGCGTCTGGGAGTGTAATCACTGGCCTACTGCTGATTGGCTAACGCCTCTGCTTCTTTCCATAGCTGCAATCCTAATTGCAAGGTCATCGCCTCCCTGGTTTATAGTAGACAGGCCTTTCCTGTTTTTCATCCGACATAATCCCACAGGTGAGTGGTTCTTCAGTCTCATCCCTGCCTGGCTTTCCATCACTAGGCAGGTGCTCTCCGGCTATAGTAGTGGCCATCAGTGTGGCCCTCAATCTGTTTCTTCATGTCCACTGTAGATGGCACTATGAAAACTGTAATCACCGACTTTAAAGAGGAAGGAAAATCAAATCTGTGTTACAAAGTGTGATGAGACCTTTCAAATATTGCCCAGATTGCACTTTTGGAGGAAGGTGGTGGTTTTACCATATAAGAAGGCTTGGGGGCTGGAGAGATGGCTCAGAGGTTAAGAGCACTGACTGCTCTTCCAGAGGTCCTGAGTCCGATTCCCAACAACCACATGGTGGCTCACAGCCATCTATAATGAGATCTGGTGCCTTCTTCTGGCATGCAAGCATATATAGAAGGAATGTTATATACATAATAAATAAATAAATAAATCTTTTTTTTTTTAAAAAAAAAAAGGTTCGGCATACCCTTCATAGTTTAAAAAATACCTTAAATTTTTGCAACACACTCTGTCTTCACCTTTTGTAAGACCGCTCAGATACATTGTGAGGAAATTTTCCATGCAATAGATCTTAGCCCCACAGTTTATTCCTTAAACTGGGCTCTGATCTTTAGCTTCTGCATGTGTGTGGTGTGTATATGTGTGTGTATGTGTCTGTATGTGTGTGTGTATGTGTGTGCCTGTATGTGTAGTGTATGTGGGCAGCTGTATATGGATACATGTGCACATATATGCATGTCCAAAGTTGGTTGTCATTCCTTAGGTGCTATCTATCCTGGGTTTTTTGTAGTTTGCTTGTTTTCAGATAGGGACCTGGGACTTGAGATTAGGCTAGGCTAGGCTGGCTGGCCAGCTAGCCCCAGGAGCCCTCCTTATCCCTGCGACATTATAAGCTATAAGTATGCACTGTCATATTTGGCTTTTTCTGTAGGTGCTGAGTATTGCACTCTGGTCCTCATTTTTACATGGCAAAGCCTTTACCTATTTAACCATCTCACCAGCCCGCTGAGTTCATCTTTTAAAAAGAAATGGTCAAAACATATTATATGAAAATTTTTTAATTAAAAAATAACATTTTAAAAAAGATAACTAGAAATAAAAGCATAGTAAGGCCAGAGAGATGGCTCAGCAGTTAAGAGTGCTTTCTGCTCCTGCAGAGAATCTGGGTTCTGTTCCTAGTGCCCACATCAGACAGCTTACAGCTGCCTGTCACTTCAGTTGCCAGTGGTCTGATGCCCTCTGACCTCAGTAGGCCCCTGCATATATGTGGTGCACATAATCTCATGAAGGCACACACATCCACATAAATGAAAATAATAGATTTTTTAAGAGGTATAATAAGGATAGTGACAGTCCCTCCCCCTCAATGAGGTATAATCCTGCCTTTATGGAAAGGTTGGCTTCACATCCATATACTGTGGTTGCTAATAGGTTTTATTGTTTGCTGTTATTTTAATCAGAAGGTGTAGTACCTTTTCGTTTTGCATGTCCCCATTTGTGTGTCAGAGTTGATCAGTCCAACACTGGAGCTTCTCACCACTCGTGGCTACTTAACCTAAACTTCCTTTAAAATGACAATTAAAATCTCAACTTCTTAACCACACCATCCTCACTGCAGCCACCACATTGGAGTACTGGGTTCCATATCGCACAGCGAAGGTGGAGACTCTTTCTGCCCTTGGAGAAAGTTCTGTGGAATGGCACAGATGGCCAAGAGACCTCCCGCCCCAGCATATAGCACCTTCCATCTTGCCCCGTGCATTCATTTTAAGGAGTTCAGCATTCTCTCTTTTGAATCCTCTAGGTGCCATCTTGTTCCTGGGGCAGATAAACAAGCCCTGAAGGATAGGCAGAAGAAACCAACGCAAAGCGAAGATGACTTTGTTCTGAAGAAGACTCCCTTCTCCACATCTTTCATAGTTCTGTTAAATATTTTTGTACACCGCTTTCTTTTTTGAAACTGGTTCATAGCAACGGTTCAGTGACGCAAGT
Organism: Chionomys nivalis; assembly: GCF_950005125.1. Taxonomy (NCBI): domain Eukaryota; kingdom Metazoa; phylum Chordata; class Mammalia; order Rodentia; family Cricetidae; genus Chionomys; species Chionomys nivalis. The sequence goes on from NC_080087.1 coordinate 116,799,440, forward strand.
GTTTCTGGTCAGGGCTGTGTCGGAAGAAAGGGCAGGATGGCTGGGGTGCGGCTGTGAAGAATGAACAGGGGGGGCTTCAAGACGTCCAACAGAGTTCCTTAAACTACTGATCAGTTCCCTAGATTAACAACCCCCTTGAGTATTTGCTGTCTATCCAGTTCAGGACTTCCGTTTCGTTTTTGTTTATATGTGTGACTTTCCAGGAGAAGCTTAATCAAAGTGTGACAGGAGGAAAAAAAAAGACATTTTATAGTTCTTTTTATGGGAAAAACATCATTTGCCTTTTTGATTCCCCTCCTCCTCACTTCCACCCAAAGGCTTGAAGGTGGTAAGGGGTGGAACTAGCGAAAGCTGTAGCTTCTTCGTGTGTTGTTTTTGTTGTTGTTGCTATGGTTGTTTTTATATAGCGCATGTATCCACTAAAATAAAGTTTGAAAACTAACGTCTCGCTAGACACAATTTGCTGTCAAGTCACGCACCTGTCACTACTGGTCCGTACTCTTTGGATTGGCATTTTTGTATTTTGTACAAAGTAAGAAATAAAGTGTTACAAGTCGTAGAAATTTAAAAGAAGCCATTTCTCTGTGTGAAAAATGACATGAAAAGAAACAGCCTTTTCAGACACCTTCCTTCGACCTCTCACTGTAAGCCTCTGTACTGAGGCAGCTTGCAGGAGCTTCAAAGCCCCTGACTTTTTCTGTCCTTTCCTTGCAGCCTGACAAGCAATTGTCATCCCTTGACTCAGTTCCTCTCAGTTTACAGACCTCCTCCAGCAGTGACTGTTACGGGAATCCCAGCTCTGGTCCTCAGCTGCAACTCCCTTGAGCAGTAGCTAAGGAGTCTCTGTAGCCAAGTACCCCGACAAGTACAGAAAAGAAATTTCTGAAGATTTCTCTATTTTGAAAAATCTAAGTAACAGTAAATGTTTTGGTTTTGGTGGGACTGGCTGGACGGGACAGTTCGAATTGACAGTTTTTGTTTCATATAGAGGAATAATTTTTCCTGCTGAATTTAAACATCACACTTGTGTTAAAATTTACTGGGCATCTTTAAGTGAGTTTCTAAAAAAATGAAACCTGCCTGTCATCAGAAAAGTTGAAAACATTAAAACAGCAAGATGGGTCAGCAGGTAAAGGTGTTTGCGGCCAAGCCTGAGGAACCGAAGTTCAATTCCCAGGATCCACGTGGTTGAAGAACTGACTCCCATAGGTTGTTCTGACCTCTGCATGCACACTGTAGCTTGCATACGCACACCCCAAATAACAAGTGAAATTTTAAAAATTTAAGACCATTTAAAACAACACTTCTTGTCAGAACTTAAGAATTTATTGCTATTTTGAGCCCAGAAGCCTCACAATTTATGCTACATCAAAATGTCAGTCATATTCAACACTGCTTGACGTTGTTAGATACAGTAATTGTTACTTGTAAAGTAGACTAAACTGTTGTTTGCAACTATTTAATGGCGTGTATTTGAAACCACAGAACAAAAGGAAGTAAATACCAAAAATCTATTTTGAATAGTTCCCTAAGGCACATACATTCTGGCAAACACGCTCCTTGTTATTAATGCCTATTAGAGCCAGTCTTACTGGGTTTTATTCTGCCCTGCATCAATAATCTATTTTAAATTACTTAAAACAATAGTGCCAGTGGCAATGAAATGAAATTATATATTATGCCTTCATCTACTTGTTATTTACTTAAGTTTGGAGTTTTCTGGGGAAGGAACTAGTATGATACAGGTAGAGATACACGAGAGGCAGCTTGTTACAGGAATTCTCTCCTGTGATAACGGAGGCCAAGACTCTTGCAGTACACCGTTGGTAAGCTGGAGGACCAAAGAAGATGACAACACAGCTCGGTCTGAGGCCTGAGCAGTGAAGGGACCGTGACGTAACTAAGAGGCCAAGGGCTTCAGAACCTGGGGCTAGAATGTCTAATCAGGAGATGGAGTCCCAACTCCAGAAGAAAAGAAATGTTGCCTTCCCAGTATTGTTCTAGTTTATTGTCCACCGATGGGATGATGCCCTCCCACCCTGAGTGAAGGTGGGTCTTCCTTTGTCCACCGATCCAAGTGCCACGCTTCCGGAAGCACCCTCAGAGACAAGCCCAGAGGCAGCGCTTTACCACCTACGTGGGCGTCCATCTTTTCTTCCAGGCAGGTTGACATTTAAACCTCACAAGTGTCTACCAGGTATCAACTGCTGGGGAGTCCTTTTCCCAAATCTTGGGGTTGACAGACACAGTCTTGGCACGGGAAAGTACTTACCTATTTCAAGTATGTAATCGGAGACTGCGCCTTCATTTTCCAGCCGCCCAGACCCAAATAATCACACAGAAACTATATTAATTACAACACTGCTTGGCCAATGGCTTATGCATATTCCCACATAGCTCTTATATCTTAACCCATTTCTATTCATCTGTGTACTGCAGGTGCTATGGCTTACCCAGTAAGGTTCTGGTGTCTTTCCTTTGGTAGCTACATGGTGTCTCCCTGACTCTGCCTTCTTTCTCCCAGCATTCAGTTTAGTTTGCCTGCCTAACTCTATTCTGCCCTGCCTTAGGTCAAAGCAGCTTCTTTATTAACCAACTGTAATGAAACAGTAATAGCATACAGAGGGGAATCTCACATCACATGTACATTTATACAGTAGAGAAGCAGGACAAAATGGGGATGAGTACAAGAGAGAAGATGTCCAAGTGTACAAAGCCAAACAGTCCTTGGAGTCACAACTCTCCTAGCAGTGCTCCTTCCAAAAAAGGACCAGACAGTTTGCTGGATGCTCAAATAGTCCTAGTGCATGTATAGAGATGCACTACTCTCCAAGAATATGTTGTTCATACTTGACTGGTTACATTAAATTTACAAGTGTCTGGTAAAGTTTCAAAGTTCAGTTATGCACCCAACTTAGAAAGTTATGGCATCAAGGTACCAGGCAAGCCTCTTCTCCCTTAGTATTCTCAACTCTGCCATCTCTACTGTCCCTCCACTCAGAACCCACATTCTGTTCCTAGCTGATTTTGGAATCAAATCTGTTTGCAATCCCCTGGGACAGAGGGGAACTCTTCCTCCTATCTTTTTTTCATGTGTAACTTTCACCTTGTGATATATTTAAGCCAATCAGTCTGTGAGCCTTGTCTTCAAAAATATCAGTTTTCTGAAAGCTCTCTTCCTGGAGGGAAACTGGGATAAATGTAAGATATGGAGACTGCTAGGAAAATTACAGGCCTGTGAGAGACTACTTTTACTCTGTGGACATGGTTGAGCGAATGATTTACTGTAGATTAGATGCCACACTGAGTCTGAGCGGGAGGCAGGCTGCAATTTTCTTAAAGTAACAAAATGGAAGACCTAGGGGAAAATGGAGCTGGCTACCAGTGAAATCACTCTCTGTCACTTAATGAGATGGGTACTTTCAGTTTTTCCTGAGACACGGGAAAATGAGAGAAGACTTTGACCCAAATATGCTAGATGCTCTGATGTCTTACTGGCCTATCAAGTGTTTGCCCCATAAAGGAAATAATGACAGGTGACCTGGAAAAAAAATTCTAGTCGCCCAGAACTTTACAGTGGGTTCAAGGGGGTACCCTTTATGCCTGTTGCTTTGTGTTTCTGAAAATGAACTGGCTGATGTCTGAGTTTCACATGAAGAAGTCTGGAGAGCTGCAGTGGTTCAGTGAGTCAACAGAACACCCAACACTCCCTTCAAGGACCCACCAGCACTGGCTTCTGGGAGAGATGAGATCTGGCTCAGCTATAGGGGAGAGCTATGTCCTCAGTTTCCTGTGAATGGTGAAATATTGTATACTCGGCCTTCTGAGAATCTACATGAAAATGGATAGTCATTTCTGTTCATTTTAAGACAGGATCTCATGTAATCTCACACTCTATGCAGCTGAGGAGAACTGAACCTATTGCCTCTGCCTCACATGCACTAGGAATACAGCTATGCATCACCACGCTCCGTTTATGTGGTACCGGGGTTTTGTGCACACTGGGCAGGCACTCTCCAAATAGTTGGAGCTACAGCCCACCAAGCAGTCTCTGGAGATTCCCAACCTACTGTACTTTTTTAAAAAGCATTAAAAAAATTTTTTTTGCTGTCACAATTACATCATTGCCTCCTTCCCTTTCCTCCCTTTAAACCCTCCCATGTACCACCCACCCTCCTTGTTCCCTTTCAAATTTATGGCCTCTTTTTTCTTAATTCATTAGATTTTTTAAAAATACCAATCCAAGTTCCCACTCCCTCCCCTCCTCCCATTCCCTCCACAAACTCTCCCACCCCACCCCCATCCACTCCTCAGTGCTTTGTGGAAGGTCCAAGCCCCTCCCTACTATATCTAGGCTGAGCAATGTATACATCCAAAGAGAATAGGATACCAAAAAGCCAGTACAAGCAGTAGGGATAAATCCTGGTGCCAATGCCAGAGGCCCCTCAGTCTGCCCCAGCAATTCAACTGTCAACCACATTCAGAGGGACTAGTTTAGTTCTGTGCTTTTTCCTTCCCAGTCCAGCTGGAGTTGGTGAGCTCCCATTAGCTCAGACTGTTTCAGTAGGTGTCTCCATCATGGTCTTGACCTCTTTGCTCATATTCTCACTCCTTCCACTCTTCAGCTGGAATTTGAGAGATCAGTCCAGTGCTCCAATGTGGGTCTCCCCACTGTATGCTGTGAATACCACTAACGAATAAAGAAAACTGGCTTGGCATGATAGGGTAGAACAGAGCAAGGCAGGGGAAAACTAAACTGAATGCTGGGAGGAAGAAGGCCAAGTTAGGGAGAAGCCATGGAGACACTGCCAGAGACAGATGTGCTGAAACTTTGCTGGTAGGCCACAACCTTATAATGATGCACAGATTAATAGAGATGGGTTAAATTAAAATAAGTTAGCCAATAAGAAGCTAGGGCTAATGGGCCAAGCAGTGATTTAAATAATATGGTTTCTGTGTGATTAATTTGGGGTTGAGCAGCCAGGGACAAACAAGTGGGCTCTTACAACATGTATCCATCAGTTGCTGGACGAAGGTTCTGTGGTGATATGTAAGATATTCATCAGTCTGACTACAGGGAAAGTCAAGATTGGGCCCCTTCTCCTCTATTGCTTAGGGTCCTAGCCAGGGTCATCCTTGTGGATTCCTAAAAATTTCTCTAGAGCTAGATTTCTGCTAACCCTATAATGATTCCCTTAATAAGATATCTCTTTCCTTGCTCTCATCTCTGTCCTTCCTCCATCTCGACTATCCCATTCCCTCAAGTTCTCCTCAGCTCTCCCCTCCTCTTTCCTTTCTACCCTCCTTCCCCCCCAACTCCATGCTCCCAGTTTTATCAGACAATCTTGTCTGTTTCCAATTTCTAGGTGGACCTATATATGTTTTTCTTTGGGTTCACCTTATTACTTAGCTTCTCTAGGATCATGAACTGTAGACTCAATGTCCTTTGTTTATAGCTAGTATCCACTTATGAGTAAGTATGTACCATATTCATTTTTGGGGGTCTGGGTTACCTCACTCAGGATAGTGTTTTCTAATTTCATCCTTTTGCATGCAAAATTCAAGATATCATTTATTTTAACGGCTGAGTAGTACTCTAATGTGTAAATGTGCCACATTTTCTTTTTCCATTCTTCGGATGAGGGGCATCTAGGTTGTTTCCAGGTTCTGGATATTACAAATAATGCTGCTCTGAACATAGTTGAACATTTTTTTTGTAGTATGGTATATGCCCAAGAGTGGTATTGCTGGATCCTGAGGTAGGTTGATTCCCAATTTTCTGAGAAACTGCCAGACTGATTTCCAAAGTGGTTGCAGAAGTTTACATTCCCACCAGCAATGAATAAGTCTTTCCCTTACTCCACATCCTCTCCAGCAAAAGCTATCATTGGCATTTTTGATCTTAGTCATTCTGACAAGTGTAAGATGGTATCTCAGAGTTGTTTTGATTTCCATTTCCCTGATGGCTAAGGATGTATCTTTTGGCCACTTGAGATTCTTCTGTTGAGAATTCTCTGTTTAGTTCAGTTTTAAATAAGCCAATTTTTAGTTGGGTTATTTAGAATTTTAATGATTAATTTATTGAGTTCTTTATATATTTTTGAGATCAGTCCGTTGTCTGATATGGGGTTGGTGAAGATCTTTTCCCATTCAGTAGGCTGCTGTTTTGTCTCATTGACTGTGTCCTTTGCTTTACAGAAGCTTCTCAGTTTCAGGAGATCCCATTTATTTATTGTTGGTATCAGTGTCTGTGCTACTGAGGTTATATTTAGAAAGTGGTCTCCTGTGCCAGTATGTTCAAGTGTACTTCCCACTTTCTCTTCTATCAGGTTCAATGTGGTTGGACTTATATTGAGGTCTTTAATCCATTTTGACTTGAGTTTTGTGCATGGTGATAGATATGAATCTATTTTCATTCTTCTACATGTTGACATCCAGTTATGCCAATACCATTTGCTGAAGATATTTTCTTTTTTCCATTGTATAATTTTAACTTCTTTGTCAAAAATCAAGTGTTCATAGGTGTGTGGATTAGTATCCGGGTCTTTGATTTGATTTTATTGGTCAACTTCTCTGTTTTTAATCCAATACCATGCTGTTTTCCATTACTGTAGCTCTGTAATAGAGCTTGATGTCAGGGATACTGATACCTCCAGAAGTTCCTTTATGATACAGGATTATTTTGGCTTTCCTGGGTTTTTTGTTTTTTTATATGAAGTTTATTATTGTTCTTTCAAGGCCTGTGAAGAACTGTGTTTGGATTTTGATGGGCATTGCATTGAATCTATAGATTACTTTTGGTAGGATTGCCATTTTTACTATGTTGATCCTATCTATCCAAGAGCATGGAAGATCTTTTCATTTTCTGGTATCTTCTTCAATTTCTTTCTTCAAAGTTTTAAAGTTATTATCAAATAGGTTTTTCACTCCTTTGGTTAGTGTTACCCCAAGATATTTTATGTTATTTGTGGCTGTTGTGAAAGGTGATGTTTCTCTAATTTCTCTCTCAGTTTCTTTATCATTTGTGTATAGATGAGTTACTGCCACGGACCGGCTCAGGGGAGCCACTCAGACCGTGGGAGAAGCAGGGTCCTGGTAACAGGAAGACACAAGTTCGGCAAATGACAGACAGACACAACACACAAGAGAGTGCTTGGAATCTGCTGCGATTTTACTGAATTCATGTTTTCATTATATAGTATTCAAACAAAGAACAAATCAGAAGGTCATGTATCATTGGTTGGCACAGTATGAAAGCTTCTTTTGGTCACATCAGTGATATTTAAGAAAAGTATATTATCAGGAACAGGTGTTAGACATAAAGCATCCTTAGAAGAGGAAATCTTGTCCTTGGGAATGTAAACCTCAGACAAGTGGTTTCATCTTATAAATAGAAAGTTTCTGTCTCATTATCGCTATCATGGCCCTTCCTCTTCCTAACCCCCTTTATTTCATCTAGTGACCAAATATGCCTAATCAGTTCTCTGCACCTGTTGAAATATACTTTTTAGTACCTTCTTATGCAGTAGACACTATGGGGGTTCGGATCTAGAAAGCCTATCCATAAAGTTCAAAGTATAATATAACAGTCTTTGTCCATCAACATTAACCCATCTATTCCCTTGCTCATCATACACCCCGTGTATGTAGTTTTATACATTCCCATACTTTGTTTCCCTATCTCGGAGCTGTTCCTGAAGAGATAATCCTTGTCTAGTAGATATATAGAATATCATTATTATAAAAGAGATTGTGCAAAGCCCATATCTCGCATAGCCAGTGAATCAAGAAAACTGTCTATGCCTCAGCAGTGGCTAATACCGAGCTGTCTGCCATTGACCTCCAGGAAGCCTAGTCCCATAGGACATGTTGCTCCCATCTGGCATAATGACATATGTCATGTCACACAGACGACACTGGAGTTGGTGTGGCAAGTTACTATTTTTTTTTTTAGTTCATCTTGTATCCTGCCACATTACTGAAGGTATTTATCAGCTATAGGAGTTCTCTGGTAGAGTTTTTGGAGTCACTTATATATGCTATTATATCATCTGCAAATAACAAAAGTTTGACTTCTCCCTTTCCAATTTGAATCTCCTTGATCTTCTTTTGTTGTCTTATTGCTCTAGCTAGGACCTCAAGAACTATATTGAATAGATATGGAGAGAATGGTCAGCCTTGTCTTGACCCTGATTTTAGTGGAATCGCTTTGAGTTTCTCTCCATTTAATTTGATGTTGACTGTTGGCTTGCTGTCTATTGTTTTTATTATATTTAGATATGTTCCTTGTTCCCTGATTTCTCCAAGACCTTTATCATGAAGAAGTGTTGAATTTTGTCAAATGCTTTTTCAGCATCTAATGATATGATCATACGGTTTTTTCTTTCAATTTATTTATATGATGGATTACATTGATATATTTTCTTATGTTGAACCAGCCCTATGTCTCTGGGATGAAGCTGACTTGATCATGGTGGATGATTTTTTTTGATGTGTTCTTGGATTTGGTTTGCCAGTATTTTATTGAGTATTTTTGCATGCATGTTCATTAATGAGATTGGTCTGTAATTCTCTTTCTATGTTGAGTCTTTCTGTGGTTTTGATATCAGGATAACTGTAGCCTCATAAAAAGAGTTTGGCAATGTTCCTTTTGTTTTTGTTATGTGGAACACTTTGGAGGAGTATAGGTATTAGCTCTTCTTGAAAGTTCTGGTAGAATTCTGCACTAAAACCATCTGGCCGTGAGTGGTTTTTTTTTTTTTTTTTTTTTTTTTTGCGGGGGTAGGGGGTTGGATGACAGCTTCTATTTCCTTGTAGTTTATAGGTTTATTTAAATTGCTCACCTGGTTTTGATTTAATTTTGGTGTATGGTATCTATCTAAAAAATTGTCCATTTCTTTTACATTTTCCAATTTTGTAGAGTATAGGTTTTTTTTTTTTTGTAGTATGACCTAATGATTCTCTGAATTTCCTCAGTGTCTGTTGTTATGTCCCCCTTTTCATTTTTGATTTTGTAATTTAAATGGTCTCTCTCTGTCTTTTGATTAGTTTGGATAAGGGTTTGTCTATGTTGTTGATTTTCACAAAGAACCAGCTCTTTGTTTAGTTGATTCTTTGTATTGTTTTCTTTGTTTCTATTTTGTTGAATTCAGCTCTCAATTTGATTATTTCCTTTCTTCTACTCCTCCTGGGTGAGTCTGCTTCTTTTTGTTCTAGAGCTTTGAGAAGTTCTGTTAAGTCAGTAATGTGAGCTTTCTCCATTTTATGTGGGCTCTTAGTGATATGAACTTTCCTTTTGGCACTGCTTTCATAGTGTCCCATAGGTTTGGATACGTTGTGCCTTCATTTTCATTTAATTCAAGGAAGTCTTTGATTTCATTCTTTATTTCTTTCTTGTCCCAGGGATGGTTCCGTAGTTCACTGTTCAATTTCCATGAGTTTGTAGGCTTTCTGAGAGAAGTATTGTGTTAAATTCTAACTTTATTTAATCCCTCGTGATCTGATAAGACATAGGGGGTTATTCCAATTTATTTTTGTACCTGTGGAGGTTTGCTTTGTTACCGGGTATGTGATCAGTTTCACAGAAGGCTCCATGAGATGCTTGAGAAGAAGGTAGATTCTTTTCTGTTTGGGTGGAATGTTCTATAGATGTCTGTTAAGTCCATTTGATTCATGACATCTGTTAGTTCTCTTATTTCTCTGTTAAGTTTCTGTCTGGGTGACCTGTCCAATGGTGAGAGAGGAATGTTGAAATCTCCTGCTATTAGTATGTGGGGTTTGATGTGTGATTTAAGTTTTAATAATGTTTCTTTTACATATGTGAGTGCTCTTGTATTAGGGGTGTAGATGTTCAGGACTGAGACTACATCTTGACTGATTGTTCCTGTTATGAGTATAAAGTGTTCTCAATCTCTTCTGAGTGATTTTAGTTTGATATCATTTTTGGTTGATATTAGGATAGATATCCACTTTTTTTTTTAAGTCTGTTTGATCCCATCCCCTTACTCTGAGGTAGTGTCTGTCTTTGAGGTTGAGGTATGTTTCTTGTACACAGCAGAATTCTGGATCCTGTTTTTGTATCGATTCTCTTAGCCTATGTCTTTCTATAGGTGAACTGAGTCTATTGATATGAAGCGATATTAATGACCAGTGGTTGTTAATTCCAGTTATTTTTTGGTAGTAGTATTTGTGTGTTTCCCTTCTTTGGGTTATGCTGGTGGGGGGTTATCGGATGGCTGTGTTTTTGTGGGTACAGTTAGCTTCCTTGGGTTGGGTTTTTCTTTCTAGTACTTTCTGTAAGACTTGATTTTTGCCTCTTTTTCTAAAAAAGTATATTCCTAAATATGTAAATACAACCTGCTTGGTCTGTCTATATGTTACTTGTATGCAGATTTCAGGACTGACTGGTATTGGGGAAGACTTTCTTCCCACTCTCAGTATCGCTTAGTTGCCTGTAGTTCTTTTGAGCTGTCCTCCTGCATTAGCCCGTCTATTGGTGTCTTCCTTCTTTGTTCAGGTCATGTTTAGGTAGCCATGTTGTTGAGTCTTTATTGGGTGTTTCTTCTCTGACATCGCTAGGAGATACATCTGAAGATTTGGAGCTCTGAAGTCAGAACCTCAGATGAGAGTATATGCAACGTTTGTCTTCCTGGATCTGGGTTTCCCCACTCAGTATGATTTTCTAGTTCCATCCACTTACATACAGTTACCTGTTCATGAGTTCATTTTCTTTACAGTTGAATGGTATCCATAGTATCCATAGTATATATGGATCACATTTTTACCATCCATTCATCAGGTGAAGGATATTGTCTTCACTTCTTAGCTACTGTGAACAGAGCAGGAATGAAATGAACACGGCTGAGCAGTTGTCTGTGTAATGAGATGTTGAGTCCTTTGGCATATACTCAGAAATGGTATAGCTAGGTCATATAGTAGATTTATTTTTAACTTTTTGAGAATTCTCCGCACTGATTTCCAGAGTGGCTGGACCAATTTGCAGTCCCATCAATCCACATCCCCTCCAGCATTTGTCAGACTATGTCTGTCTTTTCTTTCCAGTCTTGAGGAAAGATACCGATGTGATTTAAATGAGAAGCATGCTAGATAGAAACCACTGGTTCCCATCACACCAAGATCACTGCTGACTAGCGCTTGCAAATGGAATGAACTGAGTGTCACTCAGCAAATAGAAGAAGCAAACTTTTTGTATACAATATTCTGTCTGTGTGTATGCCTGCACGCCAGAAGAGGGCACCAGACCCCATTACAGATGGTTGTGAGCCACCATGTGGTTGCTGGGGATTGAACTCAGGACCTTTGGAAGAGCAGGCAATGTTCTTAACCTCTCAGCCATCTCTCCAGCAAACTTTTAAACTTAGCCCAGCCTCTACCTGGAGTTGGTGAGCCCAGCTCTAAGGTAAAAGGTGTGGCCAGCTTAGAAACAACCCTTCCTGGATGTTGACATCTGTTATAGAGTCAAGAACTGAATCTAGTGACCACCTGTCAGGCTCCCTGTGAACATCTCCATCAAGTCGGTCAGCTGAGCGTTCTCTGCCTTTGTCTCATTAGCTGTAGGCCTCTGTTAAATCTTTCCAGGCCTTCGGTGCCATGCTGCCTTGATGTGAAGGGGCTTGTGTAGAGGAAGCATCGTCAGCAAGTTGATCTCAGGTTTAGGAACAACCTTTCTTCATCTGTAAATGACCTAATGCACGGAAAGGACCAGAATAGATTAAACTCATTAGACTACTTTGCAATTATAATGTACCTCAAACCTGGCAGAAAGTTCCTCTGGATAGTGAAGTTGTGCAGGTCTTTTGTCAATGGCAGGGACGGTAAGTTTATGGTTCTTAGTTTTCTCAATTATTTTTCCTCCAAGAACATTTTTCTTAAGTCATTAGTTTTGTACTGTTAGTGAATGACAAGCCACCGAATATACAACTATCAGTGGGAATGCAAACACCACCAATTGAGCATTTCTTTTTCAAAACTATGTGCCTATGGCTTGTAAGTTGTTTAACTTGTTTTGTTGTTTCGAAATAGGGTCCCACTACCTAGCCCAGGCTGGCCTTAAACTTGTGATCTTCTAGCCTCAACCTTTCTCATTTTGAGAAATTCCATTTACCACATCTGGTTTGTGATTTGTGATTAAGATTTTCAGGGTAAAGAGTGGGGAGGAAGTTGCGGTCTTCCAGAGTAGGCAGACCTCCAACTTGTATTGCCAAAGCTGGCCTTGAACTCCGATCCTCCTGTTTCTACCTTCTAGGTGCTATGACAACCATATACTCCCACGCCTGGCCTGAAGATTTTGATTGCATAAATTTTCTACTGGTGGCAGGGTGTGGGTGACCTTAGTTTGCAAGATGAGACTAAATCAAGCTGTCCTCAGTATTCTGCTGAGAGCCACGGACTCAACGTACTCTCATACCCAAAGTTGAGAGCTGCAGATCCTTAGGTTTTCAACTACAAGGGTTGTAGGCCTTTACAAAATGAGGACTGGAACGATGGTACAGGCTATCTGTGAAAGGGACTGGAAGCAGTGGACATGGGGATGTAGGCCCAGCTGGCATATGGCCAGCTGCAAGATGTTTCACCATCAGATGCAGGATGTTTGAGTGGGTGTTCAAATAGTAATAAAGGGTTAAAAAAAAAAACCTTTAAATTTTTGTATTTTTAGCGTCTGTGATGAAAATGGAAATGAAAAACCAAACACTCATATCTTGGCATTAGAATTGAAGTATGCACCCATCAAATTCCTCAGTAGAATTTTATTTATTTTTTTTATTTTTATTTTATTTATTTATTTATTTTGATTTTTGAGACAGGGTTTCTCTGTAGCTTTTGGTTCCTGTCCTGGAACTAGCTCTTATAGACCAGGCTGGTCTCGAACTCACAGAGATCCGCCTGCCTCTGCCTCCCGAGTGCTGGGATTAAAGGCGTGCGCCACCACCGCCCAGCTCCTCAGTAGAATTTTGAGGAGAATCAGGAAGTGGGATAACCCAGGCAAATATTTTCATAGAATTGTAAAGCTGTGTGGGGCCCAGTAAAGTCACAACACATAATTCTATGACACACACACACACACACACACACACACACACACACATCCTTTTTTTCCAAAGAAAGCGGCTTGTGACATCCTAAGCTTTGCTGTAGGACTGGAGCACCCTCTTGTGGTCATGATCAGCCTAGGTCTACAAAAATAGCTCTTGGTTTGTTCTTTTCTTAACCAGAACTATAATTCCTAGTACATTTCTCTTGTGGTGACATAAGACTTTGAGAATAATTTTCTCCACTGTATATATGCATATAGTAAAATACAATTTGAATTTAAAATAACACAACTTATATTATCCTAGATGTTCAATCTTCCATTGTTGGGCTAGGACCTTATGGGCTTAAGTTATAGCATGAGAAAAGACAGGGAAGTTAAGTATAATAGATGAGTATATTTTTCAGTACCAAACCAACAATGTCTTTTCTGCTCAGTAATTCCCTTATGTTCTTATGATTGCCTTTACAGTGTAGATACAGCATTGGTTCAAAAGCTAGCAGTCCAGACAATCATTGGATGAGCTTGGTCATGTGCTCCGCTCACGTCCTCGTAGCCCACGTGTTCCTCTAGCCCTAGCCCACGCGTAAAATTTATTCTCTAAGGGTAAAACTTGTGCAGAGACTGATTCCAGTTTTCAGCTATTTCAAACGGAACTGTGGAAATAAGCTGATTTCTCCACATTCCAGCCCATCGTCACTTTTCAGTGGTTCTAAAAAGACTTAAAATAAATATAGCCTAACAATTTGAGTTCAAAATTTTTACTTAGAAATGTTTTGAAAATATATTCCTTATAAAAAATATGGGCCTTTTTCATTGCAGACTCTTTTATGAACTAAAGCTACATTAGTTCCTTGTGTAGAACTACATATAGAGAGAGGGTTTTGGTGCTTTAGAACTGAAGGGAAGTCACAAGCCAGGTTTTGCCTCCAAATTGGTTCCTTTCTGTGGAGGCCTGAAAATGAGAGACTATTTCCACCTTGAGTTGGGACTTACTTCTGTTCCTTCAAGGTTATTGTCTGTTTCCACCTCAAACCAAGATCTCATCTAGATTTAGATCAGAGAGTTCTGCTCTCTCAAGGGTATTGTCAATAGGTGTGGCTAATATCTAGACCTTATATTTCAGGAATAGAGCCATAGATATGTTTCTACCCCAAACAAAGTCTAAGGATCCAACTAAGTTTCTACTGCTTTAAGTAGATAATAATGGATTCCACCCAGGGAGTGGTTTGCCTACAGAACATTTTGGTCTAAGATGTGAGCTTGACTTATCTTGTTCTAGCAGCAGAATGTTTAACTAAGAATGTAGCCTGCAAACTTCAATTGGTATGTTCATTTCCTTGTATCATGCTAACACAGTTTTATTTATCTATTTATTTTTTATCTTACTCCTATCTTTTGGGGTTGGGGTATTTCAAGCAAATGGAAATTAAATGCAGACAATTTCAGTGTTCACTGGAGCTCCCTCCCGGTACTATCCTTTGTTTTCTGTTTTATTATTTTTCACTCACATCTTCATCATCTTTACTAATTTTCTAATTCCCATGCCCCTACCGTGGTAAGTTGTAGTGGAAGCTGCGGGCTGTGTTCCTGCCGCCCCAGCTCCTGGTCACCTGGCTAGCTTATGCCCCAAAATAACGACACACAAAGTGTATTCTTTTAAACACTGCCCTTACTGGCTAATTCTCATATCCCGATCAACCCATCTCTAATAATCTGTGTAGCACCAGTCTTACTGGGAAAGATTCAGCACGTCTGACCTGGCGGCTTGCTTCATCGCATCTGCTCTGGAGAGCAGCGGCATGGCATCTGAGCTCACTTCCTCTTCCTCCCAGCATTCTGTTCTGTTTACTCCACCCACCTAAAGGCTGGCCAATCAAATGGGCCAAGGCAGTTTCTTTATTAGCCAATGACCTTCCTCCATCAGTAAGTGGTATTTTTATCAAAGCTGGTCTCCAATACTTTTCTTTTCTCTGCATCCAGTCAATACCTAGCAAGAGGAAATAAACTAGGAAATAAATTTTGTATCCCCGGGGACTGGGAGGTTATAGAGAAGAACTGAGACAGGAGGCTAAGACAGGGGCAGGAATAGCCATGCTTTATTTCTTCTGTTTTCTAGTCATCTCTACTGCTATCGTCACCTGTCATGGCACTGGAAGCCATGCTGTTTAGCATGCACATGGGATCATAATGAAGTCAGAGACAGGCAGTCAGACCAGGCTAAATGAACATGAACTTCCAAACAACCCATACTCAAAGATAAGCAAGGTGAGTATGGGCAGGAATTCAGCTAGGTCCCTAGGCACTGCAGTAGATAACACAGTTCTCAATCAAGTCTTAAAACCTGAGCAAGAGAAGTCACAGACTACACTTTCCACAGATTCTTCATCCTGAATCTCCTCAAAGGTTTTGACCAAATTCTCTAATTGTTCTTTCACTTTTACATTATCGCTGAGAAGAGTGTCTTTGACTAAATGTCACAGCAAAAATGTTGCTATGGGAAATTCTTCTGGCCCTTGCTCTTTTAAAGCTTTTTGAAGGTGAGCTTTTACCTGCTCCCAATCAGGAATATTAAAGTCCCCCGCTTGTGGAAAGCAGGGACTTAACTCTAAAACTGTCTTTAATGAACTCTTGTGCTTTGTTAAGAGAACTATCAATTGCCCCATCAATACTTGAACAGAATTACTAGCACCCATCTTCAATTCACTCTCACCATCAATATCTTACCTGCTGGCCAGCCTTTTGAGGGTGATCTCTCAGGGAGTCCCTACTTCTCTCTGTGAAGTCTAAGAAGAGCTTTGAGAAGGAGGAAGTTAAAAGTACTAAAAGGGATATAGAAGGAAGGGATATAAAGAGGAAGAAGAGACTTTAGAAAGGGAGACTGTACTGTTTAAAAAGATTTTGGAAGAAGACATTAAGCAACTAAAAGAAGCAGTTATGACCTATGGGACTCATGCCCCCTTCACTGTGGCTTTAATGGAATCCTTTGTGGAACTCAATCTTATATCTAGCGATTGGATGCAGTTTTGCAGAGCCTGTCTTTCGGGAGGAGATTATTTGTTATGGAGAGGCAAAATGCAGGAAAACTGCACAGATACCGCGTGGTATAACGCCACCACGGGTTTCCCCCAGCGTAACCTTGACATGTTAACTGGCGCGGGGCAGTATGCAGGCTTAGCAGCACAGGTTACTTCTGGTGTGTGCTGTGGATTTTTCTTTCTGGGAGCCTGGGGACAGGACAGAGTCAAAAGATCAAATGGGCGCTGGTAAAGAATCCATTGCTGATGCCAGTGGGATTGGATGGCCTTGTGTGGCCTATGTCTTATTTACCAATTTTAGCACAGGTAAACCTGCTGTGCCTTTGGATACCACCCAGAACAATATCATGGGGATTTGGAATTTAACTGCAGTCCTGTGTTTTGAGAAAAGAACGCCACAAGCTTACCTAAGGATTTCAGTTCCATTGCTGCAGGTGGTTGCCTTGTGCTCATCAATGCTTCCATTACTGATTTTGCCCCTAATGCCCCCAATACCTTACTTAAGGGGCTCCACTTTGCAGGCAAACTCATTAAGGATTGGGGAGGCACAGCCTCCTTAGGAGTGAGTGCTTATGTGTGCTAGAGCATCATCTTCATGTTTTTATGGCACTAGAGCCAGAGGAAGCTCAGGTCAATATCGCCACTTGGCAAGTCCTCTTAGCTGTTGCTCCGGAGGATTCTTCAGCGCACATCTGGTTGACCATGGTGAAGGGTGACTAGTGAGCCAATGATGGGAAAGGTCTTTGGGGGGCTGCCCCAGCGGAAGACAGGAAATGTGTTTTGTCCTAGAAGCTTTCCCATAAGGGGTAAGGAGCGTTGCCTGACGTCCAGTGCCACCTAAGACAGGCCTAGTAATTTAATTTATAAAAAAGGTGGACCTGTAGGACCCACAAGTCTACCCCTCCTCCCAGGGTTCATATTGAGGATAGCTTGCAGTTTCTGGCAAAACATCTTGCTTGTTCCTGTGGTCCCTCTGCCCACCCTGGTGGTTAGCTATAAGGGAGCTATTTGCTCCATTTGAATAAACAGATTCTGCATTTTCTCTTCACGAATGACCCATTCTCTTGTGTTCTATAATCTCCAGCACCTTGCCCAACTCATGAATTTTCCCGTAGCTCAGGCGTTACAGTCAACCTGGAACTTCAACTGGTAGGCTATGAACAACTCCATCTCCTCAAAATGTACTTGGCCGTCTAGCTTCTTTACCTACATGTGCTATGCACACACACTCCTCTCCATAAAATACACCCAAACACGCCCCTTAGGAACTCAGCTCCTCCTTCTCTTGTCTCCATAAAGGAAAGCTCCAAACAATAATCATGGCTACCGAGACCCTTCCCTCAGTGGCATACTGCTCCCTGCAGGATCTATTGCTTTAAATGAGATTTCCTTGTAACTTTGCAATCAGTGTGGACTTTTATTATGGATCAAAACACCAAGAACCTGAAGAAAGCCAGTCCAGTAACAACCTGAACTACTGTAATACACTAGACCAAGGAAAAAGGCCAGGCAGCAGGATTTACAGCTTTTGGTGGGGAGCCAGATCATGATGCCTAGGGAAGGGAGGAACTGGGTAAAAAAAACCCCGATCTCTTCTGTTACTCTTCAGAGGCTCAAATTTGCCCAAATCAATTTTAGGTCCAAAAGAGCTCACCTGGATCCTAAGAGGAGGACACTTGGCGCTGCAATGCCTCCACTGACTTGGCATCTGACAAGCAAATGTAGGCATCAAGGACCATCTGGCCCTGGGGCTTTCGCTCAGCTCAGTACCTGAGATGGTGTGGTCTCAACTACCACCTGCAATTACTTGTTTAGGACCCCTCTGCTTCCTTCGTTACACCTACCTGGTCCCGCCCTTTTGCCTCTATAGTGGGACTCAATCTTGTAGCTTTCCCCTCAAACTTCAGACACTCAGAGCCACTGCTGCTTCTTCAGCCTCTTTCTTGCATCAATATGAAAAGGAAATGTATCTGAAAGAATATCTTTTTATTCCCATGACAACAAACCACATCTATTTGATTATCCTTCAAAGCTGGAAGGGAAGAAAATACACCTAGCTGTACAAATCATACACATAGTAACAAACCAATATAGAAGAGAAACAGAAAAACTAAACTGAAAGACTCTAAATGGATTTGTAAGCCCCCTCAACCCTAAGACATTTTTCTAAAACCTTACACTCACTCTATCTTGGAAAAGGGACAGTCACCCATACACACACACATGCTAGACTGCTTATCTGTTTGTGTCCTTGTGAATAACCACATGCTGGACTGATCATCTTCCTGTGTCCTTGTGAATAATCTTCAAACGTAACTCCATTTTGGGAATTGAGGCAAATACAACCCACAGATGTTGACTCAGTTCCTGATGTATTGATTTAGTCACTGAACCAAAGGTCAGGATGGACCACAGATGCTCTCCCTTATCACCTGACCACGCAACTATTCTCCTGCCCTGGAATAGACCAATCACTGCTAGTAACCCTTTGAATAAGCCAGTCCAATAAGTTGGAAAACAACCTACAGGTTCCCCCCTTGTGTCTGTGGCTTTTTACTTTAAAAGATGAACTGTAGGGGAGGAAGCGGGAAAATTTTTTTTTCAATAAAAAAAAAAAATGTGAACAGGAACAAAAAAAAAAGATGAACTGTAACAGCTATCAATGTCCTTCATACCCCGAACCTGAATGACCCTGTCATGACAGAATAAAAATCCTCTTGCTTTTGCATCAATTCGTGGTTATGTGAATGGTGTCTGGAGCAACTCTTCCCTGATGTTTGGGCATCTAGTCCAACAGAAACGAATACCCATCACCTAATAAACACTTGTTTAATTTTAGGAATACAGTAAAAATATGAGACATGTTCCTTCCTGTATTTTGAGCTGTTAACCCTGGAACACTGTTGGCACTGCCTCACTGCTTTGCTACAACATGATGGTGTCACCCTGTTCGCTGCCTAGCTGGCAACGCTGGTTTTCTCTGCTTTCCAGCTTTCTTTGGGCTTGGAGTAGTCCCAGGGCCGTCTGTTCTCTGTGAATCCATAGAGCTTCCTAAGCGCCACTCGGGCGGCTTCCTCTTCAGCAACCAGCACCGTTTCCCCAGGTCCTTCTGCAAGCAGCTTTTTATCACTAGGAAGAAAACAGACAGTGATCCCAAGTGACAGGAAGACAGAGCCCATGAGGCCGTTATGCCTTTCATTCCATTATAATAACCCACGAAGCCCAGTATTTTCCAAGCCAAAGCACAAAGTAGCAAGAGGATCAGGGGTTCAAAGACTAGAGCTGGGTGTGGTGTGGTGGTACACACCTTTGGTGCCAGCACTTGGGAGGCAAAGGCAGGCAGGTCTCTGGGTTTGAACCAGCTGGGTCTACAGGGCAAGTTCCTTAGATTAGGAAGTCTTCAAAGATTGGGAAAATGTTTGCAGACATTTTAATCTAGTTAGTTATCTGAGATACTCAATGTTCCTATCTAGTACTCTGATTGAACACTCACTCACACTCTCTCTTTCTCCTAGGCAAATATTCTAAAAGGCTCTATCTAAATGGTTGAAACTTTGATAGACACCAAGTTCCTTTCTTCTACTTTGACGCTAGTTGAAGTTGCTGCCAAGAAGAGATTAAGGTAAAAGCACCAACAGACAAAAGTCAAACTTCTATTTTTTTATACAGGAAATATGAGGCTATCTTATACCCCATGAAATTCTACAGCAAACAGCTGGCCAAAAGGGACTTAGCATGAGCTGGAGGGAAGGCTCAGTGGTCCAGAGCACTGACTGCTCTTGCAGAGAAGCCAGGTTTGGTTCCCAGCATCAACACAGAAGCTAACAACCATCTGTAACTCCAGCTCCAGGAGAGTTGACAATCCTTCTGGTCTCCACATGAATGTGGTACACACACACACATGCAGGTCAATATTCACACACATAAAATCTTTAAAAGGTACTATTTAGTAAAACACAGATAACTTGTCTTCCTCTAATAGAAGAAAGAAAAAAAAATAATCAGAGATGACCCCCCCCCCTCAGGGTCTCACTGTGTAGCTTTGGTTGTCCTAGATGTAGACCAGTTTGACCCGAACTCAGAGATCTGCTTGCCTCTGACTCCTGACTGCTAGGCCAGGATTAAAGACATGCGCCACCATGCCCGGGACAGAGAAACAATTTTTAAGGCTGTTAGAAGTAACACTTAAAACCAGAAGTCTATCTTTAAGGCTTCCAATCAAAGTTATGAAGTAAAGAATTTTCTACTAACCAGTATAAGCCAACAAAATACAAAGGCAAAGCGGTTGTGCTTCCAGCCTGCCTGGTGAGTCTAGACTCGGGAGCAGAAGTGTTTCTCTTCTTCAGTTCCTCCATGAGGAGTCCCATGGGATTTACGACGGTCCACATCTCAAAGAGCTCTTTCCCTGTCATTTGTGTAATTAGAAAGTCCTGCGCATAAAATGACCATTTATACATTTAAATTAGAACAAAGAATATTATGACCAGAATTCAAATCCATGTGTCCCATAAAAACCAATGGGAATGAATGGCAAATCCATGCTGAGCATCTAGCCTGAATGTGAAATGCTCCAAAGTCGAGATTGTAGAGCATTTTCAGTTTTAGCCTTTGGAATTCTGGTTTGTGTTTCTCCCCAATGGGCTCACATAACCAGGCCAGGAAACACTCTACCAGAATTATATCATAGATGCTGCTATTTGTAGTTTTAATTTTTAAAAAAAATCATAGTTTAATTAAAAACTTCCAATTTCAAATCCTAAGAAAACAATGTCAGGCAAAATAACCTATCAAAATTATACAGCAGGTAGACCCCCTACCCTACAATTCAAGAATTAAAGTATCAAAATTCAAAATAGAAGACAAGCGAGTGTCTACCTACCTCCTAAGGGCACACCCACATGGCCACGCCTTCCCACCAGGACAGACTGCATTCCTTTTTACAGCCTGAGCTAAAATAAATCTTTCCCCAAAAAGCAAAACTACAAGCTGAAAATTACTTAAATCCTTCAGAACTCACTACCCAGCATTTAATATTTCTATTCCGCAAAAGAAGCAAACTGAAATATTACCATGAAAATTGCTTAGGGCTTTGTCAGTTTGGGGGAAACAGTCAGGTCTATAAAGGTGTATAAAAGGAATGAATGAGAAAAAGAAATAAAGTTTTCCTTTTGTCCATATTGAGTGTGTTTGAACAAGTGTAATTGGTGATACCCACCCTGATGAAAAGGGCGGCTCTTTCGGGTCCACTGCTCTGTAACAGGGCTCCAATCACCGCAAAGAAAGTCCGGCGCAATACAGGCAGGGGGACAGGGAACTCCGCACTGAGGGTCAACTGCTCCACGGCCAAGTTACTAGCCACATGACAAACGACGGCCTCACTAGTAAGAAAGCTAACTAGACTCTCAATGCCTTCAGTGGGCAAGTCTGGGAACTCATCTTCAAGAAACTGTGTGAGGCACTGCTGTGCAAAAGACAGCCCCTGTTCAGACAGCTCTTGATTGTCCTGAAGGTTCAGAAGAGTAGCTTCTTTCTCTATCCCAAGTTTCTGACGTTTCGCTTCTTCACTTTTAATATAGCAGCTGTTGACAAAGGCAGTTTTGAGAAGGTCCAAGGAAAAGGTTTCTTGTAACCGAGCCCCAAAGGCTTGTATTTCCGCATGGTAATCCCAGTTTGGCTTCTCTGAACTGAGGATGTAGAGACAATGAGAGATGGTTAAGGATAGCGTGTTATCATGTACAATTGTGCTCTAGTCTTATTATATAAAGGGACAAGAAAAAAAAAGTTTTGTTTTTTTTTTTAACATCAAGTCCTAACAGTTTAAATACAAAAAAAGTAATACCGATGAACACTGGAAGTCCTTTGTTACATTCTACATATATGGTTAAGATTAATTTTCCTTTTGGCTTAACTACCACATTAAAGTGACAGTTCACATCAGATTAGACTATTGCTTTAGCTTCTAAATTCCTTCTTTCTGGTCTAACAGTGAAATTATGCTTTCCATCTGAGTATGAAAAAATTATAAGCCGGGCGGTGGTGGCGCATGCCTTTAATCCCAGCACTTGGGAGGCAGAGGCAGGTGGATCTCTGTGAGTTCGAGACCAGCCTGGTCTACAAGAGCTAGTTCCAGGACAGGCTCCAAAACCACAGAGAAACCCTGTCTCGAAAAACCAAAAAAAAAAAAAAAAAAAACCAAAAAAAAAATTATAACTATATAGGTTCAGGACAGAAGTTAAAAGTATATTTAGTTTATATCCTATTTATTTAAATTTCAGAAATGTCCACTTAAATTACCAGTTCCTTCAGCTAGTAACAATACTATAATAATTGTATCAATACAATAATATAATAAATGTTAAAACTTAACAACCATGGGCGAGGCTTGAGGCTGTTGTAGTTCAATGGTGGAGCGCTTGCCTAGCAGACACAAGGGACTGGTGTGTGCACATACACCTTAAATACAAACAGTTCCAAGAATTAGAATAAACAGGATCGATATTCTCCTGGAGGGCAAGATTAAGTAGTAATCAAAGTTTCACATCAGGAGTAAGTTCCCAAAAACTAGAGAGACTTCCCTGTTCTTTGGGTGTACTAACAATCTAACGGAAGTCAAATGTCAGTGTAACTACACGGATGAAGGAGATCTACATGCATTTTTGTGCACAAAGACATAGCAAACAGAAGATGTAAGATGCAGGATCATATATAAGCACAATGCACTTGATAAAAGCGTATGGTTGGTTTTGGAGGGTTTTGTTGTGGTGGTTTTTTTTTTTTTTTTTTTTTTTACAGATTATCTAGATCAAAAACCTAAACTTTTCCCCTCTTACTCTGGACAGTGAATACATAGTTCAGTTCTACCCAGAAGTGAATTTTTCTGTCTTGGCTCGCAATGTTGTAGAATGATGCTATCCCTCTTAAAGGGGCCCAAAGAACCTCCGGCCTGAGACTGGGCGATCACAAAACTGCGCCAATCCCAAGTGGTTACTCTCCGGCGAGACCCCTTTCTCTAATTGGGGTTCCTGAGATTCTGCAGGAGACAGCCAGGCTTCTGTCGTCCATTTCCTCGGCCCCAGGTCGCCTGCAGCCATGGCTCACCCCTCCGCCTGCCTGCAGGTGCAGCCCAGTGTCCCCCACCGCCACCTTGGCCACTCAACCCTCCTGGGACACCTACCGTCGCACGGGCGGCGGCGGGCAGCGCTGCAGGCGCCATCGCTCCAACTCCTTCTGGAAGCGGAAGGCTGCACGGAACCCCTTCTTCACTCCCCGAACCGGGGAAACCAGTGTGGGGGCGGCCGGAGCCAACAGGCGGCGAGAACCCTGTTGCAGCAGCCGAACCACTACAGAAGCCATGGCAGCCACCAGGCAATCGAGGGCGGAAGGAAGGCAGCCGGACGGGTGCAGCCACAACACAGGTCCCCAGGAGCTGAGCGGGATAGAGAGGGCGGAGAATTAGGCGACGCCCACAAGAGCGGGTCGGTGGCGGGATTGTGTATACTGCGCATGCGCAAGTGTTTCGCCCATGATGTGAGCTTGGGCGCAGAAATTAATAGGAAAAGTTGCTTGATCTTGTCAGTTTGTCTTGTGTTTATTACTCACTAAAAATAAAACAAAAACGTGTTGCACTTTCAATTTGAAGAAAACAGTTAAATTCTAAAGAGGAAAATATTTCTTGTTTACATTCAGCCTTAAATTGTAGAACATCAATCCTGCCGCTACTGAGCAAATGTTTTCGAAGTTTGAGGTTTCACTAAACACCTCCCCATGTATTAAGGCTGGGCAAAGCGACCCAGTATGAGAAGTAGGGTCCCAAAAGCCAGAAAAAGAGACAGAGACAGACCCTGTTCCTGCTGTGCTGTTTGGGAGTTTCAATAGGAAGACCAAGCTATACCACTGTCCCATATATGCAGAGTGCCTAGGTCAGTCTCATGCAGGCTCCTTGGCTGTCGGTTCAATCTCTGTGAGCCCCTATGAGCCCAGGTTAGCAGGTTGTGTGAGCCTTCCCATGGTGCTCAACACCCCTCCCTTCCTGCCTTCCACCCCACCCCTAGCTCCTCAACTCCTACCTCTTCTCTAGAATTCCTGAACTCCACCTAATGTTTGGCTGTGGGCCTCTGCATCTGTCTTCATCAGTTGCTGGATAACCCAATTGGGTCAGATACCAATCTGGTCACAGCCAGCTCAGGCTAAACTTTGTATTTTAAATAACTACCTTTTTTTTTTAACCATGGGGAAAGACCTGGGGGTGGTAGTGAAAATATTAATAATGAAAGTAGTAGTTTTTAAAAAGTCTGCAGCTTTCCAAACAAAATATAAATGGAAGCCCCACAGTCACAAAGGGAAGCATCTCAGCTTTCAGTTTCGTGTTGAACATCTTGACCTTCAAGGGAAACTTTCTATGGTTCAATATAAAGGCAGGGGTGCTTCTGGCTTCTGCAGTCACCCAGGTTGTCTCCTGTGTCTTTGATGGTGCCTGTTTTCACAAACAGCTTGTTCTGGTATATTCTCTCTCTGTGTCTCTCTCTGTGTGTCTCTGTCTCTGTCTCTCTCTGCAGCAGGTACCTCCCTACCTCTCTCTGGTTACTGGAATTGACCTCCAAACAGGACCTGTATCTCTCTGTCTGCCCAGACAGCCATTTCACCTCCCTTGAAATACAGACCAACACGTGCTACTGCCCAGTTAGAGAGTCTTCAACATTAGGGTTGCACAGCCCAGTTTGAGGTTCTTAGCTTAACTTTTCAAGACGGAGATGTGGAACAGCTTTTTTAAATCTATAAAAGGGCTTACAATGGACATCCAGCTGAAGCAAATTCTCTAAAACAGATCAAAATAATATTAAAAGCATTGAAAATTCATAGATCATCAGATAAGTATATTCAACCAAATCACAGGGAATTGTCATTTCTGCAATATTCCATTCATTTATTTATTTCTGTAATGTTTCATTTATTATTGGGAGAAAAAAAACCTAAAGCTGGTGTCTGTAACTGATGAACCAGCCTGCCTCCATTTGGGGCTTGTAAGCCAGTTTATAGTAAAGACAAACTAGGTTCATTCCTGTTTATGATTAAATCTCTTTTTCTAAAGGATTGGGCTATGCCCTACCTGTAACCTTAACTACAAATGATTCTGTACTGCCTGTTCCAGGAAATAGCAACCGTGCCTTTGCTTCAAATGATTATTATGACACTTTGTCATGACCACTTAGTTACCAGGACTTTGTTTTAGAAGGTTGTTATGACCAACTTGTTATATTTATGTTTTACTTCTGCAGTAACTTGGTCTATTGGCCTGCCAAATCCCCCATTTGAAGACCTGTTACTCCTAGATTATAAAAGACCTTTTCTTCCCATGTCCAATGCTGATCTCTTGAACCCCACCTTTAGGAAGAGACAGTCCATGTCCACAAACTGTTTTTAAAAACTTGCTTTAATTAATTTGGCCATGATGATTTGGGTCAATGGTCTTTCTCCTCACATCTGTAGGATTAGCAGCAATGTCAAGCTTAATAAAGTTAAAGTGATGTGTCTCTATGCGCAGAGGCTCTCAGCAATGACAACTAGAACATGATTTTCAAATAGAAAAAAAATAGCTCTAAGCCTCAAGTAGTCTCTCCCACTAATGCCCTACATGGAGCTCGGGGATTAAAGTCTGTATTCAGCTTCCTGTTATTCTAACTGTTGGTATAGTCACTTTAGAACAAGGAAAGGTTGCTCTTCCTTCCGGTTCCCGCAGCCTCTGCAGCCAGGAGCAGCAAAGTCTCTCGAGACACCCTGTACGAGGCAGTGCGGGAGGTAGGTCCTGCACGGGAACCAGCGCAAGCGCCGTAAGTTTCTGGAAACGGTGGAGCTGCAGATCAGCCTGAAGAACTACAACCCCCAGAAGGACAAACGTTTCTCAGGCACCATCAGGCTCAAGTCCACCCCTCGCCCCAAGTTCTCGGTGTGCGTCCTGGGGGACCAGCAGCACTGCGATGAGGCCAAGGCCCTGGATATCCCCCACATGGACATCGAGGCGCTGAAGAAGCTCAATAAGAACAAGAAGTTGGTCAAAAAGCTGGCCAAGAAGTATGACGCCTTTCTGGCCTCTGAGTCTCTGATCAAGCAGATCCCGCGTATCCTGGGCCCAGGCCTGAACAAGGCTGGCAAGTTCCCTTCCCTGCTGACACACAATGAAAACATGGTGGCCAAAGTGAACGAGGTGAAGTCCACGATCAAGTTCCAGATGAAGAAGGTGCTGTGTCTGGCTGTCGCTGTCGGCCACGTGAAGATGACCGACGACGAGCTGGTCTACAACATCCACTTGGCTGTCAATTTCTTGGTGTCCTTGCTCAAGAAGAACTGGCAAAATGTCTGGGCTTTGTATATCAAGAGCACTATGGGCAAGCCCCAGCGTCTTTACTAGGATGCCAATAAACCTTCGTGTTACCCCGCCCCCCCAAAAAAAAGAACAAGGAAAGGTTTATTTGTGAGTTGGTTATTCTTAGTTAACTTGACTCAGCCATAATCAACTGAAAACCCAAATGGCTGACCACGTCTCTGAGGGATTTTTTTTTCTTAATTAAATGATTTGAAATCAGAAGATCCACTTATAATCCAGATCTTTGAGGGGGGAAGGGTCACCTGTAATCTGAGCCACACCTTCTCTGGCAGCCTGCATAAAAGACTTGGAAGAAGGAAGCTTGCTCTCTTTACCTGCTTGCTGTCACTCTTGCTGGAAAGACCATCCGTTTGCTGGCATTAGAGCCTACTTCTTGGGGATTCCAGCAGATACTGAAGACAAGCTGAGACATCAGCATCAGAGACTGAACAACTATTGGATTCTTGGACCTTATGTTTATAGGCTGCTCTTGTTGAATTAGCCGGACCATAGTCTGTATGCCATTCTAGTAAGTTCCCTTCTATTTACACCCTTATCTCTATTTACATAGAGATTCATTCTATAGGCCCTTTCCCTCTATAGAACCCTAATACTTTTGGTCTCATATTGGAAAGTTTCTGTGCCCCATAATCATCTCCGCTGATGCAATAATACAAATCAGACCAAATCAAACAGAATTAAACAAGTCCAGATTTAATGCATACAAATGTTCCCAGATGGCTTTCCAGTCCCCCAGAGAGGAGACAAGAAAGAAAGACCAGAAAACTACATGTTTGTTCTCTGGGGAGCAGTTTAAATAACTTGCAGGAGTGATCTTGAGCATCTCTTGGGAAGGGTCATCATTTGGCGGGCTTTCTCAGGGGTGTAGTCTGGACTGAGGCAACTCTGAAGGGGAGGGGGCTTGGGGTGGAGCTTCTACCTGAACATTCCATACTCTGGATATATGGATGCCAGGGGCTGGGGTGACACTTCCACCTAAATATTAAAGAATCTTTGGGTATAGGGGCACCAGTTCAAATCTGGATATTTCTTGAAGGCATGGGACAATGTGGGGAGGGGGAAGAGTTGGGAGTTAGAGGGCTCAGGCTTATTAGGAGGTGTGGGTGAAGAGGCATCCAGTTAACTGCCATCCTGGAGATCAAAGGCATATGCTCCTTGAGGGATATGAAGAGGCAGGTTGCCAAGAGAAAAAAAAAAGATTTTATTACTAGCTCTATGAACAGGGTTAGCCATGGGAAGGGTGATTAACTGCCAGAAAGCATGGGATGGAGAAGTGCCCTGGTTGTACAGAAGAGGCAAGGGTGAATGAGTGAGACACAAGAGCATATATGTCCTTTAAAACCAGATTTCAGTTGCTGGGTAGGTGCCCATTTGAGCCTGGAGAGGCAGTACCAATAGTGAAGTCTCAGGAGCTGGTACAGGTGCTGGAATTATCCGGAGGACCTTCTGCAGGTTGGCCTCGGCCCAGACAGCAGGACTGTCCCGTAAAATATGCTAAAAAATGGGTGGGGTCAAAATAGGCTCTGGAGACTATTAGTTTTTACCAGACCAGATTTCTTGATAGAAACTTCTCCCAGAGTTATCTGTAAGACAGCTGGAACAGATTTACATCTTGGCGTCATAGCAAAAGGCTATATCTTTAGGTTAAAAGGGATGAACATTTCAGAAGACAGTTCAAGGAAATTGAGCAGTTTTCTGCTCTCATAGCCTTAGCTTTTGGGGACTATGCTTTAAGAAACGCAGTTTATGGTAATTGTTGCTTGGGGTCAAATCAATAGGGTGAAATGGCAACCTAACAAATATTCCACATTCCAGAAATAAATCAAAAGGCAGGGTCTAGGTGGATACAGAGTTGCTAAATGTGGAGGGGATGAGGGGAAGAACAATATTTTGTAGCCTGTACAAAGTCACAAAGGGGAGAGAACTATTGAGACTCTGTGGAGCTGAAAGGAGGGTTCCCAGGAGTGAACTGATAGCAGGCATCATACAGCTGAGACGACATACAAACATGTCCATAGAAGCAAATCACGAAGCTTAATTCCCCACTAGCCCAACAGGATCCAGAACCTATGAACTGTAGCACGAATTCTAATCGGTCTTAATAATAAAGACTCAGAGTCAGCTATCAGGGGCTAGAAGCTGAAGGATCAGAGAAGCAGAGCTAGAGTTCTTACCTCTACCAATGCTCAGGGTGATCCTGTTCTCAGACTGCCTCATCAGACTGACTACTTCAGACTGCTGCCTCACACTGACTGTCTCAGACGACACTGCTCCTCAGACTGCATTGAGCACCTGTGTAGAGGACCTGTCTCAACAAAAATACTTCTTACCAGGGTAGGGGCATGGGAACTAAAGAAATATAAAGAATATGAAGATGCACTAAAAATAATAAGTCAGGCCCAGCAGTGATGGCACATGCCTTTAATCCCAGCACTTGGGAGGCAGAGGCAGGTGGATCTCTGTGAGTTCAAGGCCAGCCTGGTCTACAAGAGATAGTTCCAGGACAGGCTCCAAAGCTACAGAGAATCCCTGTCTTAAAGAAATCAATAATAATAATACAAGGAAGAAAAAGAAGAAGAAGAAGAAGAAGAAGAAGAAGAAGAAGAAGAAGAAGAAGAAGAAGAAGAAGAAGAAGAAGAAGAAGTCAGAAAACATTGAAAGTATCAGGAGGGCATTTCAGGGATTACGCAGACTCTGAAATCACTCATGTTTATTTTTCCACAGCTTTTATACCCAATGTAAACTGGAGGAGAAGGTAATAAAAGACTTTATTAACATGATACAAAACGTTAACTCACACAGTCAACTCGAACATCAATCATTAGCATTCTGTTGTCTGGGTAGCGAGGTGCCCCAAGTCAGGTAGTCTAGGTCACATGCCTTAAGACTGCCCTTCCCTAGGTGACCTCATAGTTATAAAAGAAAGGAGCAGAAGCACACCTGCATATCCTGACCACCTGACAGGATAGCACCAAGCTATCTTAACTTCAAAAGAGCCTGGCAACCACCTCCTGAGTTAGAAGGTGCAATTAAGCCTGTGGTCTCCAAACTCTCTGACCTTCAAACAAGGTGGAAATGGGCCTGCATTTTGCGGCCTCCACATTCCTGTCTCCTCCTGCCTATATTCTCTTTGCCCAGCTATCCAGTCCTGTCTCCACCTCCCTAGTGATGAGATTAAAGGCCTGTGATACCAAGTGTTGGAATCACCTTTGTGTGAGATCTGTTTCTCTTTTAGATTGGATCAATTTTGTGTAGCACGCAGGGTGGCCTTGAACTAACAGAGATCCATCTGTATCTCCCCCTCAAGCCCTTACCCCCAAATACGGAGGTTAAAGTCTGGCTTAACTCTGCGCTCTGATCTTCAGGCAAGCTTTATTTGTTAAAACACAAACACAATATCACTACAATGAACCCTCTCACAGGGACTATGCACAACTTTAGAGAAATGTAGGTGTTTTGTAGGGGAATTTCCTGGGCTTGGAGAAACATGATGTTTCACACAGAGAAGTGTCTTGGGCAGGAAATGCAGACAATAAATTGCAAGTGACCCTGGTTGGAATAATGAGTGGTACCCTCAAAGACAATGACCTACAAGGAATGCCTGCCAGGGTATGCTAGCAGACTTCAGTCTTTCAGCAGAGATAATGGAAAGTCAGTGGAGGGGCCAGGGGTAATTATTTGTTTCATTGGGGGTTCAGGCTTTAGGTAGACAAGAAGGTAGTGGAGAAGTTCCCTTCACCATATATTGTTACACTCTCTTTCTCTTCAGAACAACTGGTATTGGAGAGTTGTTGGCTGAGGTTTCTGTCTCGCCGGATCCTGAAGCTATTCAGTTCCAAAGAAACACACAGAAGTCTACATTAATTATAAACTGGTTGGCCTATTAGCTCAGGCTTCTTATTAACTCTTATGTCTTATATCTTAACGCATAATTCTCATCTGTGTGAGCCATGCAGCTTGGTATCTTTATCAGCGAGGCATTCTCATCTTACTTCCTCTGCATCTGTGTGAGGACTGCAGACTGGCCTTTCCTCTTCCCAGAATTCTGTTCTTGTTGCCCCGCCTATAGTTTCTTTCTTTTTTTTTTTTTTTTGGATTTTCGAGACAAGGTTTCTCCGCAGTTTTTGGTTCCTGTCCTGGAACTAGCTCTTGTAGACCAGGCTGGCCTTGAACTCACAGAGATCCGCCTGCCTCTGCCTCCCGAGTGCTGGGATTAAAGGCGTGCGCCACCACCGCCCGGGTACAATACATATTTTTCTTCTGGACTTAAGTACAATACATATTTTTCTTCTGGACTTAATTATAGTTTCATAGCTGCAGGAATAAAATATATACTTAAAAGTTAGAGTGCATTTGAGTACTGATTTTTATAAAATATGGTATAAAGGGGAGGTAAAATTATAACTTAATTTGTTTGTATAAACTGTCTCCAAGATTTAGCGAAAAGTTTTATGCGCCTTTTGGAGGAAAGCACACAGAAGCAGCCGTAGTCATGGGAGACTGGAAGAGATACCTACTTTTGGGTCAGACCATCTCAGTTATTTGAGGTGAGGGCTATTTGGACTTTGTATACATTGAACAGTTATAGGTGGTGGTTCATTTTTCTCTGCTTCTTAAAGTGGTTTGGAAAATAAGGCCTATTAAGGAGGCAAACTAATGACCAATATAAACTACAAAGAGTGTATCTGAGGAAATAGAAAGTAATAAACCAGAAAGGTTCAGACCCAAAGTGATTTGGGAGACATCCTTTGACAAGAGGCTTTTTAAGCATGAATGCTAAGGAATCATAAGCAATGGTTAGTTACAGCTCTTCTGTGGCCTTGTTTGATCTGTCCCACTGGGGAGATTCTAGTTGTATAATCAAGGCCTTGTTGACTGCTTCTGATTGGCTGAGCTTAAGTTTTGTTTTCCTTTACTACAGTCATTTACAAGAAATGGGTCAAGTTAAGTTTCACTCATGTATGCAAATCAAGAAGGGTTAAGGTCTCTGATGATGAGGTTGAACAGGCTTTGTGTGCTCAGACAGACATCAGGCCTGAGTAAACACTGGTCTCCTGTAGCCCAGACAGGATTCAGACTCACTATGTAGCTAAGGATGCTCTTGAACTTTAATCCTCCTTACTCTACGACTGGGATTACAGGTGTGTGCCACCATACCATCTTGTGTGGTACTGGACCTCATACCCACTACTCAAGAACTCTACTACATGAACTATATCCCCAGACCAGAATTTCTGAACAACTCTTTTTAGATTACCTACCTTTCTTACTCATTTTCGACCATCTTGCTGCCATCAGAACAAAACCAAGCTTGATTCTACTCCTTTGCTGTCAACCACTGAGTGCCGTTCGCTGCTAAACACACTGCGTCTAGCTGCCTTGACCTTCTGAAGGCACATCTGCGGTGCAGGATGTAGGGTCATTCTTTCACACTGTGTGATGACATGTTACTCTAATTGATTTTTTATCAATAAAAACTCAGGAGTCAGATATTGGAGTAAGAGCCTGAAAGATCAATGAAGTAGAGAAACCATCAGTCCTACCTACTTGCTCCTGTTCTTCCTCCAAACAGAGAGCCCAATGCCTTCCTGTCCCGCCTTACTACTTCCTGTCCTACCTGTCCTACATCTCCCAAACGTCTATGGTTAATTTAGGTCAGCTCGTGGCTAACTCCACCCTCTGAGTCCAAGCAAGCTTTATTTGTCAGAACACGATCAAATATCACGCAACAATGTGAAGAATGCCTATTTGTCTTCTTCTTTTTTTTTTAAAGATTTATTTATTATGTGTACAACATTCTGCCTCGATGTATGCCCGCACGCCAGAAGAGGGCGCCAGATCTCATTACAGATGGTTGTGAGCCACCATGTGGTTGCTGGGAATTGAACTCAGGACCTCTGGAAGAGCAGCCAGTGCTCTTAACCTCTGAGCCATCTCTCCAGCCCCCGCCTATTTGCCTATTTGTCTTCTTGTCACCTTCCCTTGGAGACACAATAGACACCTTCAGCTTCTTGTTGAAACTGACCTCCACACCAGCTCCCTCTTCATCTTGCCAGTTTAGAAGGCTGTAACTCTAGTCTTCTGGTTGATCAGCCCTCATTTTTAGCTTCCTTTCATGGCCCATGAAGGTAACACTGAGTGGGAGTACACTTGACTAACATGTGAAAGCCCTAAATCCATCCACAGCACAACATAAAAACTAATCACTCAGTCACACAAATGAGAAGTAGCTGGGTATGATGGCACACAACTATAATCCCAGTGCTGAGGAAGCTGAGGCAGGAGGATTGTGAGTCCAAGACCATCTTGGCTATTTATCAAGAGCATCTCAAAATCAAAGTCAAAATCGAAAAATAGATTAGTCCAGTCTCCCCCAAATCTGTCACTGACTTCCCAACAAATATGAAGGGAAACCCAAAATCTTTACGAGGTCTCCAGGCTCAGCATTATCTATTTTGTCTGTCTTATTTCTCTTCTTGCTGCCCCACCCTCCCCCAGCATCCCTGGTTGTGCCCTGTTCCCATAAAACCCCATGCCTGAGCCGGGCGGTGGTGGCGCATGCCTTTAATCCCAGCACTTGGGAGGCAGAGGCAGGTGGATCTCTTGAGTTTGAGACCAGCCTGGTCTACAAGAGCTGGTTCCAGGACAGGCTCCAAAACCACAGAGAAACCCTGTCTCGAAAAACCAAAAAAAAAAAAAAAAAAAGAAAGAAAAAAAAAAAAGAAAAAAAAAATTCCTGCTCACCTCTGGGCCACAGCATATGCTATTTCCTTGTCCAGGATAGCATTTTGCCCACATTCCACCGAGCTTACTTCCTTACTGGCTCAAATGTCTTTGCAGGGATACCTCCACTGGTCACCTGACTCGGGTTGTATTCTCTCCAAGCGAAAACTGAGCTAGACGTTGGCACCCAAGGTATTATTAGAGCTTAACACCTGTGAAGGGGAGGGTGCTAGCAAGATTAGGTAGGAATAGGCATGAGTAACATAGAGCTGGAGAAGCCCAGCTCTTGCTGAAAATGAGCTCTGGAGCCCAGTGTTGACTAGCAATGTGCCCAGATGCATCAAGTCCGTAGGTTCTTGTCTCCTTTAGCTGTAAAATGCAAGGTGCTTTGTAAAGGGGCTGGCTGGCCCCTGGCGCTTATCAGCAGCTGGGGCAGATCCTGAAGCCCCTGAAGGCCACACTGCCTCCATGAAGGTGGCTCTGTGCAGGCATCTTTGTATTCTCCATCCCTAGTTAGAATTGCAACACCCCTATAGTCCACGTTACCCTTCACTGCTTTATTTTCCTCATTGCAGCCAACATTTTCCAATATAGGATATGATTTATTTCACATACTATTTCTTTCCTTCAGTGGAATGTCAGCCCCTTCTCTCTTCTTCAGTCTCTGCCACTCTGATAGGAGTGCAGCTGGAACTCTGTTCTATGACACTAATCTTGGGAAAACATGAACAAGTATTTACGTACCCCAGATAGGGAACCGATAACAGATCAAAATATGGATGCCACTAAAGTCCGATTTGGTGAACCAAGGAGTTTTATTGGGGTTACTCACAAGGGAACATGGGTGAGGAGTTACTGACAGGAGCAGAGATGACTCAAAGGACAGTTCTATCACCCAAAGCTCACCTGAGCATGGGTGACAGCTCCCGAAAGCTGAAAACTTGGAGCACACTGCACAACCTGCAGGCAGCTTGGAGTGTCCTCCATAGGTAAGTTAGCTAATAGATAGGAACCTCTTCCCGGGAGCTCAGCTGCTCTCTGCATCTTCCAGGCCCCACCTTGACTGATTTCTATTTCTTCCCGGCAGCTTGGCTAGTCTCCGCTCCTCCCAGGCAGGTCAGGTGTCTGAAAGTCTTCTAGGTAGCTTGGCTTATCTGAGAGTGGCTCTTAGACATATTTACTGCTTCTACCTGCTTAGGGAGGGGCCTAGAGAATCTGGTTAGTTTCAGGGACTTCCTCAAGCTCTTTTGAGTTGTTTACTTTGTTACAATATTTCCCCTTCCCATAGGACACCCTGTCTTACCTCACTGTAAGTATCTCATCTTACTTAGAGTCCCTTGCAGATGGACGCTTTTCACCTCAGAGCAAACTGCCACCCCCCATACTCAGGTTCTTTTTTTTTTTTTTTTTTTTTTTGGTTTTTCGAGACAGGGTTTCTCTGTGGCTTTGGAGCCTGTCCTGGAACTAGCTCTTGTAGACCAGGCTGGCCTCGAACTCACAGAGATCCGCCTGCCTCTGCCTCCCGAGTGCTGGGATTAAAGGCGTGCGCCACCATCGCCCGGCCATACTCAGGTTCTTGTACACACTAAGTAAGCATTCTCCTGCTGAATTAGTTACTTTTTTCACTGCTGTGACACAAACTGCCAGATAAAAAGCAATTGAGATGGCTCAGCAGTTAAGTGCTCTGCCTACTGTTCCAGAGGTCCTGAGTTCAATTCCCAGCAACCACATGGTGGCTCACAGCCATCTGTAGTAAGATCTAGTGCCCTCTTTTGGCCTGCAGAACACTGTATACATAATGAATAAATAAATCTTTACAAGACAAAAAGCAACTGAAGGAAGGGAAGGATTACTTGGCTCATTGTTTGTGGCTCCCAAGTCCATGGTTTGTGAGCACACAGCCTAGTGCTAGTGCGGTACTTCGGTTTATGGCCCTTTAAACTTACTATCGTGTCCTCCAGCCAAAACCCACTAGGAATACACATGCAGTTGAACAAGTGAGGTTGGCAGAAGGTGCTTCATCGGGAGGGAGCCATTTTGGGTAAAAGGGAGTCAGAAAAGGGCAACGGTAGAATGGATACAGGTTACTGTTAGGAGATCTGGGGAAGGTTTAAGGAAAGAAAGCTTTCCTTGGAACAGGAAGTTGGGAGGGGTACAACATTGTTTATTCTAACATCTTAACTAGATGGCTCAAGACTAGCTGGAGGAGAAGGCTGTAATTGGAGGAAAAGTAGTGATCACCTTCTCCCGGACAGGAGTGTTCAGCACTGTAGTTCGCACAACGTTAATGGTCATCAAATAGAATCATGCTGTATCTATCTTCAACCAGCACATGCTATGAGCACTCAGATGATGGTATCAGGTCCAGCACCCAGGTTAGGGCTGCTTGTGTTTTTCTCAATGGTGTGGCACGTTAAGCACGGAGTGGTCTTTCTGTGGGTCAGTTTTGAGACCAAAACATTCATTATCTCCAGTATTGCGTTAATCCGTGTAAAGAAACCGGGATGTGTTCACCATCCAATGTCATCTACTGCAGCTCAAATAGTCTAAGATGCACCAATTTCTCACTTTTTAACATGCCTGCAAACGGGGGTGTGTCTGGCTTTCAAACAATGGCTTCTTAGGAT
This sequence comes from Chionomys nivalis, assembly GCF_950005125.1. Taxonomy (NCBI): domain Eukaryota; kingdom Metazoa; phylum Chordata; class Mammalia; order Rodentia; family Cricetidae; genus Chionomys; species Chionomys nivalis. The sequence continues at coordinate 116,835,260 of NC_080087.1, forward strand.
AGAAGCAATGTGGTATTGTTTGAGGGGCAGGTGCCTAAGCTCTGCTATTGCTCAGTTGAATCTGTTTCCGGGAGAATGGTTTGGCTTTTTAACCTTCGTCAAAGTCCTGGCTTTTCTGGGGTTCTCTCCCAGGTCACAGAACTACGTCTGCGCGGCTTTCCCAGGCAATACGGGAAGCTGCGGCGGCGCTCGCGAGCTTACGGCGGCGTGGCGCACACGCGGCCCGGTTGCCCCAAGCAACCGGCGCGTCCCCGCCCGGCGGTCAGCTGATGGGCCGCCCGCGGGGGAGGCCGCGGCGCGAACATGGCGGCCGAGATCCACTCCAGGCCGCAGAGCAGCCGCCCGGTGCTGCTGAGCAAGATCGAAGGCCACCAGGACGCCGTCACGGCCGCGCTGCTCATCCCCAAGGAGGACGGCGTGATCACCGCTAGCGAGGACAGGTAAGGTCCGGGAGCGCGCGGGGGCCAGGGCGCGAGGTGGGGGCGGCCACGAGGCGTTGGGGACCCCGGCTCTGCCTCCCCTCCTGTAGTCACCCCGGGCCGAGCGGCCACCCGTCTCTCCCGCGTCTCTGCAGTCCGCCGAGATCCCGTAGTCGCCAGGCGGTTCTGTCTTACTCCTCCAGTCCGGGACCGCTCCCCCGCTGCGCGCCTTTAGTCCTGGGAACCCCAAACATGCTCCTTCAGCCCGGACCTGCCCCTAGCGCTCTTTCAGTCAAGGACCTGGTTCCGCAGCGGCCCCCTCTATCATGGGACCCCGACCCACGGAACCTTTCCATCCCGGGACCCCGTCCTACAGCACCCCCTACGGCGACTGTCCACCCCCACAGCTCTTCTGTAGTCGGACCTGTCTCACAGTTCCCCTCCAGCTCGGGACCTTGAGCCCCTCCATCCTGGGACCCCGCCTCACAGGGCCTCTCCAGCCCAAGAGTTCAGGACCCCTCCAGATAAAACCACTTTCTCCCCCTACCAGGCCTCCCGTCCTGTGTTCCCAGTGCGCCCCTGAAACTGTGGGACGCCAGTGGTCATGGTCTTCTAGCCCAGCCTTTGCTCCACTCCCCACCCCGCTGCCGCCCCAACCCTGTCTCTTGGTGCTGCTCCAACCTCAGACCTTTGCCTCCTGTGTCTTCCTGATGGGAGGTTCACCTGGTGCTTCAGAGTTTCTGGATTCTCCTGGGCCCGTTCCAAGTCCCAGAGCTCTAGTGGCTGATTACATTGGAACCTGGTGCGGGTGTTTATTCCTTAAACGAACTCCAGGGACCAACTTCCAGTTTGTTTGGAGTTGAGGTTGGGGGTGGGGATTTACCATTTAATGTTCTTTTTAACCTCAGCTGCCAGAACTATCTGAACCCATAATTGACCAAATAGTTTTCAGTTTTTAAATAATACTATTCATCGAGTGATTTATCTCCAAAAGTAAGAAATAATATCATTTATCATAGGGCTAAAACAAGCCGTGTTATCAGCGTTCTTGCGTTTTGCCGGTCACCCTACTTTGGAAAAAGATTCATTTGCTCTAGTGACTTCATTTTATCCAAGAGGGAACTGAAGGCCCAGAGGTGTAACTAGTTTCTCTCAGTCAAGGAGAAGCGGAGGAAGCCAGGAATGGAACCCAGGATTTGTCTTCTGGCCTCCGGTGTTCAGGGCACACTGTAAAGTGCCTGGAGAAATCGCCCTTGCTTTACAAGTGTAGCAAGTTTGGAACTTGAAAGGTTTGAACCACAGTTGAGGGAACCGGTTTCCATAGTCTTAAGAAGCCGTGGGCCCAAACTGGAAGGGCTTTGGCGAGAATATTTCTCCTGTTCTCTGAAAGCTGGAGGCAGGGGCCAGCCTTTTGTCCGCACACCTTTAGAAGTGAGTGAATTTGAGGGCCTGCTCTGAAAGGGAAAAGGGAAACTTGATGCCCCTAGCTCCTACTGGACCTTTCTGTTTGGCTTTTGAATGAGCTGAGTTAGGGCTTTCCCGCAGGCAGTGAGCGTATTTTCCCTCCAGTTTGCTTGCAGCTGACCTCAAACGAGGTGGTGCGCGGGGCTTGACGGGTAGGATCCTGTGAAACAGAAATGGTGTCGGGAGAGTGGGAACATGGGGTGAGAGAGAAGGGGATGTACAAGACAAAGGGCAGAATAATGGTATTTACATGATACGAGCAGGAATGCAGACAACAGTTTATTAAAGTCAGCAGGCTTTATTCAGTGAAATATTTTATTTGTGACTCATGCATGTTGGGTAAATTGCCGAATATCTGAGATTACTTGGGTAGGAACGGTGCTAATAAAGATTTTATGGAAAGTGATTACTAAGCTCCTCTGGGACTCAGATGTTCAGAGGAGTCTTGATCAGCTCTTTATTTATTTATTTATTTATTTATTTATCTATCTATTTATTTATTTATTTATTTTTACCTCCTGCTCAACTGCCCTGCAGGATTCAGGCAAATGACTAGACCACCAAGGAGCTGGCTTGCTACTGAAGGTTTCTGATGTGTATGTTAAGCCTTTTTGTAGGTACCACAATTCATTCATTCATTCATTCATTCATTCATTCCATTCAGGAATACTGTATCTAAGTCCTGGGGATAAGAGAAGGATCAAAAGCCACAGTGCGTATACTCATATAACTTCTGATTTATTGCTCTTTATGGCCCTTGACTCATAGAAGTCCAGTTTACGTATATCTAAGGACTTAGAATCTTGGCTTCCCTTATTCATCCAAGAATACGTCAGACATGCCTGTTCATTCGTCTCTACCGTAACTGTAAAGTCAGCTGACATTAAAATAGCTCTTTCCAAGTGCCGAGTGGCTTACTGTGGACGTGGCCCTTCATACTCCGCTCCCCAGATGCTGAAGATATAGAAGGAGGAGACTTGGCCCGAGTTCAAGAACCATCCTTAGAAGAGGGCCTCATGGATGAAGGAGTGGTTTGTTGAAGGGAGGATGCACATCCTGGTTCCCGGCAAGGCAAAAGGACAGAAGGGAGTGTGAAGTGGTAGCGAGATGTTTTAAAGTGACCAGAGCGGAAGGTGTCTGGGAGGCCATGGCAGGAAAGGGCTGAGGCCTGGAAGGGCAGTGTCCAGTTTGGGAAAAGAATTTTGGTGTGACTCTTAGGAACTGGATTTTATTTTGCATGCAGAGACAAAATCTAAAGTAGAGTTCAAAACAAGCAAATTGTGTGACTGAGATTTTTCTTTAGAAATGGCAATAGTTAACCTTTAGAAAGTCCCTTTTATACAATGCAAAATTGGGCTGTGTGTGTGTATGTGTATCATCAGCCCAAGCTCATATTCCCCATGAGAACAGTGCAGTCCATTTCTCTGGGTCAGCAGTTCCAAAACTCAATACACTTTCAAAGTCAGACATTCCTGTGTATGGAAGTTTACTCAAAGCACATTTGCTTGCAATCTTTCTTTAACCCATGCAGTGTGAATATTTGTCTGTTTTACTGCAGAGGTAAGGATGCTTTGTCAGGTCCTGCCAAGAGCATTCTGGAACATAAGGTAATAGAACATACCATATTCTGATGGCCATTTGACAGGCAGGTCACAAAACCGAGGCACCAGCCACACTTAAGAAATCACCAAGACCGCAAAGCTACTAAGTGGTGGGGCTGAGACCTGAATGCAGTTCTGCCCCTTCCAGCCCAAGCTCTTCCTGTGTCCACCTCTGCGCATTAGAAGAAACGGAGTCCAGGCTGCATCAGTCAGCGATGTGCACACCAGCAGCAAATACAAACGGACAGGATTCGCCTTCTGCCTTCATCAGTGAGCCTTCCTTTTTACTACTTTTCAGGATTTTTTTAAAAAAATGGCTTACACCTTTTTATTTTTTTATTTTTTGTTTTTGGATTTTCGAGACAGGGTTTCTCCGTAGCTTTTTGGTTCCCGTCCTGGAACTAGCTCTTGTAGACCAGGCTGGCCTCGAACTCACAGAGATCCGTCTGCCTCTGCCTCCCGAGTGCTGGGATTAAAGGCGTGCGCCACCACCGCCCGGCTGGCTTACACCTTTTTAGCACAACTTTGCAACTTGTGCCTTAATGCTCACAAAGTAATATTGTGTATACCTTTGTGTGGTATCTGTTAGTGTGTGTAAATAATGTATGCATAAGCGTGCATGAATGCATGTCACCGTGTGCCTGTGGCAGACAGGCTGAGCTTTCTCAACACCCGGTTTTTACTCAGGAGTTCCTGTAACCCATGCTAGCCTTGAATATACTGTACAGCTCAGCGTGGTCTTGAACTCCTAATTCTCCTGCCTCCACCCCTTATTGCTAGGGCTGTGGTCATGTATTTTTTATTTTTGAGACAGGGCCCCACTGCATAGTCCAGGCTGGCCCAGAACAGCCCCCCTGAGTACAGGGATTGTAGGTGTGTACTGCCACAAATCTGCTTAGGAAACGTAACTTTGAATATTTATAGCAGGATCCAGCTGAAGTTAATTTATTACATAAAAGCCATAGAAAACGAGGATGTCCTGAAAGGAAAAGCTAAAGAATCAAGGGGCTTCCTAAAGTCAGGGCCCACTTTTCCAAAGTCTGTGCCAGCAGTTCCACCATCAGTGCTGGCCCCCGGGGAACATTGGAAACTGTCTGTATTCACTTTGGGTTGCAGGGCAAAAGATACTTTGGTATATGGGGCTGTGCCAGGACCACAGCTCAGCATCCTTCAATGCCAGGGGACTGCTCAACATCCTGTGGTACACAAGAGCCCAGTCACGAGTCTTTCTGCTCTAGAGAGAGAGTGGCTCCCAAACTTGAGTGTTTGCTGGAATCACTTGGAGCTCTTGTGAACCAGTGACTCCTGGGCCTCACCCTTGGAGATTCTGATGAGGAAGTTGACTTGGTGGGTGTGGGAGCTGGAGAGAGCTAGCATTTCTGACAAGTCTCTGAGGGATGCTGCTAATCCAAGGACCACACTCAAAGCACTCGTGCCATGCAAGAAAGGGGGGTTGTGCATCAGTCATCAGAGAAGAATGCGCTTTACACCCCCCCTTTAAAAAATTGTTTTTAAATTTTGTGTATGTGTGGATCTGTTCAGACGGTGCTGGAATCCATGCTGCCAGAGCTACTCTGGGAACCAAACTCGGGTCCTTGCTCTATGCTCTTAACTGCCAGCCATCTCCCCAGCCCTCCTCTTTCTCAGCAGGGAGAGTATGTTTCCCTGGAGCTATTTTATAGATATATAAATATATACAGATTATACCCACATCCTAACAAGCACCCTGTCACTGTGACAGAATACCTGACATGGGCAACATGAAAGAAGAAAAGATTATCCCCGTGGTTTCGGGTTGTGGTCACTTCGCCTTATTGCCTTGGGGCCTTTGGCAGGGCGGTGCATTGTTGCAGGGAGGTGCATTGTCGCTGGGAGAACATGGCCAAGGAAACTGCAAACTCCACTGTGGACAGGAAGCTAAAACAGAGCAAGGGCTAGGGTCCCAATATACTCTTCAAGGGTACACCTCCACCTCCAGTTGCCTCCTCCACCCACATCCTAAGGTTTCCCCAGCCTCTAATAACATCCCTGGTTGGGGACTAAGCCTTTTAGCACGTACCTTTGGGGACATTTAAGATACTAAACTATGAGCTGGGGAGTGTGTAGCAGTGCTTGCTCAGCAAGCTTGAGGATCCGAGTTCAAATCTCTTAACACCCACATAAGAAGCTGGACATGACTGTGTGTTCCTCTAACTCTTAGTTGGGGCACACAGGCAGGTGGGTTGTTCACACTCACATGTCTACACCACACACACACACACACACAAACATTCAAAGCTTCAAAGCATAACACTTACCTCCTTTCGAATAAAATCAGACTAACATAGCAACTGAATATAATCTACCCTCAGAAGACTATTAAGTAAATGTGGGTAATAAGGCTTAATTGGGGTCTGAAACTTTCAAACTAAGAATTATTTGAGCAGTGAGTCAGTAAAGTAACTGTCTTCCTGTTGAGGAAATTAAACAAAGATGTTCAGTGGTAAATTTAAGAATTGGAGTCAGAGACAAAGAAAGACAATTATCACATGTACTCACTCATACGTGGTTTTTAAACACAAAGCAAAGAAAACCAGCCTACAAATAACAATCCCAGAGAAACTAGACAATAATGAGGACCCTAAGAGAGACTTACATAGATCTAATCTACTTGGGAAGTAGGAAAAGACAAGATCTCCTGAGTAAATTGGGAGCAAGGGGACCAGGGGAGAGGGTTGAAGGGGAGGGGAGAGGCAAGGAGGGGAGCAGAGAAAAAAGTTGAGCTCAATAAAATCAGTTTTAAAAAAAAGGAAAAAGAAAATTGGAGTCTGAGCAGTTACTCTGGAGGGGAAGGCCACTGGAAGCTGAGATTGCCTGCAGGGCAGAGCTGAATTGGGTGAGGCAGCGGGGCTGATTCCCTAGCATTTGGCTGTTTCTGGCCTCTGCTAGGACGGCACAGAAACATAGTCAGACGGTCACATGAGAAGTTTTCAAAGCGGGTAACTCTTGTTACAAAGCTCTCTTATTGAAGTGAGGGCTGCAGACCCGCCGTCTTCACTTTTGACAAGGTTGGAGATGAACCATGTCTGCTACTGCACCCACGGCCTGCAGGCCGGCATTGATTTCTGCAGGAATCTCAGTTTTCTTTGGCCTAAGTCAAACAGTGACAGATCTGTGTTTTCAGGTGCTGTGTGTAAGCTGATTTTAGAAAAAGAAAAAGAAAAAACCCAAAAAGCCTCAAATGAAACAAACCCAAAACTCAACTTTTATATATTTTTATATATATTTTTATATATATTTTTTTATATTTTTGTAGCATGTTCCCTTTTTCATCTACTAGTATATTTGCTTCTTGAACACTTTGCTTGAGATAGAGTGTCATGTAGCCCAGGCTGGCCTTTGGCTCGCCGTGTAGCTGAGGAACTTCTGATGTTTCACCTGTTCGCTCCTGGATTACAGGCGTGTGCCACCAAGCCAGGTTTATGCCATGCTGGGGAACAATCCCAAGGTTTTGAGCACGTTTGGCAAGAACTCTACCAACTGAGCTATGTCTCCAAACTGTTTTTGAATACTTATAAGCATATTAAGACAGTTTGTAGGGGAATTTATATATTTCCTTATTGTTTATGGGAACTGACTCTAAACCTGTGTTGTTGTTGTTGTTTTAAAGTAAAATGCCTAAAAGGAAAATGTGTAACAGCTGGAAGCTATTCATTTGTCCAGGGTGTTAACGACTATATCTTGATTGTCATTCAAGGCCTAGAAGTAGATTATTTAGTCTGTGGTATAAAATAAACTGAAGAGGGGCAGGAAGGGAGCGAGGCAGTGAGTGGGGGGACTCTCCCATGCCAGAGCGACCCCTCGCGGGGACAATCGTTTCTTTTTATAGTGTAATTAAGAACAGAGGCTCCAGAGATAAGTGCCAGAGTTTGGTTCCAAGTCATGTGACTTTGGTCGAGCTACTTAACCTTTTTGCATCATGGTCTTCTCAGCTGCAAAGCAGGGATGCAGTAGGATCTACCTCGTGGGGTTTTATGAAGCGCTGACAGATTGATGACATAGATGCAAGGCGCTTAGAATAGAGCCTGGCACCGGGTTAGCAGTTGTGATTCTATTCCTATTAATCTCCCTTTATGTCAACAAAGCTCAAAACATTTCTGCCCTATGTGTGCAAGTGTGTGTTATGCGTGCATGTGTGTATGGATAAAGTAGAAAAAAAAAATTCCCTGCCCTAAATAAGGCACTAGCATTTGGAAGGCAATTGCAATTTTTTTTTTTAAAAAAAACTTTTATAACTGACTTTGCGCCATGGCTTTTCTTTATTTCCTTATTTGGTCAGTTACAAGTCATTTTAGTCATATTCGTGTCCCACATAGATCTTTCCCCTGTGGTGGCAGAGAACCCTAAGATCAGGTCCTTTGACTCACTGGTAGGACTCACACCATACACACAGCCATGGCATATTGTAGTCACAGGGCACAGCATAAATCCAGCACATGCAGGGAAGACACCAGGCCAAGCTTCTGAGAGTCCTCCCAAGTGACCATGTAGTCACACAAGATGTGCTGAATTCCCCTTGTTGAATTATGTGACCCCCTGTGTTCAGTACTGTTTATCAGGGGAATTCAGCACATCTTGTATGCCAAGTGTGTATGGGGGGGGCACCCTCTCATTAGCATGTACCAGCACTCCGGAGTCTAGAAAAGAAAAACAAGTGTGAAGTATCGGCCATGTGCTTTGTACAAACATGAAACAGGGTGAGCCATTCTTCAGTGTTTGGGAATGTGGGAGCCCTGTAGAAACCCAAGGTCTGAGACACCAGTTGAGGCCAGCCTTGAAGGCAGGATGGCTGCCTCGGTCCTGACTCTGCTGGGAGTGCCTGTCCATTTTTACCCTCACGGTTGTACTCATCTCTTAACCACTATTAAACCTTGATCACTACAGCAGCCTCCATGAGGAATTCCTGAGCCCTAGTGTGCCCTATCTGAATCTGTTTCGCCACACTTGGATCTTCCAAATGGCTTTTGCCATGTCTTCTTTTCATGACCTTTCATTAATGTTGTCTGTCGTCATGCCTGTAATAGGATGCAGGGGAGTGTGTAACTGTTCTGTGCCCAACTTTATTTACACATCTTTTTCTCACTTCTCAGTGGTCCTTGCCAGTGTGCTCTTTGTCCCATTAACACCATACACCTTCCTGCACCAGAGTTCATGTGCACCCTCCTCAAACCCCTTGCATTCCTCTGTTTCCCATATCCCAGCCTTTTAGGGTCGCTTCTACTTCTGTCTCCACCGTAGAGGAATTCTTCCCTGTTTACCACTGTCAGCCTTTCTCAGCTCCCTCCAGTTTACAACCAGGTGTTAGTTGCTGTTGGTTTGGATTTTGTTCATCTGATCCTCCCACGTGGCCAGTACCTCCAAAGAGCAGGTCATGCAGCAGGCCCTGCGAAGCTACATCTAACTACTATCCTTGGGTTGGTAGCCAGAGACTCTCATTGCTGTGTAATAGGCTTTCCCCGCTCTGGTTGACTTTAACCACCTGTAAGTTCTCACCTAGGAACAAAACTGAAATGTAACCAGTGGTATTGGTCCTAGAATTCAGCTGTTTATGTTACCTTCTTTCTGTGAAATGCGCTCAGCAAATCATTCTGAAAGATAAGAGAGCAGGAATGTGTACTCATTTTGTGGAGTATTTATTCAGATTGCATAACAAAATAATCTCTTCTTTTTAACTTTTTGAGACAGGGTTTCTCTTATAGACAGGCCCATCTCAAACTCACTGTCTACTGAAGAATGATCCCAAGATTTTAATTCTTCTGGTTCAACCCCCTTAGTGTTGGGGTCACGTGTGTGAGCCCATCACACCCAGTTCATGTGGTTCTGAGGCTGGAACTCTGGTTAGAGCCTGGGAGGCCAGCACCCCACCAGCTGAGCTCAGAACCATCCTTTCAGTCATTCCCATAGACCACACACAGCGTTACTCAGAGAAGCTCCCTGTAACATCAAAGTCATTTCCCCATAGACCACCACAGCATTACTCAGAGAAGCTCCCTGTAACATCAGAGTGAACCTGCAGCCGGTGTTCTTGTAGGGCTGTGGGGTGAGAGGGCTTGCACTGGTACATTTCCGCCTTCTTATCTCATCCTCTTTGTTTGCGGCCTGGCAGGGGCATCCACCTGGAAAGGCTTTGGGGAAATTGGAGGTGCTTGAGGTCATTGTTGATGGAGAGCTTTGGGCGGTACTAGGTTATGGTTGGTTTGTAGAAAATGCCACTTGGGCTGGATCTCCTGGGGTATTTGAGTACCTCAGAGGGCCTTCTTACTAACTCTATGTTTCCCCAACATTCCTGCCTTGTATGCTTAACTAATTTCCTCACACCTACTGGGTAAATTGTTTGAGGGGTCTGAACTTTGAGGGGTACTGTGTTTGTCCTGTCCATTGTGCTGCCACCTGCCTTTCTAGATGCCAGTCCAACTTTTCACTGTCCCCGTAGACCTGGCCTCATCACATCCTTCCCAGCTGAATGCTGGCCTTTTACATTCTTCTCGCATCTAAGACAGTGTAAAGCTACCAGCAGTGTGTACAGTATTAGTTTGATTGAATCACTGAACAAACCAATAACGAGCCAGAGAACAGAATTTAAAGCTAACTCAAGCTGTACTTCCTCTGGGCTAGTTTAATCGTGGGTGTCCAGACAGCTCTGGTGGGCTTTGGGTAGAGCTGAAGTTGTTTGTTGGTCGTCGTCATCATCATCATCATCATCATCATCATCATCATCATCATCATCATCATCATCATCAATAACAACAACCTTAGGAAAGGGTGCTGCATGGGCTCCTTGCTTACCCATTATCCCTTGTCTAGATTATTCCTGTCCTCTGGGGCTTGGGATTTTCTTAGGCTTCTTGTTTGCATAGGAGTCATACAAAATGGTTTTAGTGCTGGAGGTAAAAGATTACCTCTGGGCTGGTCTCCAGTCACACAGAGAGCCTGCAGGAGGCCTTTCAGCCACATGTCTATGGATTCTTGGGCGGCGTTACTGGTGAGGGGCGATGCAAGTGCCAGGGTCCCTGAGAGCCTTCTCTGGATGAAATCAGCAGGCTGTGACACAGTGTCCCCACAGCCCCGTAAGCTACCCATTCCTTCCTGTGGTGCAGGCCAGTGAGTACTTCCTTCTTTCGCTCAATCAGGCTTATTGTCCTCTAAAAATGAGGCCAGTTTCTAGTCTTTTGGTTTAGAAGATCCTCTCAGCAGCCATTCACTGTTCTGCCTCGCTCTTACAGGAGGAGACATGCTTTGTTCTCTAGCGGAAATGAAGGTCAGAGTTCCAGCGACTCGGCTGGAAGGAAATTGCTATTTATTTGATAAAGACAGACTGAAGTGATGATGGTATCATTCCCTCTTCCTTTCAGGCTAACATCTGAGTGTTCTAGAACCCATATTAGGTTCTTAGAGTTAAATATTTTAATCTTTATTCTCCGGAGGTACGGTCAGCCTAGGAAACAATACCCTTTGTTGTAGGTGACGGAAGCGTTCAGGAAGTCCTCAGTCTGGGAGTACCAGTGTCCCTACAAGAAGTCATAATATTCTTTACAGTTACGATTTACCCAGAGTTTAAGATAAATCAGAACCCTGCTCTAACTTTGTAGCATATTGTATATTCTGAAATTCGCTTTTCAGTTAGTTGGTTGAACACTACCTATTTGTCAGCAAAATTAGAAAATGATTAAATTGCTTTATTTCTGTTGTTCCCAGAAGAAAGGTGGTGTTTTTGGAGGTGGGGTGGGCTTGACCCTGGGTTTATGCAGAAGCCCTTGAGTGCTGCTGGAGATGACAAGTGGGCACGTGGAACAGTTCGCCTGACTCAGCTAAGCTCACCCATGCTTATGACCAGCCTTGTGTCTCAGCCCCTGGAGAGGTGACTAGTTCCAGGCTGACCAAGGGTAATTCAGCCAAGACATGGGCTCCCTCTTCCTATTGTAGTTTTTCCTTAGCAAGGCTTACCCCTCCTCTGCCGCTGCCCCTCACCCCGGGTCATGTGACTTGGCAGGCTTCCAGGAGCAGGAGCAACAACAGGAAAAGCCTTTCTCAGACAAGCCCCAGCACCACTTCTGACACAGTGGGCCACAGAGACACCAGGCAGCCTCCCAGGAGGAGTCAGAGAAAGATGTTCTCCCTCTCGATGGGAAAGGCTGTAAAATCAGATAGTAAAGGGCACGGAGCAGCGAGGGGTGAGCACTTCACTATCTGCCTCAGACTCTGACCTACGCAGCTCATGTAGGTCCAGCCAGATCCAGACTGGAGGTAGTGGGGGATCTTATTAGTATCACTATTCTGACTTAGCACAAAAGTTAGGTTTTCTTTGAGCTTTGGGGCACAAGTCTATTTTCCACCTAGACTTTTTTGTGCTCTGAATCTCCTTTTAGAGGAACAAAGAACCCACTATTTAATAGTTCATATTTATGTTACTGCTTTAACGGGAAACATATGTAAATTTCTGGAAAAGCTCTTTTGCTTTTTTTTTTTTTTTGACTTTACAAAGCTACTTTATATTGAATTGTATCTTTTGGAAGGTTTTAAGTTGTGAGATTTTTTCTCACTTTGTAATCAGAGATGAATAAAATTGAACAAGGCAGCTCGAGTCAGGCAGTGTTGCGGCAGCCATGTTGGCTTGTGGGATTTCTGCTTGTTCTGGCTCCTGAAGCAGGAACTGGAGGTAAAACATGGCCATCACCTTCACTACAGGCTAGCTTGCTCTCCGCAGATCCCAAGTGTGTCCGGAATCCCTGTGGGGTCTAGCATGCAGAAAATCTTTACCCGCACAGTTCGGTGCTGAGGACTTAGGAACTAAACAGGGACACGCTGGAGGGCAACCGCTCAGTGCATCTTTCAAGCCAGGGAGCCTGATGTCTTATGGGAAAATCTTCTCTTTCCCAGCTTTCTTGCATCTGGTTTCTTAGCCCTGTTATGCAGGCGCTGTACTCTGCTCCTTCGGGAGTGATCCTATCCCATCCAGGAACCTCCAGCTGTGCCTTCTGTCCACATCTCCTTCCCTGCTCTGCAGTGGCCTGCAGGAAAACACTGTGCCCCTTCATAAATTCCAGGGTGCTGCTGATTCTTGGCCAGGCCTGTCCCAGGCACAAGCTCCTATTGATGCCCAGCTGACCACTGAGCAGGAGTCGTCGGGGAGGCACACAGAAGCCTCTAGCCTTGGTCTTGTTAAGGAGGAAAAGTGGCTGTCATTTACTTGAAGTTGTCTCTGATTCTTATGCCTGAGGTTGCACAACAACTTTAACCTTCACTTAGTTTATATTCCTCAGCCTTCTCTGCTTTCAGTGGCCGTGCTGACAGACACATTCTTAAGGAATGGAAATTTTTACGTTTTCTGTTTCAGATAACCATATTTGAACACTAGACAGAAGCCATCCTCGATCATTTGGAACTCCTTGCAGGGTGTGTAACTGGGGGCTCGCTGGAAGGTACCCATGCACTTTCTTGTCCTCAGATCCTAGGAACAACCTGGAGTCATGTTGCTCCTCCCACAGTCCACCCCATCTAATGCCTGCAGAGCCAGAGAGTATGTTTCCTATACGATTGAGTTATAGAGCTGTAATTCAACCCTTTTGAGGAAAAGTGAGTATCTTTGGCTTAAAAGATGGGTCAGTAGGTAAAGTCACTTGGTACCAAGTCTGAGGACCCACAGTGGGTCTCCAGAACCCTCACAGTGGAGGGAGACCTGATTTATAAGTTATCTTCTAACCTCCCCCTGTGTGCTGTGGGCATGTGTACACACCAACACACATACTAAATATTAAAAAAGAAAACTGCGTTTTATAAACATGTCCACATACCTACCGGTCTCATAATTATTTTTAGTGACTTTATAAGCTGTCAAGCTACTATGCCACTTGATAACCCATCTTATTATTTAACCTTTTCTCCAAATCCTTCATTCTTACCTTTTAACTTTTAGATGGGAAATTCTTTTTTCCCCCATTCAGTAATTTCTTCAGAACCAGTTGCCAAGCCTGAACTCCCTAAATTCAACCAAGTTTGCCGCCTTTCTTTTAAGAATGATGCACGCTTCCTCATTTGTACTTGCTGGTCCTCTTCTCCCACTGTGTGAGTTCTGAGGCTCAGACTCCGGTCCTCAGGCCCAGACGAAAACACCTTTTCCTGCTGATCTGTACGGTTGCTATTGTTTTGTCTCTTACAGTCAGTTAAAGATGTGTTTCTTACTGGGTGCAGCCAGACTCTTGCCGAAATGTTCTCATTTAGAATGCTGACCAGAGGCCCAGAGCCCTGCAGTGCGTACTTCCCTGCTGTTTGAGTTGCTCCCATGCGAATCCTCCTCTACGCTGAGGTGCCCGGACACTGGGAGTGGGAGATTGAAAATTCAGAACTGCAGACTTGCCTGCTGATGGGAGGGATCGCACCTCAGCCATCTCGGCTCTCTTTCTAGATTGGTGGTGGGGCCCTCCACAGGGTTAGGGCTGTGAGGAAACCTGCAAACCATTTCTGTAGTCAGCAAGAAACAATGCATTTCCATTCCAAATATCTATCAGAAAAGCAGACTTTATTGGAAAACAGAAATTGGGGCGAGGGGCGGGAAAAGGATGATCCGAAAGTGTTTTTAGAAAGTTTTCTTTTTAGGATGCTAGGGTCTTGGAATAGGAGAAATCTAGCCCTAGGGTGAGGGCTGGAGTGGGAGAATAATGAATAGAGAAGATGGCAGGAAAAACGACCTGACTGGGCTGGAGAGACGGCTCAGTGGTTAAGAGTGCTGGCTACTCTTCTGAGGTCCTGAGTTCAATTCCCAGCAACCACATGGTGGCTCACAGCTGTCTATAATGGGATCTAATGCCCTTTTCTGGCATGTAGGTATACATGCAGATAGAGTACTCATATATAAAAGAAAAAATACATAAATAAAATTAAAACAAAACAGTACCTGACTTTAGGGGTAGGAGTAAAAATACATAAATAAAATTAAAATAAACAAACTAAAAAAAAGTACCTTCAACAGTGTTCTACTAGGGAACATCAGGCTTATGGGTGACAAACAAAACTACCAGATCTCAGTGCTTAATGTAGCTGGCTTTTTATGTAGTTGTAAGGATTTGAGTAATTTACATTCAGTAAAACATCACACACTGTTGCTTTCAACTTACCAGAGAACAGGCTTTTCTTCGACTTTGCAGACTAGTCCATGTCTTCACCTGGAATTTTTGAGGTGTTAATAACTAGTCCAGTTGAAGCCTGTTTTTTTTATAACCCCGTTAAGGTGAGGAGAAACACTTTGATCATACTATGAAGCAAATTCCCATGTAACTTATAGACATTGGAAAACTTTGTTTAGCGTACAGATTCTTGAGGATCCTTGGGGTATCAGGGATTCAATTTAATGTTGGTTTGATTGAACCATAGACACAGAAGACCTCAGCAGCACAGGAAGGGAAAGGATGGGATGGTTTGAAGAAGAGAACTCTGGGTAGAGGGCATAAAGCCAAAGTCCACTGCCTGCTCGGAGCCCGATTCCAGCGAGGTTGGCTTCCTCTTTCTTTCATGATATGCAGTTTTCAAGGGGAATATGGTAAAAGTTTCAATTTCCTAGCTTGTTGATTGGGCCCTGGCCAGGGTCGCATTTGTGCCGACCAAGTTGTAAGCTGTTGATTCTACAAAGAAAATGGCAGCTGGGCAGGGGTGGCGCACACCTTTAATTCCAGCAATTGGGAGGCAGAGACAGGCTGATCTCTGTGAGTTTGAGGCCAGCCTGGTCTATAGAGAGTGCCAGAACAGGTGCCAAAGCTACAGAGAGAAACCCTGTCTTCCAAATGCTGGCATCCTGCTGAGTATGATCTGAGCATGGCCCTGGTCTGGGTTACCACGTTCTGAAGGTGTGTGGATTTGTTTTTTCAGGTCTAGTGATAAGTGGAAGAGATGGACTTTTAAGATTGTTTCCTCACTGCTGATCTGGATGTTGCCCTTTCTGAGCTCAAAGGGAAAAGTGTGTCCCACTAACTCCATGGACTTCACGGTGGCAGAGTTCTAGTGAATTACCAACATTTTCTTCTTCATTAGACTTAAAAATCTTGATGGTGGTTAGTTGCCGGATTTAACCCTTTGCTGGTCATGTTGTAAATAAAGCCAGTGAGCTTAAAGCAGAACCTAATGGAACATGTTGTGATCTTGAAGTGTGACCTTTGTACCTTGAATTTGGACAGGAGGGGGCGTTATTGAGTGGACCTAATACTCACCTTGAAGTTGGTCTTGAACTTATTACTCTGTTCTGGCTTCATCTATTTTGCTGAAATGTAGTGATAACATTTCTGATTTCAACAACATGAAGTACAGTCAGCACAGGTAAGGCTCCTTTTGTGGATCAGTTCTAAGGGTAATCCTTGTGTACCTGCATGAGTTTTTAGATGAAGGAGTTGTGTTGAAATAGTATCCAACCTACCATCTGCCTAGAATGACCAGTAGAGAATGAATGAATAGTTCACGGTAGAGTGGTGAGGGAGGAGAGCTTGGACATGACCTGAGAGAACCGTATGGAGACTTGAAATAGAGCAACTCTCTGGGTTTCAGGGCCTGAGCTGGGGAGTTATGGGAACTAAGTTTGCCCCTCGAGTCCTGGGTTGGAGGTCATCACTGGTGGATGCTGAGTGTAGTAGCAGTGGGCGGTGTGACTCCTTGGGAGGTGAGGTTGGTATTGGGTGTCCTGGAGGTGAACTGGGACTGGGAAAGAGAACAGAAGGTAACAGGAGATGGGACTAGGGAGGAAGTGGCCAAGCCGAGGATGCCCAAGAAAGGGCCGCTTGGTACTTAGGAATTGCTTTTTGTTTCTTAACAAAACAGTTCTCCAGGCCTGGTGTACATACTTGTAATCCCACACTCCAGAGCCTGAAGCAGGAGGATCCTGTCTGAGCCAGTCTGGTAACATTGCAGTAAGAAAACCATGTCAAAACAAAATGCCAAGACTCTGAAACAAAGAAACCCTACATAGTGACGTAATTACAACTCTTACACCTAAATAAAATATAGTAATTTTAATATCAGCAAATATCTACTGCTGTTCATGGTTCTGATTACTTTATGATTATACACATATAGTTTTATAGGTTTTTAATCTAGATACAAATAACACATTGTATTATTTGTTGTATTTATTAAGCTTGTCCCCCATCTTATTTCTTTTCTTTTCCAAATTATGTGTCGAAGGCTTAGGGTTGTGTGTAGACTTGCCCACAGTCTTGTTTTTTCTGAAGTGTGTTTGTCAGAGTTTTAACAGGTTCTTCCATCCTGCTGTCCTCCCTGTGTGCTGAAGCTGGTAGCTGGATCTAGCGACCTAGTCAGATTCCATGACCCTGAGACACACATGAAATGGGGTTCTGTACCGTGCCATCCTGTCATCTGCTTGGTAAATGCAGATGACTCGTTTGAATTGCCTTGTAGTCACACATGTGGTCTGTGCAGATCTTGAGACTGTGGGGCATGTTCTTCTGTGTGGACACAGCTCTGGCCACCAACCCCAGAGCCTCGCCATGTTCTTTCTCTCACACCTCTAGAATCTGTTGCCTTCCCCAGAGTCAATCAGCCGCTCTTGAGTTTTGTTCCTATAGAACAATTTAACTTGTCTTGAACTTGAAAAAGAAATAACTAGATGAACAAATGGCAATATATATCAACACTGCTTTTTATATATTTTTGTCTAAATTTAGCAACATTTGCCAACTGTTGTGCTGCTATTAGAAATATACTCTTAACTGGGCAGTGGTAGCGCACGCCTTTAATCCCAGCACTTGGGAGGCAGAGGCAGGCAGATCTCTGTGAGTTCAAGGCCATCATGTTCTACAAGAGCTAGTTCCAGGACAGGCACCAAAACTACAGGGAAACCCTGTCTCGAAAAATCAAAACAAATAAAAAAAAAAAAAAAAAAGGAAAAGAAAAAAGAAAAAAAAAAGAAATATACACTTATTCTTTCATCTGTGTGTGTGTGTGTGTGTATGTGTGTGTGAATGGTATGGCTAAGGTCAGAGGACAAGCCATGATAGTCAATTCTCTCCTACTATGTACTAAGGATTGAACTCAGATCCTCATTCTAGATGACAAACACGTTTACCCAGTGAGGCACCTTGCCAGCCCATTATTAGAAATATAGACATGATTGTCAAAGAATGACAGTGGATGATGAGAAACATGAGCAAAGCAGACACCGTTAGAATGCAGTTACCCGGAGGGGACTGGGCGGGCAGAAGAGCCGGGCTTAGGGGTTCTGCAAAGGCAGGAATGGCCTACTCTGGCCCTGTTGTTTCTCCTCCTGCAGTGAGCCCCATGCTGCCCTTTGGCTCTGTGGCTCGTTAGTTACTTTCCTGCACCCACAGGATTTCCTCACAGCCCTGTGTGTGTTCTGATGAAAGAGAGGCCAGAGACACAGTGTGGGACAGTTTCCTCCAGGGCAGAGCGAGGCCTCCCACTGATGGAGACACCTTCACCTCTCTTCCTTCCCCAGTCCCATACTACTTTTCCACAAGCATGGTACTTCATTTTTTTCTGTTTTGCTTCTGTGGGATAAGGTGCTGTGTTCCTGGGCTGTGCTTTAACTCATGATGATCATCCTCCTGCTTTAGCCTTCCAAGTATTGGGATTGTAGGGGTGTGTGTGTCCCTGCAGCCAGCTCTTCTTTCTTTGTGTGCCTGCTGCTATCCTCAGTCTCTCCTGGTGACACAGTCATGTGACTTTGTTGGCACAATTTGTTTTACTCAGAAAAGTAGTTGGTAGTTTTTAGCTTCCTTTGTATGTTATTATACAATGAACATTTCTACATTATTAAAGTTATTTGAAATCCTGACTGCTAGGTATTATATAATTTAACATGGTCATACTGTGTGATACATAATATGTAAGTATGTATACCATACATAATATACTAAATTTTATCTGTGTGTATGTATTTCCCTTTGAATAACTTTATAAGATCAATTAGAAAATGTTGAATTTTTTAAATTAAAAACAAAAGTGTCCTGAATTACAAAAGAAGACAACCCCATTTCATGCACCACTGAGGGTGACCGTTCTCATGATGTGGACATCTTTTATGCACATTTGGAGCATAAGTCTTTGTAAAAGCATTGTGGCAACTTTCTGTTTCCTCGCTGTGCACTGAATCTGGAGAGTGGTGAACTGGTGCTTGTGTGAAGTTAAAATTGATGTATACGGGAGTCAGATGCCACTGGTAGAGATGTTTAAAGATGACAGCGTCTGCATGTACTTGGCACCGGCGTGACTCCTCGCTCCGCGTGTACTGATTTTATGGTATTAGATGTGTGTACTGACTTTATAATATTAGGTGATGATCACTTCCATCCGGGTAACTATTCCATGCCGTTGACAAGATTTTAATGACTAAGCACTACTTCTCCGTCTTTGTCTCCACAGAACCATCCGAGTATGGCTGAAAAGAGACAGTGGCCAGTACTGGCCCAGCATCTACCACACGATGGCCTGTAAGTCACGGACTTCTGCACTTAAGGGCCTTGTTTCTGATGCCTTTGATGACTTCATTTCAAAATGCCTGGCTAAAAGTGGCCTCTGGATTTCGGAATGAGTTCCTTTGTTGCCTAAAACCTCTGACAGGCGCTCATAAACCACAGGAAAACTCCTTTGACGGAGGCAGTTGGTCTACCAGCCTAACTGACACAGGACCAAAATTGAAAAAAGAAAGGATTAAAAAAACAAAACAGGAAAAGGGCCATTTTCCTTTGTGCTCATTTGTCTGGCTTTAACTTAGTAATGACTTTAGAAAAATTATTTTTACAGTTACTTAGTAAGTGTTAATACCTTAGTAAGTGCTCATACCTTGGCTGATATTTGGAGGTTGGAGGAAAACTTGAAGTGTGGACTCTTTGCCATCTACCAGACTCAGGTTTTCAGCATATGCCTCTAAATGCTGAGCCTTCTCATTGGCCTCCAGCAGTCCCTTTTCACTCAGTGGTTTGGGGCTCATACACCACTGTAAAATACCTGTATTCCATACGCTGTGTGTATATTCCATACGCTGTGGTTCGACCTGTTGTTGTGACAGCCTTTTGCCTGTTCTTTTCACTGTCTCCCAGTGTTGTAGGACGATGTGGACCAGGGAACAACACTTTGTAAATGGAGAATCTTCCCAGAAGCTGGGCATGTAGCCCAGTTGATAGAGCATTTGCTAAGCATGTCTGAGGCTCTGAGTTCAGTACCCAGCAGAGCATAAAGCTGGGCATGGCTGCCCATAGCTACATAGCACGGTTCAAGGACAGCCTGGGCTATGTGAGACCCTGTCTCTTAGGATATCCTGATACCGAATTGCCCATACATACTCAAGCCAAAGTACACACCATGACTTTGCCATATCTGTGTATATCTTTCTTCTTTTCTTCAGTTTTTCTCAGAGACAGAGCCCAGCAGAAAATGTCTGGGTGCCTTCTACCATAACACCAAGTGGGAGGTGATTTCCTTCTTTCCCAAACAACCACAAGGGAGACAGCTTCTGAGGAAATTTCTACTTAGAAAATGTTACTTACACTTTGGGCCTCATTTCTCCATGACATGAGGGGCAAGAAGGAAGCCAGCTGAAGGAACAGATTTCTGACATAGATGATGCAGTAAAAAAGCTGTAAAATCTGAGCCATATCAAACTGTACTGTTGTAGTTGTTTAAATCTGTCTTTTTACATTGGTTTTTGCTTTCTAAATGTTGTTTTCTTTTTTTTGTGTGTGTGTTTTTATTTTTATTTTTTTAATTAATTTATTTAATTATTAAAGATTTCTGCCTCTTCCCCGCCACCACCTCCCATTCCCCCCCCTCTCCCAATCAAGTCTTCCTCCCTCCTCAGCCCAAAGAGCAAGCAGGTTTCTCTGCCCTGTGGGAGGTCCAAGGACCACCCACCTCCATCCAGGTCTATTAAGGTGAGCATCCAAACTACCTGGGCTCCCACAGAGCCATTACGTGCAATAGGATCAAGAACCCATTGCCATTGTTCTTCAGTTCTCAGTAGTCCTCATTCCAAGCTGTTGTATATTTGGATTGCAGAACAATTTGTAAAGTGAATACTTTTTTTTAATGTGCATTATTAAAATGTTCTGAGTGAAGCTAATAATGTCAACTTTATTAAAGAGGATTGCTTTGTGCCCCCCTACCTAGTGTAAAATAAAGCCAGATCGTTACAATCTTTAAGGGCAGGCACCAAAAGCTACGGAGAAACCCTGTCTCGAAAATTAAAAAAAAAAAAAAAAAGGAAGACAGTAAGACAGTAAAAGGATCAAGCCAAAGCCTAGTCACATTGCAGGAGTATGTGGAATACATAGGCCTCTTTGTAATGGGAACATAGCTCCTAACTCCTGAGTGATCAGTCCCAACTGTGGGACTCCTTGAGGCACTGTTCCTTATTGAGGGAGTTCCTTGAATTAAGGACTTCAGTGGTCAGATGACCCTCTAGGAAAAGAAAAGGATTTGTTGTGCCTTTAATGGTTTGTTACTGAAGGTCATTGTGAAGTTCCTCCATAAGCAGGTGCTGACCGTCGTCCTGGTGACTGTTGACACTGGTCACAGCTTTCCTGAGAAGCGTTCCGAAACCGTCAGGTTTGGCGCTGGTATGGGTCAGCGGTTAGTCAGCACAGTTCGTGTGGTAGGAGTCAGCCTTCCCAGCCACTCTGCTCGACCTTTTCCTATGTATTCATCCTATAAAAATTTCTGCCAAAAGTTAGTGGTTTATCAGTGTTAGACCGTCTAAGAGCTTTGGACAACTGGTGACCCTCTCCATGATGGTGATTATAATTCTAATCCACACCTGCTTATGACTGCAGGACTCCGCTGCCTACCGAAAGGATGAGGTGGACCCACAGTGTTTTATGCACAGGACCATAAAGGCAGTGTTGCGATTCCATAGGCAGCCCCTCCACTCTGCCACTAGGGCACAAAAGCATTAGCGAACAGTGAGGGCAGCCGGCCGAGCGCCAAAGGCTGTAATAGAACCTGCAGCGGGGAGCTCCCACAATCTGAGTTTTACATGTGTGATCTCAGGCTCACGCTGCCTTTGTGTGTATATTGCCATCAATTTGAAAGATGGCCTGTGTTTTTCCTGTTTGTAAAGCTGTGTGAGTCCTTGACCCCCCGCACCCCAGTTTTTAAACTGTATGTTACTTATCCCAGGAGAAACTTCTCTTCTAGAAGAAGACGGAGAAAACAAATGAACAAAAAACAGCCAGGGTATTCCAATATCAAAACCAAACTAGGGGACCTCTTTTAATTAAAAAATTCCAGGGTTGGTGAGATGACTCAGTGGGTAAAGTGCATGGCCCATGAGCCTGGCAACCCGAGGGTATTCTCTGGAGCCCACAGTGGGAAGAGAAAGGAACTCCCGAAAGCTGCCATTCTGATCTCCACGTGTTCACTGTGGCATGTGTATGCTCTCCACCTCACACAAAAGACATTAATAATAATCAATGCAACAAATCTCTAGAGTCATAAAGTTAATCAACACATTGACCTTATTACACAAATGAGTAATTTTACATATGTATGCAGTTTTATGATAGTGTCAGGCATCAGAAGAAATGAGGCTTAAAGCCAACATCAAAATTTATCATCGGCTGACCAACAAAAAAATGGTAACATAAATCTTTTAAATCACCAAAGCAACTGATAATTGCTTTAATTGCTTGAGGTTGGTGTATATGAATGTGTGTAAAACAATATATCTTTGTGATTATAATCATTTTTTAATTCAGACAGCCTCATTTTGTACATGTAGCTGGCCTCAAACTCCCTATGTAAACCAAAAGTCACAGAAATTCTCCTACCTCTGCCTCCTGGGGTCTTAGAATTTAAGCATGTACCACCATGCCTGGTAGAGGATATAATTATTAAACATGAGATTATATATTATAAACTCAAAATATAGATACAGGAATATGCAGACTTAAAGCCAGTTCAGAGTCACACAGATCTGACTGAGTTGTGTACAATGCCAGTATCCACTTTCACCTGCAGAGATCTAGAATGCTACTGAGACAGTCCTTCCCTAGTGTGACCTTCCAGTCCTTCCCTAGTGTGACCTTCCAGTCCTTCCCTAGTGTGACCTTCCAGTCCTTCCCTAGTGTGACCTTCCCGTCCTTCCCTAGTGTGACCTTCCCATCCTTCCCTAGTGTGACCTTCCAGTCCTTCCCTAGTGTGACCTTCCAGTCCTTCCCTAGTGTGACCTTCCAGTCCTTCCCTAGTGTGACCTTCCAGTCCTTCCCTAGTGTGATCTTCCCATCCTTCCTTAGTGTGACCTTCCAGTCCTTCCCTGTGTGATCTTCCCATCCTTCCCTAGTGTGACCTTCCAGTCCTTCCCTAGTGTGATCTTCCAGTCCTTCCCTGTGTGACCTTCCGATCCTTCCCTAGTATGATCTTCTCATTGTCTTTGGGTATAATTCTTTGTGATGCTTTCTTTGGCAGAGTAAGAAGCCCAGGGCTTTGGGAGATTGCTTAGTCAGTAAAGTGCCTGTCACACAAGTACAGAAACCTGAGTCCAGATCCCCAAATCCCACATGAAGGGCCAGGCACAATGCTGTTTTCCTGCAGCACCATTGATGCAGCGCAGAGGAGAGGAAAGGTGGAAACAGGCAGATCTCCGAAGCTGACTGATTGGCTAGCCAGCCTGGCTGAATTAGTCAGCTACGGGTTCAGTGAGAAGACCCTGTCTCAAAACATAAAGGTAGAGAGAAATCAAGGAAAGACACCCAGTCTAGGTCTGGCTGCACATTCATACGTGTACATGAATAAGTATAACCCCCACCACACACACACACACACACACACACACACACACACACACACACACACACACAAAATAAGGCCAAAAAAAGTATAAGCCCATTGGAGTAAGAAAACCTCAAGTGCTAACTTCCTTTGGAGGTTTTATTTTCCTCTTTGACTTTTCATTTGGGATTTGAGACTGTATCACTCCTCACGTACCCCAGGCAGGCCCGGAACTTTTTGGGTAGGCAGTTTGACCTTGAACTGCCATCCTCCTCCCTCTGCCTTCTGAAAGCTCAGTTGCAAGCTTGCACCACCCAGCCCAGCTTTCCTTTATTTATTTATTTTTGATAAGCAATTTCAATTCAAAGCCACACACATCTGGTTTATGTCCCTTTGACATGCATTTTCATGTTGTGGATCTTTTGTTGCCAGTTAAAATTATTTATGCAACATGTATCCAAACAGTTCTGTCTCCAAATATTGAGTTTTAGAAATCACAGTTGTTCTGATTTTTAGAAGACAATTTGGAGTTTTTCCTGCTTAAGAAGTTTCTGTTGCCCATGATTCCTGGAAGAGGGATGGGTTGGCCATAATGGGTGCATGCCTAAAAGAGGTCAGTGCTATCCCATGTAGTCACAGCTCTGCTTAGCACACACTACAGATGGGTTGTGTGCTATTGCAAAGGGGAAACGTTCTTATCTTTCTCTTGGGAAGGTGAGGTTCCTAGCTTGCTCACATATGTCATGGAATTGGAATTTTCGTGCCAGTACCCTTCATTTTTAGAGTCAACTAATCATGGTCTTTCCTGGGGAAAGGTGCGAGCATCTGGGTGTCAGAGCATGCCCAGAAACACTGTTTCTCAGAGGCATCTGTACTACCACAGGAGTTCTATGCAGACGAGACTTCCTGCTGGCAGACTTCATCCACAGTTCTAAAAGCAACTGTGAAATGACTCACAGAGTTCCACTTTTAAACTTAAGCCATGGGGAACTTCAGTTACATTTTTAATATGATAATTTATTTTTCATAAAGCATTTTGTCTATTTTTTGAAACCTAAACCACATAACTCTTCTTAATAATAATATGCTTTTAAAAATGGCTTCCAGTATGTAGCTTTTCTCACAATGTGGTCTTTGTCTTTTTGGCAGCTCCCTGCTCTACCATGGCTTATCATCACGACAGCAGACGGATATTTGTGGGCCAGGATAATGGGGCTATAATGGTAGGTAGCGTCTCCGACACATTCACTATGTCCTTTGTGAGGCTACCCCACGATTCCTTATGTTGAACACATTGTTGGCATTAGCAGTGTCTGATTCATCATAGATGTTAGACTGAAAATGAGTTCAGTTTAATTCCTATAAACTATTTTCCATGGATCTCAAAATGCTGGCCTGATTAGTGTCTTGGTGCTCAGGTGACCCACAAAGCGCAGACTTTTTACAGTGGGTTTGAAGCCTGTAGCTGCTGCTGTGTGTGTGTGTGTATTTCTGTGAAAGACAGCTGAGAAGGAGGAATAACTCTTCATCCGGGAACTCTTGTGACTCTAGAGGAAAGCCTGCAGCTTGAACAACCTTTGGTGAAGGATGGGATATTTAAACTTCCAGTCTCTTACTGACTGGTGATTTTTTTCAATTTAATTGTGTGTACATGTCTACTCTTTTTCTCAATAGAAATGTAACACATGTACCATATTGGTGCATGTACATTTTAGTGGTTTGTAGTGTTGTGTGTCTTCATTAGATTATGTCAGCATCACCATTTCCTAATTGCAGAACATTTTCACGTCCCCCAAAGAAAGCTTTGTCTCCATTGGCAGTTGCTCCCTGGTACACCCCCCCCCCCCATCTGGCTGTCTCTGATCTGCTTTTTCTGAATGGGGAGTTGTCTGTCCTCCATGTATTGTGTGAATAGAGTCAGGTTCCATGTGTAGCTCCTTATGTGTGTCGTGAGGGGTCTTCTTTGTTGAAGTTGTGATTCGTTACTTTATCCCTTTATGTGGTAGACTGATGTTCTCCTAGACAGAGTATTCTCCTAGATAGAGAAGTCCCACTTTGTCCATTGATGGGTTGATTGGTATTGGGATTATTTCCATGTGGGCTGTTAAGAACACTGGTACTTTAGCATTGTGTATAAGTCCCTGTGTGAGCCTGTATTCTTCAGTTTGCTGGATATGTAGGAATGGAATTTCTGGGTCATGTAGTGACTATTTAATATTTCAGGAATTCCTCTGTCCATTTTTAATTAATTAATTTTTTTGAGAGAGAACCTTGCTTTATAGCTCAAGCTGTCCAAGAACTTGCCACCTTAGTGCCTTTACCTCCAAAGCGCTGACTGTAGAAGTATGTGTCACCATCTGGTGCCCTGGGTTTGGTTTGTAAGTTCTTATTTAGTGCTAGATACTAGACTCCTATCAGATACACAATTTGCAAAAACCTCTTCTATCATAGGGGTTGTCTTTTTAATCATTTTTAAGTTTTGTAAAGTCCAATTTACCTTCTCTTTTCTTTCTTTTAGTTGCTTGTACTTTGGCTACCATATCTAAGGAACTTTTAATTACCTGGCTCAAGGTCTTATTCCTGTTTTCACAGGAGTAAATTAATCTGTGGCCATATCCCTCTGAATGTCATAATGTCCTAATCCTGTCATAGAACAGGCACATTATACTTCTCTTTTCCTCTAGGAGTTTTACACTTTAGTTTTATATTAGATCTTGGCCCCATTATAGTTAATTTCTGTAGATGGTCTGAGGGATGGCTTCACACTTCTTTTGCATGTGGATGCCCAAAGCTAGCCCAGTGCATGTTGTCTTTTCCCATTGTCTTTACATGGCACCCGTGACACAGCCAGCCAGCGGTTTCCAGAGGTAGAAGCTTTAGTAAAGACTTGAGGGGGCACAGGTCTGTGATGGAGGCGGGTGTCTTGGCTGGTTGGTACTGAACGATAGAGGAAGGATCCAGGCATAACTGAAATGTGGACAGGAGCCAGGTCATAAAAGAACTGTGAGTAAAATTTTACATTTTACTGTGTAGTGAGAAGCTAGCACAAAGGTTTTTGACAGGCATACAATATGAGGTGATTCATATCCTCCTTCACCTCTTTCAGATAGGATTTCACTACACTGCTCAGGCTGGCCCTAGAACCTACTGTGTAGCCCCCGTTGACCTCAGACCTATGACCTCTCACCTCACCCTTCTTAGAAGGATGGAATTATAGGCACCGCTTATGTTCTTGTGCCTGGTAATATTCTTAAGTGACTAACTGTGGAGACTGGATTGGAGAGTAACAAGAATGGAAAGGAAAGTCAAGTTACTATGGCAACCAGGAATCTGGGCTCAAAGACAGTAGCCTCAGAAGTGGACAGATGACTTAAGATACCTCCTGTCATGTTTGCTGTAGGTACAGTTTGAGAGGACAACAGAAGATGTCAGGTGACACCAGATTTGGGGCTTGAATTATATAGGCTGTGGTGCAATTTCCTAAGGAAGAAAAGGCTTCTGGTGGCAATTGGAGAAGGGAGCAGGGAGGTGGTGAATTTAAAAAACACAGGCAACAGAGAGAGACTGAGATCAAGCTGTCTCGAGAAGGGCAGCGTGTGTTTATGTATGAACGGTTGTAAGAGTGAGTACAGGTTAAGAAGCTAGGAAGCAATGAGATAGACAGTGAGGAAGGATGGGGTGGGCACAAAGACACAAAGGTCATGAAGGAAGAAAGAGACTAAGGGTGGTGTGCTACAAGGGAGCTGGGGGGGGGGAGAAATGATGCAGAGGGGAGAGCTGTCAAAAAGTGTGTTTGAAAATTTCCTAGGGATTATTTAGTATTTTACATGCCTGCTAAAACAAAGATAGATAGATAGATAGATAGATAGATAGATAGATAGATAGATAGATAGATAGACAGACATAGAGATAGATGATAGGTGGGTAGATAAGTAGATAGATAATAGATAGTAGATAGTAGGTAGTAGGTAGATGATAGGTAGGTAGGTATACAGATAGATGGCTAGGTAGATAGATAGATAGATAGATAGACAGACAGACAGACAGACAGACAGACAGACAGACAGACAGAAAGGTAGAAGAAGGCAGCCAGTGGTAGGAGGGAACACACTCTTCTTGCAGACATAGGAGCTTGGAGCACAGTGGTAACAGAAGGGACTATAGTGGGAAATCCTTAGGGTGACTAATAAGGGCTGATCCTACGAAAGGGGTTTTGCTGGAAAGAGAATGAAGAGTCTTATGTAGGTCAAAGCTCTTCATTGTTGTTTTAGTTGATCTGCACTTTAATGCAAAGATGCCATGATTCTGTTTAACGGCGGCAAATGAAGAGCCAAAAGGAAGGATGGGCTGCTGCCCTATCATTCATCCAGCATTGGCAGGGGGCAATGGCCACTCTGCACACAGTGCAGCAATGACTGGCAGAGCTCCGCCCCTCTCCTTCCAGTGACTTTGTAGGGCCGTCATGATGACGCACACAGCCACGTGAGGTAAACCCACAAGTGTGGGAACTAAGCACCTTCTCCAGGCGGCAGTGTGTGCATCTCCCGATGGCTTTTGGTTGAGGAACAGGCTGCAATCACAACATGTGAAGGCGGTAGTTGCAGCAGAAAGGGACAGTGCAGATCTAATTCAGCAGTTGGTCTGGGCTGGCTGCCTTGTCTGGATTCTCATTTACAGTGCTGATGACCTTTGGTGCCCAGCAAAGCCAGGTGGAGGACAGAAAGCCTGAATTCCTTTTTGTGTATTGTTTTTCTACTCTAAATGAGTCTACAGTTTATAATGTCTGCATTACATAGCACCTTAACAATTTAACACTGATCAATAGGGTTCTTAATTAGTGCATATTCTTTTGACTTTTATTGATTCTTTTCATTACGGAACTGCTTTTTTTTTCTCGTAGTTATTTGAAAAATATAAGAATATCCAAAGACCCTCCATAATCTCTAAAGTTTGTGATTTAGAGGGTATTTTTATACATACAACATGCTCATTTTCCTCCTTAAATTGTCGAGCCATCCCCATGTCTTTCCTGTAAGTCATCAGCAATATTGACAACAGATCTTTAACATTGGCTCCTTATGTATTGCCTTGAGAGGTTTATTAATTTAGTTTTGCATAGCCAAAGGAGCAAAATTAGGAGGAAGTATTGGACTCAATGCTGAGCTGGCCAGCAGCAGTTTCTTTGTAGGATTCCAGCTGTTTGATTCCTCCTAAAGAATGATGACCCAAAGATAGCTTTTATGGGAGGAGCAGTTCGCATCCCCTCTGTAGCTCATCTTGAGTGCCATGCCTTATAACAAGCATTTTTTTGGACTTTGATTCATTTTTCAAATTGAGCTCCTATTGTTTACAGAACTGTAACTATCTTCTTATTGCATATGCTTGCTTTTAGGAATTTCACGTTTCTGAAGATTTTAATAAAATGAATTTTATCAAGACCTATCCAGGTAATGACACACACTCTCGCATGTGTACACATTTAAATCCACACACATCGAAGGTAGGTTTCCATGTTAACATTTCCATGTTACGCACCAGATACATGAGAGAGTATTAAGTTATTTACCATCCTTTCCTTCTTCCTGCATTAAATTTTTGTATATTGGGTAAGTGTACAAGATTTAATTTCACTATTCTTTTATTATTGGAAGAAGATGTTCACTGCTCCCAGTTTTTGATTAACATACAGTGCAGTATACATGCGTGCATTTGTGTGTATGTGCACATTGTCTGTGGGTATGATTCTCAGTTGTATGTATGACTGTGTGCTCATGACTGCGACACTGACTCTAGGTGTTTAATTTTGATGACTTCTACTTAAGACAAAGTCCTGCAAGCGGAATAACCAGGTCAGACACTTAAAAAGTCACTTTAATGCTACAGATGTATTTCTGCAAACTGCTTTCTCAACAAAAGTGTAGCTCCTTGCAGCTCCATGACCAATGAGCGAGCGAGGTTCTCTCTTGCTGGATCTTCCTACCATTGCTGCCTTATTAGTTGGTGCCAGTTTGATAGGAGTGTTTTAATGACCTCAGCTTTATTTAGGGTTGGCCATTTGTCTTCCGTCAATGTCCATTATGATTTGCAGTGTGTTGTAACTGAGTTAAAAGGTGTGCTTTGGAACATCTTATTTTAGTTTCCAGAGTTCTCTACTGGTTATATACAGCATAGTTTTGTAGTGGATTCTAGAGTTTGCATTTCATTGGTGACTTATGACATCTAGAAAACTGTGGAAGAGTGAATAGAGTTTGCCATGTTTTAAATTTTACCACATGAGAGAGTTTAGAAACCATGAGTGAAACAGGATAAGCACTAACAGGCTTCACCGTTCTTTCCTAAAAGAAAATACTGAAAAACTACAATCGTAAAAAGTATCTAAGCCTACAAATAGGACAGCTGAGAAAGGTAATTGACTGTCATTCTGAGGTCTTTACCGTGAGCTGGGATAAACCTTGTCTTACTTCAGCTGGATAGCCACAGATTTAGTGAGAAAAGTTTTTGGGGTCAGACAGATCAAATTTTATATATATATATATATATATATATATATATATATATATTTTTTTTTAATTATAAGATGTAGTCTATAAATAAAAGCCATCTCCCTCAGTTTTTGTATCTGAAATTAATATGCACCCTTTGTTTGTGGAAATTAGAAATATCCTTAAAGTTAAAAAAAGTAAACAAAAAGCCCACTCAGTCACCATCTGGGATGTGGTTTACGGGAACCTATGCCTGAGAGCTGCGGGAGCACCCTTGAAGTTTCAGGGCTCTCGGGGAGCATAGCCTTGTCACAGGCTCTGTGCCTAACAGTCACTCTGACACTCTGAGCCCCTCAGTTCTTCTGAGCATCTCACACAGCAATGGTAGCCTTTTTTCTGTCTGTCCTTTGACTTATCCATCAGCTTGCGCATTTAGTAGATACCTGCTGTGTACAAAGTCTTGTGCCCGATGTACAGGAGTCATGCCATGCTTTGGTGTGCCCAGAATCAACCTGAAATGGAGGTTACAGATGCTCTGTGCTTATAAATAATAAAAGTTATACACAAAATTGTTCCATAAAAGGCTTCGTTTTAAATTTCACAAAATTACATTTGTTCTTATTTACAATGCCAGTATTATAAAAAAAATTACAATGATTTGTTTTAAAATACGTATATCTTCTACTAGATAAGTACAAAAAGATACTAGCCTGGTATATTAGTTACTTTTCTGGCTGTTCTGACCTAAAAGACCTAACAAAGAGCAAATTGAGAGAGGAAAGAAGGGGTTATTTTGTCTTCAAGTGTGAGGGCCCATCCGTCTATCATGCAGAAAAGGTATGAACAAGGATAAAGTCCGCTGTCATGGTGGGAAAGGCATGGGCAATGGAGAAGTAATCTGCACATAAAATACACTCTTGCTCTCTTGAGAAAAATTTGCACTGTGCATAGAGACGACATATTAAGGTCTTCAGAGCAAAAATAAAAATGTTCCTTTGAACACAGAGAGATAATGATAAAAAAAAATTCTTGTTCTCTGTTCCTGGAATCCTTCTTGAGCATGGCTCTTCAGTGTTTCTGACAGCCTTCTATGTGAGGTGGCCCAGGCCTTTGGAGAGAGCCTGTGCCAGTGCATGGTGGGGATGGGGAGAAGCAGATTGTCTGGCGTCTCCTGGGATCATGGCTGCATACTGGAAGTTGAGCCTCAGCTCTCACCCAGCATGGGGAGGTGTTTCTGAAGATCCCTTCTGCCCTGACGGGCACTGACCCTCCGTTTGTCTCCTGCAGCCCACCAGAACCGAGTGTCCGCCATCATCTTCAGCTTGGCCGCCGAGTGGGTGATCAGCACAGGCCACGACAAGTGTGTGAGCTGGATGTGCACGCGCAGTGGGAACATGCTTGGCCGTCACTTCTTCACATCCTGGGCTTCCTGCCTGCAGTATCCTTCAGAGTGTACGCCTTCCCGCCACTCCCACCTTACAATTTAATTTGGAATTGAATTATGGATTGTTCTGAAGACAGAATGACTCCTGTGGATTTAATCTCAAATCCAAGAATTTCTGTGTCTGCTTTTCTTTGGTATAAAGTGTGTCTGTTAAAAGTAATGACATAAGCTGGGTGGTGGTGGCGCATGCCTTTAATCCCAGCACTCAGGAGGCAGAGGCGGGTGGGTCTCTGTGAGTTCAAGACCAGCCTGGTCGGCAGAGCAAGTGCCAGGACAGGCTCCTAGGCTACACCTGAGAAACACCCCCCCCTCAAAAAAAAATGTTCTCTGTGGGAGGTGTTAATTTTTTTTTCTACAAAGTTGTGTTAATGCCAGCCCAACCCTTCATTCCTTTCATTACAAAATGAAAAACTTCTTACCCTGGGCTTTATAAGAGGGCTGCTAGGAACTTTATACAAAGCTTCACTTAATGAAAATGGAAACTGCTCTTTCATTTCCCAGCCGCCCAGACCCAAATAATCGCACAGAAACTATATTAACTACAAAGCATTTGGCCTGTTGCCTCAAGGTTACTACTAACTAGTTCTTAGAAGTTAAATTAACCCATAATTCTTGTCTGTGTTTAGGCACGTAACTTGGTACTTTTTCTCAGTAAAGAATTCTTATCTTGCTTCCTCTGTGTCTGGCTGGTGACTGCTCTCTGCCTTTCCTCTTCCCAGAATTCTCTTAGTCTGTTTGCCTCACCTATTACTGGCCAATCAGCATTTTATTAAACTGATATGAGGGGCAAATCTTTAGAGTGTACATTAGCACTTTATTTTATTATTACTTTTTAAATGGTTGTGAAAAGGGCCTTTGATCCTTAGAGAACTCTCACAGGTGCCGTGGGTGCCCCAGATGATGGCAATCCCTGCTTTAACTTTCCAGCTCTGTGGGAGTTGTTTTACACACAGCTCACCTCTGCTTCAGGTGACACCTGCTTACTGTATGCACCAGTGATGACAAGATGAAGACCATAAACAACACCCTAGGGGTAGTACATGATGCCATGGTACACCTCTCTAACACACACACACACACAATATAAAATCACTTTTCTTAAGTTACAAATGAATGCATAACATGAGCTATTTAAAATAAACCTTTAACAAAGCACCATACAGTGTAGGCCCATACAAGGGAGAAGTGTTCATGTATTTTAAATGAAGTTTTCTTTCTTTCTTTTTTTCTTTTTTCTTTTGGTTTTTCGAGACAGGATTTCTCTGTAGCTTTGACACCTGTCCTGACGCTTACTCTGTAGATGAGGCTGACCTCAAACTCACAGAGATCTGCCTCTGAGGGCTGGTATTAAAGGCGTGCACCACCACTGCCTGGCTTTAAGTGAGCTTTTCTGTCATAAGCGAGAGCTCTCCTAATGGCTTTGCAGAACATTACACGAGATCATAGTCATGGCCTGGCTTGTAGCTCTCCTGACCTTGTGTTCTAGAATATTAGTTGTTGCTCTGCTGTTTTGTATACGGTGCTGACTTTCTACAAATGTCTGTGGTTCCAGAGGGAGCAAGGAATGAGTTGTTATGATAATTAAAACGCTTCACGCTGGCGACCACCCCAGAGAGCTGATATCTGGGTTATGGAACTACCTCAAGTTAAAGGAAGCCATTGTCTTCATTTAAAGCTAGATTATCTCTGCCAAAAGGAAGATGAGTCTGTACTTGCTGTCAGTATGACATTGTTTTCAGAGCTCCTTTGCAAAATGACATCCTGTTGCATTGTGTATGTGTGTATACATGTGTATGTTTGTCATTTTCACTATTTAGCAATTTTATTCTTTAATGTTTTATTGTAACTTGTTTGGAACTGCCTCTGTCATCTCTACCAGCTCTCACTTTTTTATGGCTGGTTCCTGTCCTATTGCCCTCGGCATATTAACTGTTGGGTGGAAGCTAGCTTCCCTATAGCTGCTTTAGTTTTTCTTTCAGCGTGTACCTGTCACTTCCTTGCTGTTTGCTCGTTGTCTCTCACGTCGTGATTGTTGTTGTAGAATGCCTGAGTTCTGTGTGAAGCCTTTGTCTATGGCTGCTGTTGCTTGCTCTGTGGGAATGTGCTGAGATGGCTCCTGTCACCTGTCCTTGACTGCTTCTCAGGTATGATCTGGATACTCAGCATGCCTTCGTTGGCGATTACTCAGGACAGATCACCCTGCTGAAGCTGGAGCAGAATGCCTGTTCAGTGATCACAACCCTCAAGGGACATGAAGGTAGGCCTGGCCATAAGTTTCTCTCCTAGGTTAGGCACCAAAGTCCGACAGCAGCTCTGTGGTTTGGGGAGTGCTCCCCTCCCTGTGACTGGCCAGCTTTCAGTTTGATGGGATTGAAAAGATAACTAAGTGTCGGTTAGGTGTCAGGTTCCATTTCATACAATAGAAATCCTGTGTGCACTGCTCAAAGGGATGCCTTGTATTGCTTACCTTGTTTGCTTGTTTGATGAGTGGATGGAGTTTTTTTAAGGTGCCCTGACGCTGGCTGTCCTGAAACTTAATTATGGCCTCAGCTCATGATAATCCTCCTCCATCAGCCTCATAAGTGCTAGTTGTGAGCCGCCGTGCCCAACAACCTTTTCAAATTATTGTTTCCATAAGAACTTTTCAGGGGCAGGGGTTTTGAACCCAGGGCCGGCGCATGCCAAGTGAGAACTCTACCACTGACCTACACTTCCGTCCCCAGACCGTGTCTTTTAAACAGACCTTTGGAAGAGTTCTCATTACTGTTCTGTTTATTTGATGAGTTTCCAGAGCAGTACTATTAGAGAACCGCTGTGGGCTGCTCAGCCTTGTACTTGGTCACCGGGCACTGGCTAATGACCTGGGAGAGTGAATCATTAGATCAAACTCCCTGCTTCTGTAGCACATTGTGGCGGCGGGGCTCAGTGGAGGACGGGAAACTTCTCTTAGCTGAATTGGGTAAACTTTTTGTACATGTGTGAGTGATAAGTTGATTTCATTGACCACAGAGCTGAAATGCGATGTGGGTTTGTTTGTTTATTTATTTATTTATGTATTTATGTATTTATTTATTTATTTATTTATTTGGTTTTTTCGAGACAGGGTTTCTCTGTGGCTTTGGAGCCTGTCCTGGAACTAGCTCTGCAGACCAGGCTGGTCTCGAACTCACAGATCCGCCTGCCTCTGCCTCCCGAGTGCTGGGATTAAAGGCGTGCGCCACCATCGCCCGGCTTTGTTTGTTTATTTTTATTCAAGTGGTTGGATCCCATTTCTGTGTGAATCATGGATTGGAACTTTGAGGTCTCTAGTTTAGACTAGAGAATTGAACTTTTGTTGAGAGGCTCAATAGTGTGTTTATTTAAGATGGTATTTAGGTGTTCCAGTGCAGCAAATTGGATGTATCATACACTTTCTACCTAAGTTGTTTGGATGAAATAGACCTTCTGAGGTCAGGGACTCTGGGGGAAAGGTGAAAAGAGAAACGGATAGCACCTTAGAAAGCTGTTGCAGAGAAGCAAAGCTCCTACTGAAGCTGCATTTTCTGAGGGCAGAATGGGCCCGAGACTACTTAGTGGTTTTCTATGTCAGACCATCTTTATCTGTGATTCAGGTCACTGACACATGAGGGACACAGGACTCAACAGGATTTATAAAAAGCAGATGGGGCCCAAAGCTCATTTTGCAGAGGACTTTTTTGTTTTGTTTTCACTTTTGTTTTGAGGTTTATGTGAGAAACTGACTTTTCTTCCTTGCTAGTGAAGGTGGCCTCACTAGTTTCTGTGTCCCTCCAGGAGAACTATCAGTGTGTGTCACAGGTTTCTGTGTCCCTCCAGGAGAACTGTCAGTGTGTGTCACAGGTTTCTGTGTCCCTCCAGGAGAACTGTCAGTGTGTGTCACAGGTTTCTGTGTCCCTCCAGGAGAACTGTCAGTGTGTGTCACAGGTTTCTGTGTCCCTCCAGGAGAACTGTCAGTGTGTGTCTCAGGTTTCTGTGTTCCCTCCAGGAGAACTGTCAGTGTGTGTCTCAGGTTTCTGTGTCCCTCCAGGAGAACTGTCAGTGTGTGTCACAGGTTTCTGTGTCCCTCCAGGAGAACTGTTTGTGTCACAGGTTCAGCATTACTTTTTGTTAGCAGCTATTTCCCCGGTCAGTAGTAGTGGTGGAAGACAGCCCTGCAAGAGAAATCTTTAGAAACAAAACCTTCTCCCAGGGCCATTCAATTTGATAAGCTATCTAGAGTGTGAAATGTAAGGGCTGGAATTTTTTTTAAGCTGAACTACTTTGGTATATTTATTTTGTATACCTGCAGCATTGTTTTTTTTTCTTGAGGCATTAATTTAATTTTTAGAGATAAAAGCATCCTAGGGTAAATTTCTATAAAGTCTCATGGGTCTGGAATAACCTAGATTTGTATTATAATAAAATACCTACAGTAAAGTACAGGTATTTTTCTTGACATTTTTTTTCTCTCCAGAAGTTTTCTGAACTGATGTTTTATATCTAGCTGCTTTATAAATTATTGGTGGCAACAAAAATGCACCTTTTTTTTTTTTGGTGTACGAGTGAGTTTATTGGGGTTACTCCCAGGAATATGGATGAGGGGGTTATCTTACAGGAACAGGGGTAATTCAAAGACAGCAGCATCACTGAAAGTCCACATGACTCATGACAGGTAGTACATAGAAGGAAGGCTCACTAAGATGCAGGAAGTAAGCAACTCACAAGTCTCAGGAAGTCCCAGGAGTTCCCAGGTGCACAGAACCCTTTTCTCACTCACCAGAGATATAAGATGGTTAAAAAGAGATGCCGCAACCCGTGGAGCTGCCTGCAAGGACAAACTTTAAACCCTTTGAATTCAAAGCTGTGCAGCTCACAGTCACATCCTCATCTTCCAACTTTGGATGATGGACTTGCAGTGTTTTCTCTGTGACTCGTGAGGATGTGGTTTGAATGACCCTTTTACAACAGAGGTAGATGTTTTACTCAAAGGCCCAGCTGGCGGTTGGGTTTTCCCATCGCACATGTGTCCTGATGCTGAGTTCTGTCTGACTCTTCTTTTACGTGCCTAGGTAGTATCGCCTGCCTTTGGTGGGACCCCATTCAGCGGTTACTCTTCTCAGGAGCATCCGACAACAGCATCATCATGTGGGACATCGGGGGACGGAAAGGCCGGACACTTCTCCTTCAGGGCCACCAGTACGTGACCATTAGGGGACGGAGGTCTGAGCCAGGAAAGGAGGGCACTGCTCTTCCCTCCTGCCTTCATTTTCATTGCTTTTGTCCTGACTCAAAGCAAAATGGAGTGTGAGGTGTTCTTCCTCGTTAGTCTAAAGAGGTCACCGCTCTTCTCCCAAGGAGTGGCCTTGTTGAAATACCTACTTAAAGCACCATGGATCAGAGACTGGAGGCGAGAACTTTGACCATGGCAGATTGTGTTAAAGTATGGGGCTCCTCCTGAGCTGGGGACATAAGTGGTCTATTAAACCCTAAAATATGTCTCATTAGAAGGTAACAGGTGCATCAGTAGCTAAGTCCCTTAAGCTTCCATGTTGTAATACTTAGGACTGCTTGTCCAGCCTGTGAAAAAGGATCCCTTTCTTTGCTCCTTCACTGTGGTTTTCTTTCTTCCTTGATGCTGCTCAGGCCATAATTGTTTACTGCAATTACAATCAAGTTGAAACTTAGCCAGGAAAAAGGTGCAAAAGTTACCAGGTCAGGAGATTGCGTGGCATCCAGGTCTGAGGGCCTTTGGGAAGAGGGCAGAGTTCTCCCCACATGTGCACGTGAGTCCCCTGTGGCTGTGTGAGAGGTGACTGTTCACGGCCCTTGTGGTCTCTCTACTTTTGCATATGAACTGCTTTCCAGTAAGAGCTATATTCTGTTTTGTTTTCACATGTAAATAAACTGTGTGAAAGAGAGATTATGGTGATGGCCACAGAAAACTGCAGTTCTTACCCTTCTCTGACTTGCAGTTTCAATGACAGATTCAAAAGGAGCAGCATTTATGTTGTAGAGAGTATGACCTGGGTAGTGAGTGCGAAAGTAGCCCCCATAATAGAGTGGGGAGAGGGCTGGGTTCCGGTGGGGCGTTCCCAGGCTGTTCTGTGTTGACGGTGACGTGTGCTCCATTTGCAGCGACAGGGTGCAGTCACTGTGCTACCTGCAGTTCACGAGGCAGCTTGTCTCCTGCTCCTCGGATGGCGGAATTGCAGTGTGGAACATGGACGTTAGCAGAGAAGAGGTAAGGAGCAAGAACATGGCCGGCAGGTCAGAGGAGAGCCCTTCTCTGGCTTCTCAGTTTTCCTCCTTGCAGGTTGGCAGTCGTATAAACAATCCCCCCTTTCTCACAGCTCCATCTGTGAATTATTGTCTAACAGAGTTCTTTTAAATTGTAGACATTAACCTATTTTATTTGCATGTGTGTAAGTGTGATGTGTATCTATTGTGTTCTTGTGTGTGCATGGGGGCATGGCTTCCCCTCTTACTCTCCATCTTAGTGCTGGAGACACTAAGGCTGGTGCTCATAGATTTCCCTAGCCTGGCCAGGCAGCAAGCCCCAGGGACCCCATGCCTCCACCTTCTCAGCAGTGGGATGACAGGCATCTACCACCCTGCCTGGCTTTTTGTGTAAGTGCCTGGGTTCTGAACTCATTGGGAGCACCCTGCTGGTTCAACCATCTCTCCACTCCAGCCCTCTCTGCCATGCCATAACCTGCCCCGGGTGAGACTTTCTTGGTTAATGGGCAGCGTTTAGGTTGAATAACGGCTTGGAGGACTCTTTGCAGCCAGCAGCCTTCTAACTCATCCAGGGATGGGCCCATGGAGGCCTTCTGAAGTATTCGTGCGACTCCGGAGCGTTTCAGTTTGGAAGCTCCGAGAAGGATGTGGCAGGACAGAGCTAGGCGATGGTCATCGCAGGGAAACTGTGCCTCTCTTCTCTGCTTCTATCTTGTGCTGTACTCTCTTCCACTGAGTCCATGCTGATAACCTTTTTCTTTTTTGGCAACTTGATTTTTAATTTCATTGAACCACTTAACTAGGTCCCTTAATCTCTGGGTGTCTGCTTTCTCTTCTCCAAGTGAAATCACTTCCTAGGATGATGTCTAAGGCCTCTTCCATTTCTTTAGTCCCGTTAACTGTCTGTGCAGGCTCCCCGTCATCCTTTCATTTTAGGGCACACTGCAGTGAGTGCGCTTGACCTTGTCAGCGTGCGGTTCTTCACTTATTCGCCCCATGCAAATTTCTGAAAATAGATTCCGGGGGAGGGATGTGTACATCCAGAGGCTTTTTATAGCTGTCATCAGATGGTTTCCAGGCAGGATTTCCTGCTCATCTCTGCTAGGACCAGGGCAGTCCGTCTTTGCTCAGTGACAGCTGTGGCTTGTGCTGTTGATAGCAAAAGTGGATTCAGAAGGACGGTGGATGGGAAGGAGAGTTCCACTTCAGGAACCTTCACCAAGCTTTCACCACGGAGTGGCCACACAGTCTGGGAACATATGGTAGATGTGTTTTGGTGTTCTATGGTTTTTGAATTATGTGTACATGTGTGTGTTGTGTTGTGTGTGTACTGACTTATGCCCTACTCTCTTCCCTTTTCTTTGTCCCCTTGAGATGGGTCTCTCACTGAACGTGGAGTTCATGGGTTTTGCCTAGGCTGGCTGGACAGCAAGCCCAAACAATCCTGTCTCTTTGTTGACCACCCCTCACTGGAGTTAGAGATGTGTAACTCTGTATGTCGTTTGCTAGAATTCTGGGAATCAGTTCAGGTCCTCACGCTTGTACTGCAAGGCTCTTACTCACCGGGCCATCTCCCCAGTCTTGGTGAATCCCTTTTTGGTACTGCACTGTAGCAGGTATTATCTTACATGATGTCACATGTGTTCCCTATACTGTCCTGTAGGTCATTGTGCAGTTCAGTGCACCCCATGTGCCATTGTAGTGGGTGCCGTGTTAATCCAAAGTCCCCTGGAAGCTCCTATGAGTGGCTTTGCTTTGTGTTGCCTCTTAATAACTGTGGTTCTCACTGCGTAGATTTGGGTTTTTAGTGTGTCCCTTAAGTGCTAATCAGGGAGTTGTCTATAGGAAGCAGTAGCGACAGACTTGTTTCCAGCTTCCTACCCACAAGAAACGTGTGGGCAAGTTGAAGAAAACAGACTGCCCCATAGCTGATAATATGTGATCCTAATGCAGAGGCGTTCTAATTGCTAAGTTTCCTGGCAGCCTTGTGTGGCAAGCCAAACAGGAAACTCTGGTTACATGGCTGCAGTTTGACTTCTGGTCTGGCACATTCTAAAAATCTTTTGGTAAGGCTTGGAGTGTAGCACCAGCTTTGCATGGCTCCATGAAGGTTCTTTCCTTGCCAAGGTCTCTCAGGGCTGTGCTCTGCCTTCCTCAGCCGCTGGTTGTACTCACTAAGAACAGCTGATGTGCTGTTTGGTGTCCTGGGTTCTTGGTCCTTTGTGCCCCAGTCTTGTTCTGAGAGAACAGAGGTGAGAGGGAGTATGCATTTCCTATATGACCAGGGATAACCGTTGGGATTCTCTCACAGGTTGAAGCACCCCGATCTCAACACACCTTTGTTTTCCTTGGTGCATTCTTTCAGAAAATGCAGTCAGAAAGTGGGAGTAGTACCCCTCCTTCAGGTGACATAATTGTGAACTGCAGTTGCACATGTAGGAAAAGGAAAATACAGTCCTGCCTGTCAAGGTGCTTCCTGTGTGGCAGAGATGGCTTCCTGTTAGTCATCTCTGGAAGAGGGTAAAGCAGTTTGTACCAAAAGAGGCTTTATTTTTAGTAGATACTCACTTTTTTCTAGCTAAGGACTTGCAATGCAAAGGTGAGCAGCCTGCTATCTGCGAAGTCTGACCCTGCCAGGGATCCATAGTATCCAGGTCTTCCTTAGCCAGGGCCCAGAGGAAGAAGGGCAGTTCTCTGGCCCACACCGCTCACCCACAGTGCCTCTGGAAGTTACCTGTTCATACTGGCTGGACTATTCCTAGCCCCCCAAGGCTACTAACTCTCTGTGACCATCAGCCCCTCCCAGAATAGAGTACGTTTGCTTCCCTTCTGGTTTGTAATCAGGGCTGTTCCTTTTTGGAAGTGAGTATATGAAGTATGAATGAACAAGTAACACTACTTAGAGAATGTTAAGCAAGCAGACTTCAGAATGTGTGGTACTGTACCCATCAGTACAGCGTAGATGAGTTAGCACTTAGTGGCCATAATAAAGCGGGATTATTCTTTTTTCCTCTGATAATTTTTTTATTACTTTATAAATAATAGGAATCAAAATTTCCACTTCCTCCCCTCCTCCCACTTCCCTTCCGCTCCCCCACTCACCCTTCCCCCTCCAGTCGTAACCCTGCCCTGTGGGAAGTCCAAGGCCTTCCCCCCTCCATCCAGGCTTAGGAAGGAATGCATCCAAATAGACTAGGGTCAAGTGGGGTTATTCTTCCATTTTCTTTGTTCATATTAGACAGACGGAACAGGATGCAGAGAAGAGGTAGAGGTCATAGTGCTTAGTTAATATCCTCTTCTCCGAGCTGAGGGTGTTGCGGAATGGTAGAGCATTTGGCGAGCGTGGATGCTTAGGCCCTGGTTCACCGTCCCCTCATTGTGCGCTTTCTTAAGACAGGATCTCTTGTAACTCACACTAGCCTGGGAGTCTGTGTCGCCTGAGCATGGCCTTGACCTCTGGGTCTTCCTTGGCTTCACGGCCTGAGCACTGGGACACAGGCATGCATCGCCACACCTGACTTCATCACGCTGGGATTAAGCCCAGGACCGTTCCATCCTGGGCAAGTGCTCAGCCTTGTCCTTGGCCCTGCCTTGCTCTTCTTTGCTCTTCTCGGTGCGGACAGCCCCGTCCTCTTTATGCAGCTGTCACGAGGCCACGTGACTCATGATGACTTAGGGTTTAACACCAGCTTCTGTGTATTAACACAATTAAGTTAAGGATTTTCTTACATTAAAGTTTGTTCCAACCTATTTCTGCACTGATTATAGTTTTCTGTCTCAAGCTACTAAAAGTATATTTTATATTCCCCTGTGCTCTTCTGCCCTCTAGTTCAGCAAAGTAATACTCAGTCTTAGTCCAAGGCTCTCCAAGACCAGAGCTTAGCTGTCATTCTCCAGCACCATGGTCTGAAGCCCCCACGAAACAGCACTGGGAAGGGCTGTGTGGCAGCTGCCAGTGTATGGTGACAGCACACTCACTGGTCAGTGTGGGGTAGGGAATAGCAGAGTTCGCTGTCCAGTGGGGGCACAGGATTCAGATGAGGAGTGGACCTGATCCTGAGGACTGGGCAGGTCAGGGAGGGGTAGTTAGTCTGTCTGGCATGATGCCCACACAGAACAACTAGAAGTTTCTATTTTGTTGGTCTGTCTTACAGTGGCCCTGTAAGAGATAGTTCAGGTTGCACAAGACATGGGTTTTATTCAAGTGGATATAGATTTCAAGTAATTTTAGCATGAAAAAGAAATACATAAGACCATCCTTAAAGAGTCAAAGTATTTTCTTATCTGCGGGTACAATTTAACAACTCTATAAGCACTGTTAAAATTGTTATAATTAGTCAGAATCCAAGCGTGAGTCAGGTATGGTGGTACACACCTATGCTTGTAGCTCTTGAGAGGCGGAGGGAGACAGGAGGGTTGTTACAAGTTCCAGGCCAGCCAAACTATACAGTGAGACTGTCTGCTAAAACTGGCCAAACATAAAAACAGCAACAGAAAAATCTGTATACCATGGTATTGCTCATGGCAACCTCAGCTAAAATACATTGTGGAATTTAAAAGAAATATTAACTCTAGAAAGTTCTAGAACTCTGTACTCATGTCTGAACTCTGTGCTGCCCCTAGGCTCCCCAGTGGTTGGAAAGTGACTCCTGTCAGAAGTGTGAGCAGCCCTTCTTCTGGAATATAAAGCAGATGTGGGACACGAAGACGCTGGGGTTGAGACAGGTCAGTAGCTAGTGTTTCCTCACCCTCTAAGGATTCTGTGTCTCGTCATCTTTATCACTAATTTGGGTTTTTAGAAAAATCATGCTTTGCTCTGACAAACGCTGTTGATTCCTCTATTGTTTCCCTTGCTGCCGTGTAACTAATAACGAGCACAGCTGTCCTGGGGCCGGACAGACCCCTTCCCTAACTGCTCATCTGCTTGTCTTGCATTAGAAGGTAGGGATGCCTCGAGACGCTGCAGAATCTGTTGTGAAACTGTGGGAATTGCTTGCATTTGGCACTACTTCTTATTAGAGTCAGTGTTTCATATTAGCCAAGAATAAAATTAGGACAATGAGGAATTTCGATGATAGCCTTAAGCTGTCACTAGCAGGTAAGTAATGGCCCTCCCCAGAGCGCTCTCTGACCCTGTGACTATCAGTTCATCGATCCCAATTGTGTCAGTATAAATACTCCTGGAACATTTTCATTAAGGCTCTCTCAAATCTCTCTTACACTTTTTTAAATTAAGAAGCATGCCCCCAGGAGATTATTACCGAGTTACTGATAGCACGAGGTGCTCGCTCGCTCATGTAACGCCTAAGGCCTGCAGTGGGTTGCATTCCTGCACAGCCTCAAAGTCGGTCGCTCACTCAGGCCGAGCATGAATTTGGGCAGCTAACCCAGAGTGCGGTGATTTCGGTCACCGTTGGTGGTGAGGGAT
Organism: Chionomys nivalis; assembly: GCF_950005125.1. Classification (NCBI taxonomy): domain Eukaryota; kingdom Metazoa; phylum Chordata; class Mammalia; order Rodentia; family Cricetidae; genus Chionomys; species Chionomys nivalis. The sequence continues at coordinate 116,878,090 of NC_080087.1, forward strand.
TAGTCTAACATTTGTGTGTGTGACTAGCTTTGCTTGCTTTCACCCAAGGAACTGCCCCGTAAGGCCCCATCCAGACTGGCATCCCAGACTGGGCCCCCTTTATTTCTTATTACCTTGAAACACTCTGAAATAGCCAAGTCTGTGGGATGCTTGTGTAGTGGGGATAAGGCATTACAGTTGGTATTCCTTCTGAAGAAAACACGGAAGAGAGGATTTCACTCTTATGCATTAATAATTAATAGGAGAGAGAAATGGTCGCCAGAGGATTAGCGGTCAAAGTCTGCTAGAGTAATAATAATCGGAGTGTTTTTGAACATTCTGGAGTAAGCTTATTTCCTGGATCAGACTTTGAAAGGTCAAAAGAACGTTATTCGCCTGTACAGATTATTCTAGATTCTTTTCTTTCCAGAATCTCCAGCAATTGGGTTCCTAAAAGAAGCCAAGTTTGGTTTGAATGTTGTTGCTTATCGTAGACAAGACACTATGGAACAGCAGACACAGTTGTTGTCCAGCAAGCAAGGAAGTTTATGATTTTGAGACCCTTGCCTATGGAGTGTCTCTAATGTCACTTGATGGTGCAGTGAGCTTTAGGGATATATGAAGCGTATTCTCCCTGGCCCCGTTTCCCCACTTTTCCATGAAGCAAAACTAACCCTGCCTCCCTCTCCCCTGGAAGCATCACTGCAGGAAGTGCGGGAAGGCCGTCTGCGGAAAATGCAGCAGCAAGCGCTCCAGCTACCCAGTTATGGGCTTTGAGTTCCAGGTCCGGGTCTGTGATTCCTGTTATGACTCCATCAAAGACGAAGAGTGAGTGCCCGTGGCATTTGCCTGACTGTGTCCCAACCCTCTGTTTGATGGGCATTGAGTGAGGGCAGCCTGAGGGACGATCTAGGTTTCTGCCCGTGTGCTTATCTCTTTGGAACGCCATAAACCATTTCTGTTTTGTCTGTTTTTAATTACTTTTGTTTATTTGTGGGTTGGGCACATGTGCATCACAGCTTGGGTGTGGAGGTTCATGGACAGCTTGTAGAGCCTCTTCTTCCTAAGAATCAGAGAGCTGGAAAAATGCCTTAACTTGCTCAGCCATCTTGCCAACCCACATAAACCATTTTGAGGAGACGTTCCTGTTGTAGCTTTGTGACTTTTGGTTGCTACTATTTATCTCAAGCTTCTCCACTGGCTGGGACAGGTTTGTTTTTTTTTTTTTTTTTTTTTTCAGTACTGTGAGGGTGCTTGGGGTAGTCCAGCTGCTATGGCCCATCTCACAGGGCTTGGTGCGGAGACATGTTCTTGTATCAGTGGACAGCCCCGCTGTGCTAACTGATCTTTGTCCGCTCATGCAGATGTCGTTACTAAGAAGACTGGAAAGACCTGTGCTTTTTGTGGATATTCTGAAATAACTTCATCAGACACAGTGCCCTCCTGTGGGCAGGAGAAAAATCACACTTATCTTTCCTGTCTTCTTGAGCCAGAGCCGTGGCAGCAGAGGCCTGTGCGATGGTCAGGGAGCTGATGGGAGGGAGTGGTGCTCCGGGCTACAGAGCGGAGCCTCATGGCTCTTATGGGTGGCAGAGGTTCAGGGGCATTTCTCCTGGAACTGCAGTTACAGACAGTGGTGGACTCCATGTGGGTACTGAGAACTGAACCCAGGTCCTACTGGAAGAGCAGCCAGTGCTCTTAACTGCCCAGCCATCTCTCCAGCCCCCAGTGCTATTTTTTTTTAGAAACGAATGTTAACACCATTATTGTGTGTCAGCCACCTATGTTGCTGGCGGATCGCTCCTCTTTTAGCTTGGGTACAGTCAGTATGTTTCAACGATCCTTTCTCTTTGTTAGTCGGACTTCTCTAGCAACATTTCATGAAGGAAAACACAACATTTCCCATATGTCCATGGACATTGCAAGGGGACTAATGGTGACCTGTGGGACAGATCGTGTGGTAAAGGTAAGCTGGCCTGCTAGCATCTCATTTGAGATAGGGCCATCCTCACACTGTGAATGGGCTTCAGGACACTCCTGAAGCCATTGCCATTTGCCTTTGCATTCTAGAATCAACTGCCTGCCTGCTCATAGCCCCAGTGACTGAGCAGGTGGCTGTGATTTCCTACACCCTGAGCGGGAGTCACTCTGGGTGTTGTTTGGTCCTGATGGTGAGGACCAGGTGCCCTTAGGTCCTGTGGGTTCTGAGCTCTCACCTGGCTTCTGTCTTTGCCCATCCCTGCCTCCAGCCTTCCCTGTCTTCTTGGCTGATGTTCCTTTACACCCTCTCCTGTTTGTGAGGAATCCTCACATATATTTTAATTAATCTCTAGGTCATAAACAGAACTTGGAAGTAAATGTTTTATACTCAGTTGAGTCATGAAACGGAAATATTTTATATTCTTAGACATTATAGTAGACTATTATGACATTGTTTTCAGGTTTCAAGATGCTACCTAGAAGTGTTTTTGTTGTTATGGTTTGGGTTTGTTGTTGTTGTTGTTTTTTGTTGTTGCTGCTGCTGATTTGTTTTCAGTGTAGTTAGTGACCTCCATTGCTTCATCTGTATGTAAGTCTGTCAGTGCTGACTGACTCTTGAAGTAAGATGTTGTAATATGAGCGGCAGGAAATTATAGGAAATAATTACACCGGAAACTGTATTCTTTTAAACCCTGCCTGGCCCATTAGCTCCAGCCTCTTATTGGCTAGCTCTTACATATTGATCTAACCCATTTCTAATATTCTGTGTAGCCCACGAGCTGCCTTACCAGGAAAGATCTTAACCTGCGTCTGTCTGGAGAGAGAGAATCATGGCGACTCACTGACTTGGCTTCTTTCTCCCAGCATTCTGTTCTGTTTACTCCACCCACCTAAGGGCTGGCCTATAAATGGGCCAAGGCAGTTTCTTTATTAAATGAAAGTAATTCCTCCATCAGTAAGAGCCCATGGTAAATGTGCCTTCTCCATGTCCCTTCCTTGTAGATATGGGATATGACTCCTGTGGTGGGCTGCAGCCTGGCAACTGGATTCTCTCCACACTGATGCTGAAGCTGAGTGATGTCCGCCCCATCTTGCACACGTACAGTGACCTCCACAAAACAAAACCCTTCATGTAGCTCGACAGCCACTGTAATGTAAATGGACAGTAACCACCTAAAAAACAAATCAATATTTTTAAAAAGAAAAAAATATATATTTAAGTGTGTTTTGGGGTATTTGTGGAAATTATCTGTGGGGAATAACACCTGAAGGGTCTGTCCTTAGTGGTCCCCTAAGGAATAGAATTTCCTCAGTACAACTGCCTCGTGAACACCGCACCAGTGGGTAAGGGGAAGTAATCCAGCAAATGAAGGTTTTAGGAGGGAAAATTTTAACAAAAAGATTAATGCTTACTTCAGTGCAAACCTGTGAGCACACGTGGAGTCTCCTGACTGAGAGGGTCCTTGGAAGCCCCTGCGGGCAGTCTGCTGTCCAGGCAGAAGTTGGAGGAAGGGCTTTCTGTCTTTCTCCGGGGGAGTTGGTAGGATGTAAGAAGCTCCAGCTTCCTCCCTCCAGGCTGGCCGTATGTGAGTGAGTGTTCTCCACAGTGAGTAGCTGAAGAACCTCTTCAAGGTACCTGTTCCCGTCAGGTCGAGCCATGATCTGCTCTTGGCTTTGGCTCGCTGCAGTTGTTTCTCATGTGTATGTCTCTACAGTTGACACACAACAAGACAGCCCACATTTGTCCCTCTCTTCCGCACCTGCTCTGTGGACAAAGCTTTTTTATGGTGCTGTTGTACAAGCCTCCTGACATTTTTTTCTTTTCTTTATAGTTAGTCATGACCCATGGCAAACCCAGCTCCCCCAGCATGGTGGTGATGGATGCCATCAGCCTGGTCCATGGAAAAACCCAGTTCTGCTAACAGATACATTTGTAGTCCCAAGATGAGCCCCTGTGATACGGTTAGCAACTTCTGCCCCTCAGAAAAAGTCCTCTGAAGCTTTTATAGTATGTTGTACTTGTGACTAGATGTTGTTCATGTTTCATAGGAAGAAATTGGTGGCCCATTGCCAGAATTATCAGTCAGGTCTTGTACAGTAATCCCTAACTGGTAAGCCACTTTTCCTGTTTGAAAAAGCTGTTGTATAAAATGCATTTTCAAGGTTTTTGACCAGATAACCAGGACGAGGAGCAGAAGGAGGATGGAAGGCCTGCAGTGAATGTCCAGATGTTTGTGTGTTGTGTTAACTGCAGCACATGAACTGCTCCAGTAGAACTGCGGAGACAGCGGAAAAGGGCCTGCTTCTTTAAAGGCCAAGTAGTGAATGGCCGCAGCACCTCCGTGACTCTTGCTAATGTCACTGCTGCTCCGTGCTGGGTTACATCAAGATCACAGAATAGTTTCTAAGAGGCAGTGAAGCTGTGATGTCCCAATGGTTGTGACACACATAATGAGGGAAGGAAAGGCAGCCAGGCATACTGGGTTCTAGCTTTGCAGTGACATCTCTTGTCTTCAGAGGTAGGACCAAAGGGTTTGTGTCGCCCCTTTTAGTTTTTATGTTTTGTCACCTTAACTGGTGAGCCTTCACCAGATTCCGCTTACACTCTGGAAGATGTGTGTTGCCAGTGTGCTTTGCACAGGAGACTGAGCGATGCTCTGGAACTGCTGCCTCGAATGTTCTCCTCGGGCTGCCCAGTCCGTGGTTCTGCCCTTGCGAAGGGATACAGGCCTGATGGAGTCCTGCCCTGTGGAATAGTGCTGAGCCCTGTGTGCTTTTGTTTTCCTAAAGACGTCTATAAAATGTGACTTTTGGACATCTGTGGTAGATTAAACTGAATACTCTATATTTTTCGAGCTTTTTTTAAATTTTTTTTATTTCAAAAGCCTCTTGTTATAAAACCCTGTGTGGCATAGAGAGCATGAGGTTGGTTTGAGCTTCTAAGGGGCTAATAGGAATTAAGGAAGAAATTTGTATTTAAGGATGAATTAGGGCAGGGGACCTTAGGAAGGAGTACAGACTGTTTGACAATGCAGTTCGCTCTGCAGTTGGGCCTGTGATCATGTCATCCAAAAATACTCATGCCAGTCTCTTCCTGTGTGTTACACGTCAGGTAGCAAATGGGGTCATTTTTTTTATAGAGGGTGAAAATTATATTCTCAAGTTTACTGACTGGGCACATGAGGAAGGGACAGTAAGGCTCATGCTTTTTGTCTTATTTGGACTCTGTTGCAAAATGGGTCACTTAATATAGTTCCTCAAGGAACAGCTATCATCTTTCCCATCCCAGAATTCTTAAGCTAATGTGTAAAAACAAGGATCAAGAAGTGCGGGATGTTAGAGGAGAGTCTTTACTTAGATCTAGTACGTAACGAAGGGATGTCAAGTCTTTATTCTCATCATGGTCTTCAGTGGTCCTGTATTAGTTGGTCCCAGTGATAGCAGTAGGCCTGTACCTTGGTAGAGTCCACTTACTGGTCACTAGGTCGTAACAGTTTACTCTTTACATGCTGCCTCAAAGACGTCACAAACACTAGCTCTAGAGCCCCTCACTTTGTTCTCCCTCACCGTGATTCAGTTTGTTAGCATCTGTATTTATTCAACTGTCAGAACTGACCCAGATATACGGAAAATAGGAGAGCAGCTCAGACCCAAGAAGATATTTTTGAAAATCAGTGTTTCATTAAAGTACTATTGATATCTCCTAAATGATAAGAATCCAGTTACTATTAATGAAAACAATCTGCTCATTATAAATGGGAGGCTTAACAAATACGTAATACATGCTAATTTCTAAAATTAGCTGATGTTTAATTGTTAATTGTGAGCGGATTATTGAATGTCTTGTCTATTTTCTGCAGTTTACTATACAATAACTCTTTGAGTAAGTTGAACTTTAATTGTGCAGCAAATTTCTATAGATGAACAATTTAAAATGTTTCATTCTGTAGCAATGTTTGACTTGGGAAGCAAAAGGTGACATTAAGTAATTCAACTTGTTCTTGTATTGCTGTGTTTCCATATAATACTGTGCTCTGTGTACCTCAGAGAGGCTGGAAATTTTGTTCTTTTTATTTGTGGGTTTGTTTTTGTAGGGCTTTTTTTGTTATTTTTTTCTTATTTTGGAGAATATGCATATAATAAAATCTCCCTTGGCTTCTTATGCTGCTTGCTTCGTGTGTGTTCTGTTTGGTCTGGGCACGGCACAGGGCGTGCCTGTGTTTGTGTCACACGTAACTTGGCATTCCATGTGCTCTGGGCAAGTTACCTGCATTATCTTTAAATTCTAGCATCACCCCTCAAGTTTATCTTCCATTTGCATTTTATAGGTGACAAAATGAAGAAGAGTCTGTCCTTCTGTGTCTCTGTCTGTCTGTGTGTCTGACTTAAAGGCGGGTGCCTTCTCCGTGCCCCGTCCTACAGTGCTAGCGAATCGTACCATAGCAGGGAAGCATAGTAGGGTAGTGCTCTACTGGAGTTTAGAAACTTCAGTGAATCCCCAGTTAGTGTAGCTCAGGAGAGCTCTGCACAGAGCTGCATAGAGAAGAGAGATCCTGGCTCCGGCTCTCCTTCTGTGCCTGCAACTCAACCTTGTGAGGTTAGATACAATGAGTCAGAGCCAGGAGAACTGAATCCTGAGCTAATGCCGTAAGATGTTGGCCTGACCAGTCAGGTTACTGTGTGTTTCTCAAAACTATATGTCACTGTCTTTCCTCTCAGCATCAAACCAGTTTTATGGAAGAAAAGGACTTAGGCGTGGCAGCACTCACTCTGATTCCCAACGCTTGCAGGGTTTAGGCAGAAGGAGCGTAACCACCCTGAAACTGGAGGCCAGCTAGCTGCGGGAGACCGGGAGACCGTCTCAGAGAGCAGACAGTAGAATAAGGTTCCACTAAACGATATGAAGCACAGTGCTTTTGAAGCTCAGAGACGGCCCCCGTAAGCTTGCATTGTGTGTCTTTCCAGTGTTTGCGATCCATTACCATTTCTCATCGCTGTGCACGTTAGACTGTGTGTTTACTTGGCTCCTGCTGCAATTGCATGTCTCTGGGTCCCTGAGCTTTGCTTAGCAGTAGGGAAGAAGCTTCTCCTTGTAGGTGAGTAACTCCCTATCGTGACCGTCTCTCCCACAGTAGTCATGGGAGCGCATGGAGAAAGGCGTGTGGCACTGAGCCATCCATAGAACACTACTGCTCTGGACCTATGGTGAACACAGCCTGAGCGAGAAATGTAACTTCATTATTAGCGTTCACCCAGGTAGAGGGGTGTGTGTGTGTGCGTGCGCGTGCGTGTGCGTGTGTGTGTGTGTGTGTGTGTGTGTGGACTGGGGCAGGGGAGGTGGATGGGGTGTGTGGATTTCAACAGCAGTGTATTCTAGTCTGTATAGCAATGTTCTGTCCTTACATCATGAAATTATATTTTCTCATTTCTGACAAGCAGCCTAAAGGAGAACAAATTGGGACTGGGGAGATGGCTCTGCAGTTCAGAAGCGATTCTGCTCTTACCGGGGCCTGAGTTGGTTCTTTGCACCCACATCAAGCTTTTTACAACAGTCTGTAACTCCAGCTTGAAGGGATCCCGTGCCCTCTTTTGGCCTCCAAGTGCCCCTGCGATCAAGCGTGCATGCCCGCCTCGTCCTCCCCCACATCACATAATTATAAACAAAACAAACACTAAGAGACAAAGAGAAGGAGGAGACCTTTTTAGAGAAGGCAGGATCTGCCCTGACTCTGGGTTTCAGGGAATGGATCATGATGGGGCAGGCACGGCAGCAGAAGCTTATGGCTTGGCCTGTGACATCTAGGCAATAGACTGGGAAGCAGAGAAGTTGGCTGACGTTTTTATTTTTTAGTTTTAAATGTTCACCATCTTTAGCCATTAGGGAAATACAAATGAAAACTTGGAGACTTCATCTTATGCTAGTCAGAAAACCAAAGACTAACAAATGCTAGTGCCACTATGGGAAAGGGGAACACTTATTTCCTGTGGGCGGTAGTGCCAACTGCAGTAGCCATTGCCGAAACCAGTATGAAGGTTCCTCAAAAGTCTAGAAATAGATCTTAATATGAGCCTGATGCCACATGGTTTGTTTTGTGGTGGTTGTCTTTTTTTTTTTTTATGCAGTCCTAGCAAAGGAAGCCCAGAACATGCTAAGCACATGCTCTACCACTGAACTATATATACCCCAGTCTCTTACTGGATTCTTGAACCAATGCCCTTAAACTTAACGCATGTGTGGTAACAAGTAGTGTATACACGCACACGTCTCTTCCTCTGCATACATGAACACTTCTCGAAGGAGGAGCCAGCCTGTCCGTGTCCTCATGTGTCCACAGTGTCCATGTCCAGTGTCTGTACCCTCTGCTCTGGGAGCCTTTACCCCTGTGCTTCCCTAGGTCTTTTAGATGCCATCCCCTTAGTCACAGCACTAGGCATCCCTCTTCCCATCTTTGAGAGTGCTGAATCTGGAGAGCCCTGTTGTGTGGTTTTCCTCAAGCTGTTGGAGTCAGAGTGACTAAAGAGCAGCTCCCATGGTGAGGGGTTGTCTCAGGATGGGATGCCAGGGTAGAGAAAAGACAGGAATGGCTGGTGTGCTTATATCATGTGGGATTGGTTTTTAAAGAGCCAGATGGTGAGAGATTCCTGTCCTCCCATAGCCTGGGCCTTGTCGCCTTCCCAAACTTCAGGACTCGGAGAATTATTCATTACTTAGTGAATAATATCTGGAGCTTGAGACTGCCTCCCTTTTCTGATTGTGGGCTGTCACTTAGATTACCTGTAACTTTCCCTTGTCTGATTTCTCAGACAATCAAGTAGCGTCTGCTGCCAGCTAGGGGAGGTGCCTGCTGCATCCTGCTCTTCTAACTCCAGTGAACTCTGACCTCAGATTGAAAATGGACCATCACAGTCTGTTTTTTGCAGCACGGATCCTTAGAAAGTTTAAGAAATCATTTAGTTGTTACCTGCTAATATTAAGCAGATTATAGAGTGTGAATTTGAACCATTCACCCCGTAATGGGGAGATAAGAAGATGAAAGTTTACTTTGTAGATTTTCAAAAGGGAGTAGATGAAGACAGCCTTCGGAGAAGTCTGGTGTTTCCTGTGTTTAAGTGTGTTAATGAATGACAGCACCCAATTAGGCATCTAATTGTGTTGAAAATGCAATTGCATATTTACAAATGTTTTTGCTCGTCACGAAGTTTCTTCTGTGCTCCTGTAATCAGTTCAGATACAGTTGAGTCTTGTGATGTAAACTGTCTGCCATGTCCCCTTGAGTGCTGTGGAGGCTCAAAGTGTGCGGTCATTGATCTGCTTCCCAAGGCACAGCCAGATCCAAAGGTGAGTGGCATTCAGAAGGCAGAATACCACTACAGATGTTTCCTGCTATTTGCGCCTAATATCTGGAAATCGAAGCCTACCAGAACATAGAAGACAGCTCGCCTGCTTCTAGTAAGTCTTGAAGCATACCTACTTTTCTTCTACCATCGGGGGCCTTATGAGAGTTAATTCAGTGAAAATAGATAAATATTCTTCTCAGGGGCTAGAGTTATGGCTCAGCGGTTGAGAGCATTGCCTGCTCTTCCAAAGTTCCTGAGTTCAATTCCCAGCAACCACATGGTGGCTCACAACCATCTGTAATGAGGTCTGGTGCCCTCTTCTGGCCTGCAGGCATACACGCAGACAGAATATTGTATACATAATAAAATAAATAAATATTAAAAAAAATTCTTCTCAGGCATTTTTGGTAAAGTGAAAGAAAATTAGATGTTACCTAAATTGGGTAATGAATCTTACTAAAGATTTTAGGGTCAAAGCCTATGTCTCAACAGCCCCAGCAAGCTAAACTTGGCCATCCACAAATTACAGAGCTGAATAACAGCAAAAAGCAGAGAAAAGGGGAAAGGGGTTTGTTCAGTGTGGACTCATTGGGAAGAGGAAGAACAAAGAGCGACCCCTTCAAGTCCATATCGGAGTCCTGTCACAAGGTTAAGTTTTAAATAGAGGGCAAGAGTATATATAATAAGCAGTCCATTTATAAGTTCAGTATTTATATTGTATTATAAAATACATTGTATATATATTATATGGTATTATTAAATATAGTATTTATAACTAAAATTCCAGTGTGGTTCTGTCCCCCACTCCTCCATGGTGGTCTACAAGCTGACAGCACAGTCCGAGACATCTTCCTGGGAGACAAGTTCCCCCTCAGGCTAACACCAGGGCTTCAGCCTTCCCCTTCCACTGGCAAGAGATTCCTGGGGGGAGTTACAATTCCATGTTTCAATGTGGAAGAAGTTTGACCAAGTTTTTCTAGTAACACAACAAAGAAACTTGACTGGAAAGTCAAGACCCTTTCCAGAGGACACTGGTGGCCACATCGGAGAGGCCGGGTACTGCCAAGGGGGAACAGGGCTGGTAGAGTCTCAGCTGCTGCCAAACACCACTGGTTGGCAGATGCTCACCATCTGCTAAGCGAATTCTGTGCAGAGGAAAGTGTTGCCTTTGGACACTCCAAGTGATTTACCTACTAATCACAAAGCTGGTAAGTCGGGTGCGCACAGGAGAGAAATAGAGGGCTATTGAGAGGGCTGAAGATGGCCCGAGATAACTTGGCTCTGGTGTTGCAACATTCTAAACCCTCCATAATCATTGAGTTGTGATTAGTTAATCAGCCTTGTAGAAGGATCACCTTGGAGGTATAGTTTTTTCCTGGAAACTTGGGTTCACAGGAGCTAGGCGTGGCTAGCCTTTTAGGCCAAACAGCACCAGTCAAAGTTGACCACATTGGGAAAAGGAACAAATACAGAGGCCCAGTGACACCTCCTGCCCCAAGCCCTCTTCAGGGTCCTGATAAGAGGTTTAAATAGAGGACCAGAAGTTTACATAACTATGCAGACCTGGCTGAGGTATGGTCCTGCCTATCACTGACTTATCATTGTCTAGGTTCCAATCCCTCATGGAAGGTAGTTTGACTCATTCTCAGAACCGTGTGAAGCCTCTTTTGGAGACAGGCTCTCCTCTGGCACTGTGTGAAGCCTCTTGGAGAGAGGCTCTCTTCTGGCACTGTGTGAAGCCTCTTGGAGACAGGCTCTCCTCTGGCACTGTGTGAAGCCTCTTGGAGACAGGTTCTCCTCTGACACCAATCTTCAATCAAAACTGCCACGTTTCAGACATAACTTGTGAAAAGTCAACAAATGCCTAGGGAAATTCCAACTTCTTAGGACACTGGTTCAGTAGGTTGATAGCCGATAAGAGGGGTTTAAACATTCCTTTACAATATCCTCATTCCAGATGTGGTGACGCATCTGGAGTCAGAGGCAGGCAGATCTCTGAGTTAGAGTCTAGCTTGGTCTACAAAATGAGTTCTAGGAGCCGGGCGGTGGTGGCGCACGCCTTTAATCCCAGCACTAGGGACGCAGAGGCAGGCGGATCTCTGGGAGTTCGAGGCCAGCCTGGTCTACAAGAGCTAGTTCCGGGATGGGCACCAAAGCTACAGAGAAACCCTGTCTCGAAAAAAAAAAATGAGTTCTAGGACAGCCAAGGCTGTTACAGAGAAAAACCTGGTGTCATAAAACAAACAAACAAAAATCAACAAAAGAAAAAAATTTAAAAAAAATCTTCATTCCAAGCCAGGTGTGGTGGCTCCCCTGACAGTAATCCCAGTACTTGGAGGCAGAGGCAGGTTGATCTCTGTGAGCTCGAGGCCAGCCTGGTCTATATAGTGAGTGCCAGATCAGCCAGGGATTCCCTGTGAGACACTATCTCGAACAAACAACCCAAAAAACAAGCGAAAACAACTTCATATTTCTGAAATGAGGAATCGTCTCGTAGCTGAGCAGTACTTGAAACCTCTATGAAGGAATGAGAGGAGCAGACAATGGCTTTGAAAGGGTGGAGGGTAGCACCTGTCACACCTGTCACCAGAAAACTCTCTATTGTTCACTCATACTCAATGACAGTTTGATTATCTTATCGTAGGATGGATTTTTTTTCTTCCTCAACATGCTGAAGGATTGTCTTTTGGTTTCTCGTGTTGAAATAAAGAGCCTAATCCCTTTTGAGTCCTTTGTTTTATTCTTACCCTAGTTCGGTTTCTATTGCTGTAATAAAGACCATGACCAAAAGCAACCTGGGGGGAAAAGAATTCTTTTTAGCTTACATTTGTAATCCACCATGAAAGGAAGTCAGGGTTTGTACCACCCATGGTGTCCTGGGCCCTCTCATGTCAATTATTAAATCAAGAAAATGCCACATAGACTTGCATACAGGCCATTTTGATGGAGGTAACTCCTCAATTGAGATTCCATTTTTCCAGGTGTTCCTAGGTTTGTGTCAAGCTGACAGAACAAAATGAAACACACCCCCAAACAAACAAAAAACCACAAGCAGACAGCCCAACAAGCAAAATTTTGTTTTATTGTATAATGACTATAAAAAATTAAGATGTTCTCTTTGCCCTTAGTATTCTGAACCTGCCAAAGGAGTGTGTTCGTCTTTTCCTCAGGAGGCACTCAGTGAATCCCCCACAGTCTTAACAATTTGTGTCTTTCAATTCTGGGAAATTTCCCTCAATTATTTCCATTCGTGGTGTCTCCAGCGCGTTCTCTTTGTTCTCTCTGTTCTTTTGTCTACGATGGATCATCCAGTTTTCTCATTTCCTGCTTCTCATCACCTTGTCATCAATTCTGTTTTCTGGATGCTTTCTTCAGCTCTATGTTAAAATTTCCTGTGGAACATTTCATCCCGACTTTCAGATGTGTAGTTTCCAAGAACTCCCTGTATTCTCTGAAAGTTCAAGGCCCCTTTGCTTTACTGTCGCAGTTACATAAACACAAAGTCCTTGCTGTCTTTCTGCAGAATCCGAGAGTGACTTCGGCAGCCTCGTCTTTGCTTCCCTCCCCGTCAGCCATCTCAGGATCCCTGCTTGTTTCTGCCTCACCTGCAGTGTCTGGAGACCACTGGCTATCTACCTGTACTTTTAAACAGTTCTAAGATGCTAACATCACTGCACTTTGTGGGGACATCTGGCTGTGCTGCTTCCAGGGGCATCTCCCAGTGGTCCTGGTCTGTGAATCTAGAGTTTCCCAAAATCTATCTGGGGCGGAGTTAGTGATGGGCATCAGAAAGTGGCACCTCACATTTCCTGAATCTTTGTTTTCTTGTCTCTAGACAGAAAAGAGAGTTGGTAGGGCCAATCGCTGCTCATCTATCGTAGCCAACTCCACCGACACCAGCTGCTATGGGGGTTAAAGGAGAATATCCACATTCTTGTGCCCCAGAACAAAGGAAGACAGACAGACATAGCAGTTATTAAAGAAAGGGTTGAAGACAGAGTGCATGTCCCAGGCTTTACATAGGCCTCACTCACTTTCGGGCCCACTCTGTTGCCCACTTTTGTAACCTCACCCACCCTAGTCCCTGCAAGTGCCTCCAGCTCAGACTCCTGAGTCCTCTAGGGCTTCTGCTGGTAGGTATAATTGGTCTTGTCACCCTCTTATCTAGGAAGTCAGCTAAATGTGGTCACCAGCTGTCCTTTTATTTTAAAAAATGCTTTTAATTGTTTTAAAATTAATTTTTAAATATTAACTTTACATACAAAACAATAGGTTTCATTATAACATTGCCAAACTTGTATGTCATTGTGCTTTGTTCATATTTCATACTTAGTAAAATGTTTTGTTATTTATAAGACCCCTTTAGAAATTTTAGAAAAGCTTCAAGAGGAGCTGTGTGAAGGAAAATGGATATTTGGACCGCTTTACTTACACGCATATCTACACATGCATCCTCGGGAATGCATTAACGGTGCAGCTAGAAGACCATGAGCTGGAAAGGATGTGAACCACACAGTATGCCAAAGAGCCTTTAGAAATGCAAATTTAAGCAACAGTCTTTTATTTTTTAATTTCTAACTTTTTTCATTTGTAAATATAGTCTTAGAAAAACTTCAAGAAGAATTTTTTTTCCAGTTTACTGTATTTGCATAAAAATAAAGTTGAAATTGTCTGCCGCCATAGCATTGCTTTTTATATCCCAAGAATAAAGGAACAGATAGTATGCATCTTCTCGTGTGCTGCTTTTTTATTCAGAGCTTGGGCTTTAGCAGGGGCAGAGTTAGGACATTCATCTGGCTGCATGAATGTGTTCCAGGTTCTATAGTCTTCGTACTGTTTTCTCTTTGCAATTCCTCTATTTGATTTTAAGCAGTTAGAAAAAGAACCAGACCAAACTAAACCTAACAAAACCACCACCACCACCACCACCACCACCACCACCACCACCACCACCACCACCACCACCACAACAACAACAACAACAAAACCTGAATCAGAGCTGAAGTAATCTCCCTATTCAAAGCACATGACATCAGTCTGTGATTGTAGGTCTTGTTCATTTGAGCCCAGGTCTGTCTGGACACAAAGCTGCTCAAATATCTGCTGTCAGCACCCGAATTGAGGCTGCGTATTTGAGGTCAGGCCTGTGTGGATGGACGCCGAGGTAGGCACTGTTTCTCCCCTCAATGCTGCTGCCATCCCAGCATTTTTGATTGCCTTGACATTACTGCTTCTTTTACGGGAGGCCCAGGGTTGGGTTACTGGAATCCAGAGTTGAAGGAGGTGGAGTCGGGGATTGCTCTTATGGTTTGTCATTCTTTTCCAATTCCAATACTAAATTACTTACCTGGACTGTTCAATCCTTTCATGAAAGCCCCGAGTCAGCAAGAATTTTTATTCCTATTTCACAGGTAGCAAAGCATTCCTCAATTTCTCCTTTTTCTGACTCCAAAAATACATTCTGTTCTGTTTAGGGATTCCGGGATGCAGAATTATCCGAGAAGTGTTAAGGAGCACCTGCAGGTTGGCATAGGGTAGAAATAGCTTGAGCCTGAGTCTTGGCTTCAGATTCAACTCTTTAAAGTGTCGCTGGCTATGTTAACATGTATAAGTTATGCACCCGCTGTGGACAGTGGCCATTCTTGTCACCTGCAGAATGGGAACATAACGAGGAAGAAAACATGTAGAGCAGCTTTAGCTGGCTTCAAGTTAAAGAGAGTGTGTACTGGTTTCCCTTTCTTCCTTCTCCCGCCCCCCCACTCCCCACCCCCGAAGTGACAGAGAAGGCTTGAGACTTGAAGTTGCTTTGGGGAGGGGGGAGATGCAAGAAAACAGAGCCTAGGATGGGAGACTGGGAGCCATTTCACTCTATGTGTGTCCGTGGGGGCGGTGAGATGTATGGCCTGGCCCCATCTGAGTTCCTCCTTCACTGCCTAGAAAGGGCACAGGATGCGCTCACCTGGGGTCAACTGTAAGCAGTGCCACGCATGAGTTCTCAGACCCAGCCCCTGGGGAGTCCTGTTATCTGGTGTCTTGAGAAGGGCTCTCATTAAGACTGAACAAGACTGAGGTTTGAAAGAGGCCATTCTCCACGTGTTTTCAAGAGTGCACCGTGGGAGAGAGACCCTCCAAGGACAGTGGAGGGACAATGGAGCTGAGAATTTTGAGAGCTGAGAAACCATAGCAAGGTGCCAGAGCCATCTGGAGCGTTTCCTCAGAAGGGTCTTGGTCCTGTCAGAATACACCCACTGAGTCCGAATGCTGTAGCTTATATAGCACCGGGGAAGAAGTGGGAGTGCACTTCTGGTTTGGGGTTCTGGTTGACTCCCCTGAGCACCGTGTCTTCTCCTCACCTGTCTGTCAGCTTGGGAGAAAACTTACCTTCAGAGAAAGCTGGAACAAAGATGCAATGAGCGGCGCTTTCAGCATGGCCTGCCACGTGTAACCTCTGAGGAAATCTTGTCTACTTTTCTGTGCCAGACTGTGACAGACCAGCAGTTTAACGCCTCAAAGGCATTTCTCCAATAGTATCAGGGCTTGCTCCTCCACAGCTAGTCAAGGCAAGAGGAGTACCGCGTGGGGCGCGGATTCGGTTTCCAGTCCTGACGGATGGAGTTTGAGAAGCCCTCGTTACCCCTCAGGGCTTCATGTTTGAATCTTTCCTCTCTGACTCCCTGCTGATCTTTCTTCTTAGGCCTTTTCGTTTGAGGATAGCCTGTGCTGTAATTGGAGTGACCCAGCCTCACAGCCAGGACCACACAGGATTGTGGGCTTGGAGAAACTGCGGTGATGAGATCTGGACATAATGAAATGTATAAGCTGGGGCTGGCATCAGACGTCCCCAGGAGTTCACTAAATCCTGCTCCTCAGATTTGGAAGGGTGATATATATATATATATATATGTATGTATGTATGTGTGTGTATATATATATATATATATATATATATATATATATCCACAGAGTCAGTGAAGGTGCTTTTGAGTAGCCATGGTACATAAAGAATATTTTCCCCCATAGAGTGCTTTACTTGCTTTAGATTAAAAAGTGAGCTAGGGAGTAGGGGGAGAGAAAGGAAGGAAAGTGAGGGAGAAAAAAAAAGCAAAGAAAAATAGATTCTTACTGGCAGCTATTACTCATAATGGGCACTAGATGTCCCCACTGCCATGTTTTGACCTAAAAACCTTGGTCTTTAATTCTCCCAAGACTCTAAGAAGCCAGTTTTTAAAGTTGAAGACCAAGCTGAAACACAGTTCTTCGCCACTCTGGGCTTCATTTGATCGGACATCTAACTCTGAGGTAATTAATATCCAGCTGGCATTTCGCCTGGAAGCATGGGTGTGAAGCAGGGCCATCCAGGGCACTGTTGAATGATGACTGAATGGCAGCAAGGGAAAATGCAGGGCACACCCAACAGCCACCTCACAAGAGCAGAGAACTCCCAATAATCCAAGAGGAGAGGATTTCCTGTGCTACATATTGAGTTGTGGGCTGGGTTCCTGCTCACAAGGGCTGGGACCTTTTGTTTTTAATTTGCAAATGAATTCAAAGAGAAATGGTAGGATAGCGGAATCAGTTCCTAAGTGCTGTTCGGAAGGGAAAATAAGAAGTTCGTTTCCTACAAAACCCCAGCTTCTTACCGGAATCCATAAGGCTGGGCTCACCGGGAACAAGGTCCTGTAGCACTGGCCGCCTTCCCTGCTCCAGCCCTCCCTCCCTGCCTTCATTCAGGTACTTCCTCCCAACACCCCACCTGGCTGGCCCTCTTCAGATTTTAGGTTAAATGTCTCTTCTTCAAAATCTCTTCATGAATTCCCAGTCAAGTATGTTTTCCATTCTTCCCTGTCCCCGTCCCTGGCAGTGTCAACTCTGGGCCTTAGCAGCCTTCCAGATATGCTATATTTGCAATGTACTGCCTGCCTATCGGCTCCAACACTAGATTATACATACGTGTAAGGCAGAAGGAGCAGCCCCATCCCATACCTGTGCATATGTGTCTTGCACCATGTTAGACCAGAGAAGGGACCAGAGAGAATTTCAACAGGTTCAGAAAGGTAACAAATAATGGTGGGCGGATTCCTATGAGCAAGGAAGCCACCTCTAGTAGTCTCGTTCGTTAACTAGTACATAATCCAAAGCTTACAGCCATATTAAAAATAGAGCATATTAATAAATGCAAATTCCTTATACTCCTTAACCTATAAGAGTGAAATACGTCCTCCACCTGGAACCTGGCATTTTCAGCCTTCTTATCAGGGACTGACTGGAAGCAAGTCGCTGAGTATTTGGGACAAGGTGAACTGAAAACCAGCTCACACTGGTGCTTGCTGAAATGAGGTAGGGAAGGAAAGTATAAACCCGAGCTCTGCTACTGGTTCCATTGAGAGCCCCGTGCTGGTGCAGAACCGAGTTTTGCCCAAGGTGGTTCCAAGCAGAGCTGTTAACTTTTATTCTGTGTACTAGACACGGACACCTTAGCAAGCACTTTCCAGGTACATTGTGGTTTCTTCTCACGAGGATACTGAGTCAGCCACCACTATTGCCTCCAGGTACAGATAAGGAAGCTAGGGCAGAGCCAACACTACCGACAAAACCAAAACCTCAGCTTTGCTGTCATCTGAGGCCACTGCCACCTCTTCAGAAGCCTTTGGACTGACTGTAGCTGTGCCCCAGTGGGACAGCTGACTGGGTGGTGAAGACGTGAAGTGTCCCCTCAGCCATCCTCTACAGAACAAAGTTTGAGGCCCACTGGTTCTGGGAAGAGAGGCCTGTGATCTCATGGAATCTCCTCAGCCTTAGCAGGATGTTTGAGCTCCAGGTTGTAGGCAGGGAGGCTCTTACTGATGCATGAGTTATCCTTGCCTCAAGATGTAGAAAGAAGTATGGATATGGATATAGTGTGCAGGACTGGAAGCTAAAGGGTCTCTCTGGAATCGTCCCACAAGGGACTGGAGGTGTACTCTTGAGGCAGAGCACTTAACTTGCTCATGAAGACCTGGAGTCAGTCTACAAGATAAACCAAGTTCTACTGCCTAGGATCTCTCCCACTGACATCAAAGGTTTGTGTTATGATTGCTGTGTTGGATGTCCCTCAAGGACAAATGTATTAAAGGCACAGGAGAAACTGCACCACTTAGGAGATGGGAACTGGCTAAGCCCCTTAGTTCACTAGAGGAATGCTCTTGGGAGGGATTGTGGGACCCAGACTCTTTCAGTTTTGCTCATACTCTGAGTTACTTATGTCCACTGTGATGTACCCTCTCCTCAGAGGTCCAAATCGATGGGGCCACTGGATCATAGACTAGAACCTCCAAGGCAGTAAGGAAAAATAAACCTCATCTCTATGTAAAATGTTTGCTTCCCTTTTCTTTTGTGTATGCGGTGTGTGTGTGTGTGTTTGTGTGTGTGTGTGTGTGTGTTTGGTTTTGTTTTCAGATAGGGTGACACCATGTAACCTAGGCCCTTTTAAATTTGCCACCCTCCTGCCTCAGCTTCCAGAGCACTGAATTACAGATGGGAGCTGTCATACCCAACTTATCAGAAGACTTCTGTTGCTGTCCATTTGTTTGCTTGAGATAGGTTCCGACATGCTTGCCCAGGCTGTCTGTCGTCGAATGGACTCCAAGGCACAGACCGGCTTTGGGTTTGTGACTCTCCTCCTGCTTCAGCTTCCTCAGTGTGGGGATGATGCACATGCATTTGACCTTTCTGAGTCTCAGTTCCCCCAAATATAAGAGGGATAGAGATGTACACAGAAATCTGTGACGGTCTCAGCTCTGTAATGAGTAGTGTGAGAGAAAAGGGGGAGGCGAAGGATGTGGTTAAGCAAGGATGCCTCTTCATCAGCCTCACACTGATGGATATCTGCTATTGGTAGTAACAGCTGTAATTACTATGTACCGACTAGTTAATGCTACCAGCACCTTCAGACACCTAGGAGTTATTATGTCTATTTTGCATATGAGGAGACTCTCCTGGCTGGTCAGAGAGACTGAATGGTCACTGTAGCCCCTGGCTACCTCTCCTCCTGTGAGGCCAGCTCAAAGCCAGGACATGTCTGTGGCACTCCATTGTCTTGGACAGGGATTTGTTCTCAACCTTTCACTTGAGGCTATGTGTTCTGCCCTTCTTCCAACTCTGCTCCAGATGTTGAACTACTGCCCTGAGGTTCAGTCCATTGTCCAGCACATGAATTTACCCAGTGACTCTGCCCTTCGTACTTGGCCTTCGTAGTACAGCAAGATTGCCAGGGGAATTGATTTTAAAGCTTCCAAAACAGAGAGTGTTCCCGGGACTGACAGTTCGGCTTGCTGTTGAATTTAAGCGTGACCAGTCAGTTATGGAGGCACATGCCTGTAATCCCAGCTACTTGAACTGAAGCTGATGCAGAGGGATTGTGAATTTGAAGCCAGCACGGGCCACAAGACTTTGTGCCCAAACAAACAACAAACCCCCAAACAAATGAACAAAAAGCATTCCACAGCAGCATGACAAGGTAAGATGACAATCTGGCAACAAGGTTGAGGTCAAACTTAAGGCCTTTATGTATGTACGAGGCTCTCTCCCCTACATACTCCTAGGTCTGGCCCCAGCATCTTCTATGTCTTGGGAGACTCATCCATATCACCTACAACTTTGAACTGTAGTCTTTACAACTGCCCAGTAGCTATGAGACTTTCTAGGGGGCTGGCACTTGTTTGACTATTCAGAATTCCCAAGTAAGATGTCTGTGAGGGAGGAGGGCGTGGTAACAGATTTCAGAGCAGAGTAGGATCTAGGGAGGATCTAGTAAGACCAGTACCCCAGCGCCGACTTGAGAAGTCGATGGTGACTCTCTCACACAAATATGCTTCCTTGCTCTCGGAGGCTCCACGTCTCAGCACTCGTGACCCTGGCGTGATGCATTTTTCTCTATGGCTTTCGGCCAGCTGATTCCTAAGATGCACACGGCTCGGTGTGTTCCTTTCCGTGCAGTGGTGATAACCGTCAGCACGCATGCCTGAGGTAGTTGGTGCTTAATGAGACTAAACAGATGAGGAAGTCAGTAGCTGCTTCTCAGGAGGCCTGCTTATCTTCAGTTTAGTTAGTCTTTAACCAGGCTCTCAGGATGGCCTCTGCTCTAAAACGAAGAGCTGTTTATTTCCCAACAAGTCCTGTTTGATGACTCCAAGTGAGTCTATTTGCAGATTCCAAAGATTGTTGCTAAGACTTCCTTAGGCTTCAGGAATGGCCAGAAGACAGAGATACCTATCTGCCTTTGGCCGTGCACTTTTTCTTGTCTAAAGACAAACATTTATAGTGTGATAAAGTACCACCAGTATATAGGTATCAGCTAGATTAAGATACCACTAAACCTCTAATACAAAGGTAAAGGTAGCCATGGAATTATTGCGCTATTGTTTAATAATGTCTCACTCCTACTGGTCTACAATGTCTACACTTAGAAAATGTGCGAAGCCAGACCACTCTCAGAGGTAGGTGTGCATAAAGCTAGGTTTTCAGAGAGCTGGTGTTGTCTGCCACGGACAAAGCTCACTTAGAAATGATCTGTCTTCGTTTTTCCCCCGAAACGCATCCATCATGGCGAACTGCTGGGTAATGACCAACCTATGGCATCTGTCTTACTGACTACCACCTTCCTTGAGGACCCAGCTAGCCCTCCCTATCGCTCTAGCTCTGGGGTTTGCACCCCTTTTCCTGTAAACCCAGATCACAGGGAAAGCATACTGTAAATGCTTCATGTAAAAAGTGAAGCTTGCTCAAGAGTTTGTGTGTTACCTTCCCTGATTAATTTCTAGAGACAGTACAGACATAACTCAAGCTCTGCAGGATGCTATAAACCCGTGGGGAGGCATGTGAGTGTGTGTGCTTGTGTACATAAACGGGCGTGTTTAGACATGACGTTATACATATGTGATGAATCTCTGTTCCCAGTTGAATACTAGGTGCTTCTCAAATTTTAAAGATACATCTAAAGTTTCATGAGATATATGCATAGTTTGAATAGTTCCTCCTACCGTGTTGTCCCTTTGCCCCATAGCCAAATATCTTCTCAAACTGACCTTAAGCACGGCTTTGTTATAGCCATACTAACCCCTAACTTACTCCCCCACTCTTTCCAGGCTTATCTTGACTCAGCATCCTTCGGTACATCTGCTTGTCTAATTACTTGACTGGCCTCTGTGTCCTTTAAAGACCCAAACCTGCACTATCTGCTTTGGAACACCCATTATTCTGTTGTGGTCCAAGGCTCTAAATTAACCCAAGCAGGCACAAGAGGTTACCACAAGGCAAGATTTAATGCAGGGCAGCAAAAGAAGGGAAAAGGTGGAGGGGTTGATCAGTCAGGGCTGCAGAACAGACTCGGAGCTAAACTGTGACCCTGAAGAAGGCCAGTTGCAACAAGTATTAAAGCACAAAAGTCATAACCATTTATTGCCAAGCTACAGTTACAGTTTTCACCAATCGGAAGTCAAAGATTAGGGGCTTTCCTTTACTGTTCATCATTGTCAATCAACATACAATGCAAACTTTTCAGTCAATCCAATCAGATTCTTGTGTTCTTTCTGTTGTGAGGAACAGCCATGGCCTTTCTAGGGAACTCAAGCTGCATAACAACTATTTCTATGGTTTAGGGAGAAGGTTGGTCAGCCATTGGAATGTTCTCAGCTCCCCTAGGGCTTGGAAAACTTTATTTCACCCTGTAGGTAATAGAATGGAGTCTGAAGTCAAAAGAGCAGTACTTAGGACAAGGTTTTTTTTTTTTTTTTGTCTGTTTCCAACATCCCACCTTCCTGCACGTGCCCTGAAGGGGAAGGCAGGAGTAGGTCAGAGATCCAGCTGGTGCTTAGTGTGGCTTAGAGGTTTGCAGGGTAAGAAGGGCTTTAACAGAGGCAAAGGATCAGAGTGAGGAAGCAGAAGGAGTCAGTGCCAGCTGGAGAATGGTGCTTCCTGGAGAAAGCAGGAAGCAGTTCAGACTGAATGAAATGAAGAGTGGGTGTTGCCCTTCGAGGAGGGATGGGCACAGAATGGGGGACCTCATGGGAGAGGGTTGAGCAGAATGCCAGGAAGTAAAGTTGAGGTGTTGTAGAGTGGAGCAAAGTGAGGGTGTCTGTTAAAGTTAAGACAAGGCCAAAGATGTCTTGTTTTCAGAAGATAAGAGGATTGCTGTGTGTTTGAACAATCCCCAGACAGGGGAAACAATGGAAGTGGAAACTGCCTAGTTAGATCATTGTCTACATGAGGGAGAGAGCGACACTGCTCTCAGTGGGGGCGGAGGGGAGGGGTGGGAGTTGAGGGGGGCTCGAGCAGATGGTTGTTTATTATTGTGATACGGACAACATGTGGAAAGATCAGAGGACTAGGATGACCCTGCCTGTTGGGGTGTTTGGTGATGTAGGAACTAGGAAGCGCTCTTTGATTCCTTCTGCTTTCTCAAAAGATGTGAAGAAGGAAGAAAGATGAGGAGATGCTGAAGCAGTTCTTCAAAGCAGGGAGAATCAGAATCTGAGGAGTGAGGTTGCCAGGGAGCCTCAGGCCACTGAGTGTTCCCATGAACACTGGGAACAATTTCCTTACTTCTGAAGACATAGACTCCAGGAATTAGATAGCTTTTTTTTCAGTTTATAGTATTTGCGCATAGCATTTGTAAAACTGGGATTAATCTCTGTGCTAAGTAATAAAACAGATACGACAAGTCCAAGAATGGACTATTTTATATCCTTTAAATATTATTTTTCAAACTAGATATTGACCACAGGAAATCTCATGATGAAAATGAAATGAAAAAAAAAATCCATTATAATCCCCTTTCCAAAGCCCCCACAGCACCTTTCAGTGGGATCATTCAGAACTCGTAGCCACGGCTCCAGTCTTTCCTCATCCACCATTCCTTCTGTGTCCTTACGTTCATCTTGCCAGCTACACCAAACAGAATGATTGCTAAATAATACTTTAGCGGCACTTCTAAACCTCGTTCCTGCAGCTTTTCTGTCATGTGAGGTTTTGGTAGCTTCCTTTTGCTTTGTTTCATCTTCTGGGTCACAGATGACATGTCTCTGCCTCCAGGGAACATTTTCTGACCAGTTCCTGTCCAGAATCAAATTGGTAACACGCAATGTACCAAACTGATTCTGGTAACCAAAAAGTTTGGGGCTTGAACCAGGCCTCAGGAAATGTCATTGGGGGCTTGATCATGTATCTACCAGTTAACCCAATATTCTTTTTTATAAAATACATCTTGACATCTTGCTTACTTTTTGTTAGTGACGTGTATGTATAATGTATCTCGATCATTTACACCCCAAATTTTCCCTGCTCTCCCCAGTCACTTCCAACACATTTTTCTGTTGTCGTGTAATTTCCTTTGTTCAGATTGAATTTAAGGCCGGGCGGTGGTGGCGCACACCTTTAATCCCAGCAGTCGGGAGGCAGAGGCAGGCGGATCTCTGTGAGTTCGAGACCAGCCTGGTCTACAGAACTAGTTCCAGGACAGGCTCCAAAGCCACAGAGAAACCCTGTCTCGAAAAACCAGATTGAATTTAATTCAGTATTTCCATCTCTGTTGAATTCTTCTTTCATATCTTGTATGACCTTCCTTATTTCATCCAGCTGTTTGTGTCCTCAGTCAGGAGCTTATTTTCTTCTTTGATTTCTTTAAACATACTTATAATCCTCCTTTTTGCATTCTTTATCAGGGATTTTATCTAACTCACTCTCTAGATGCTATTTTGTAGGATCAGTAATTTTCGGAGGAGTCTTTGTTTTCTGCGTCTCCAGGTATGTTACTGCATTGGTGTTTGTACACATGTTGACATTCCTATGCCAGTCTACCTGGCCTAATATTCTTGATAGCAGCTCCTTTGAGAAGTGAATTCTTAATCGATTTTAACAACTACAGCAACACCAGCTTTTCCTTTCATATGCAACCTTAACAGGAAGAAATGAAGCCACCCCCCAATATCTCAGATTTTAGTTTTGTTAGTTTGAGTTCCTGGAGTGTGGGCATATGCCTCTTTGAAGATTAATAATTATTACTGTAGGAAGCCAAATTTCTGATTAACATAGATTGGGTCATCTGTCACCTATAAAGTTCATGTGTGTGTTGGGTCCCCAAACCCAACCTAGTAATTACAGGAAGATGATGGGCTGGTGGGAAAGATAGGTAGCAAGTAGCAGGAAGGAATTTCTTTATTATGAATCTGCATAGCATCTGCTCCTAGCCTTTCAGAGTATTTGAGATAACTACACATTCATGTAAGCGATTATTTGCTGAACACATGTCTTCTGCATTCTGCTGTACACTTATCTACAAATTTTATTATTTCTTTGTTTATCTTAGTGGTGGGGCATGCACTTGTCATGGAAAGATTGTGACAATCAGAAGACACTTCCAGGTTCATTCTCTTCATCCGTTACTTGGGTCCTGAGGATCAAACCTAAGTCATCAGGGTTGGCAGGAAGTTTCTTTAACCCCTGAGCCATCTCGATGTCTCTGATCACTTACTTTGAGAGAGATCATATCACCTCCTTCCACTTTGTCTTTTGTATCTAGCACCCAGCACAGTTTAAGTGTGGAGCAGATGTCCAATAAACATTTGTTCAATAACCGTGACATCAAAAAATATAACAGTGAGAAGTGAGGTAGTACATGTGTGTGTTTCAGTCTGCTTGGTTACTACAACCAACAGTCCAAGACTATATAACAAATAAAAAATGGGAGTTTATTTCTCACAGTCCCAGAAGTACGGGGTGTCTGGTGAGGGTTTAGTCTCTTTTATAAGGTAAAGCCTTGAATAGTTCTTACTGTGGAACAGACTGATGTGTGCTTATATGACAGATGGGACATAAGGACAAAAGCGGCCTAATCTAATTCACACCTGCTCTTTTATAAGGGCTGAGTCCTTATGATTCAATTTTGTACCCCAAGATCCTACTTCTTCTTTGTTTTGTTTCATTGATACAGGATCTTACTCTGTAGTCCTAGCTAGCCTGATACTCAATATGTAGCCCAGGCTGGCCTTAAAGTCAGTGCTATCCTCCTGCATCAGTCTCTTAAGTGCTTGGATTGCAGGTGTGCAATACAATGCCTGGCTTTAGACCCTGTCTCTTATCATTACCACCAGGGAGTTAAGTTTCAACACAAATTTGGGAGAGGACACATTGAAATCATAACGTTGGGTACAAAGGGAACCCCAAAATGTCAGTCTTGGTTCAGCTCAAGCTAGACTATAGAAGGACCACTGCTGGAGAGATAAAAGTTCATAGACAATATTCCTTAGGAACCTGTGAAATGGGTTTCTGTCTTCCAGAAAGCCCTTCCCATGGCTATGCCTGTGGTTACAGATCAAAGCCATGCTAACCTCTAGCCAGTTTCAGTCTCTATTCACACATACGTGTTAACATTTCAAAGTCTACACTAGCCTCCTGGCCTTTCTTACTGCCTCTTCCACCCTAACCTCCCATGCTGCTCAAGATCACAGGCATCCGTTCCCCCATCTACTTATGCTCCTTATATCCTGCATCTCCATCCCCCACTTCTCTAGTCTTGGCCATGTCCAGTCTGCTGCTTTTTCTCTCTGTTCTAGACTTGTCCAGATGCCTCTCTCTCTCTCTCTCTCTCTCTCTCTCTCTCTCTCTCTCTCTCTCTCTCTCTTCTCACCTTTTTACCGACAACATAAACTTTCTCCTTAACCATGGAGTGGCCATTTCAGTGATTTCTTTGATGCACCCTTACTTACCTATAGGAATAGGATTTGCATTTTTATTTAAAGAAATGAAACCTCTTAGCTAGGCACAGGGGTACTGCTTGCAATCCCAATGTTTAGGAAGCCAAGGGAGGGGGACTGACAGTTCAAAGGTAGCCTGAGCTGCACAGGAAGGCCCCACCTCAAAACTAAAACCTATTTAAAAATAAACTCTTTATTTTCCTTCCTAGTCTTCCTCTTAAGAACACAGATCTGGCGGGAAAGGTAATAAATGCAGCTAGTATTTCTGGGAGGTTGAATTAAAGGTGCAGTGTTAACTGAATAGCTGCATCTATTTTCCAGTTTTACACAGACCCTCTAATGTCTTCTAACTGAACAGTTTCTGAACATGTTCTCTAGAAATGTATTGGGTAGGGTTTTCCACTTAGAACAACTGTCTTGCTGTGTGAAGTCAAGAGAGTCTCAAAAGCACACGAGGCCAGAAATGGTGACCGGATGAATTCCTTGATACCACAAAGGGACTCTGTAGATGCTGATTGCCTGTGACATCAATAGGAGGCCAGAGAAGAAAGAACAGCAGGGCTGGGGCCATATTGAACATGCCTACTGCTGCAGGAGCTGCGTCAGCTGCCTTTGAAGTTCCCTTTTCCTTTGCTTCTCTTGCTGTTTAGCTTAATGCCCCTCAGTTTCTAAAGTGCTAAAACTTTGATTTATTGACCCTTATTTTGTTTCATTGTCACTCTCTTCGTTGTTTGTCTCTCCGACTGTGAACTCAGGGCTGATCTACTACTGCGCTCTCTCTGCTCCTTTGATTATCTTATGATTGAAACTCCTAAAGTAGATATCTAAAGTAAGGTGTTGAATCCCATGCACAGGCCAAAAAAATAACCCCAGCCAAAACATATAACACAAGAACTTCAGGCTCATACATCAGACTGTGAACTCCAAAGCCCCTTAGGGGCCTGACTGAGGACTCACACAACAGCAGAACATCTCTAGCTACTAGGACTTGGAGCCTTTCCTAAATGAACCTGTCGGTTGATGGTCTTGATATAGAACCAGGACTTAAAGTGAGAGCAAGGCCAGCTAGAACACTGGAACTCAGGAGGTAGAGGCAGGGGGCTGAGATCAAGGCCTGTCTGAACTGCAGAGTGAGTTCAAGGTAATCCTGAACAAACCAGTGTCCTGGTGAGGTATCTATTGCTGTAATGAACACCATCATCAAAAGCAACTTGGGGAGGCAAGGGTTTATTTGACTCATAGGGTACAGTCTATTATTAGGGCCAGGAATTCAGGAAAGAAACTTTATAGCTCTGGGCTTTTTGTTTGTTTATTTGTTTACTTTTGTGGGGGCCCGCCACCCAGCTCCCAAAAATACATGGACACTTGTTTTTATTTATGAATATTCTTGGCTTTAACTTGCCCTGTTTCTAGCTGGCTTTTCTAACTTAAATTATCCCCTTACTCTTTAACTTTGGCTCGCTTCTGGGCTTTTACCTTTCTTCTTTCTATATATCTTTCTTTTGTTTTTACTCCGTGGCTTGCTGGGTGACTGGGTGGCTGGCTCCTGACACCCTCCTCTCTTTTTTCCTTTTCTCGCTCCTCACTCTTCCCTAGATTTCTCCTCCTACTTATTCTCTCTGCATGACAGTCCTGCCTTTTTATTGCTATTGCCTAGCTATTGGCCATTCAGCTCTTTAGTGGACCAATCAGGTGTTTTAGGCAGGCAAAATAACACAGCTTTACAGAGTTAAGCAAATTCAACATAAAAGAATGCAACACATCGTCACATCATTAAACAAATGTTCTACAGCACAAACCAATGTACATCTTAAAATAATATTCCATGGCAAAACTCGGAGGCAGGAACTGGGAGAGGCCATGGAGGGGTACTTCTTCCCAGTTTGCACTTCCTGGCTTGCTCATTTGGCTTTCTTATACATCCCAGGACCATGTGACCAGGGATGGCATCATCTCCAGTGGACGGGACTAGAACTCATCAATCATCAATCAAGAAAACACCCCATAGGCTTGTCTACAGGGCACTCTGATGGGAACATCTGCCCAGCTGAGGCTCCCCTTACCCTAAACTTCTCCAGTCCAGGGACTGGCTTCCTTGCCCTATATAATCCAGTAAATCATAGCCATTTTGGAAATGTCAACCTCTTGACCCAGGTTACACCTCTTGGTCAGAGGCTCGCTCCTCTCCTCTCTCCCCTCCCCCTTCTCTTCATGCAGCTCAGCTCAGGGTCGTATTCTTTCTGGACTTTCCCAGATGACTCTGCCTCTGGCTGTGTTCTCCTTTTTATCTACAAAAACCCTTCTCCTCTACCAAACGTAGGAGCAGTCATGTCCTTCCTTTTTTTCATCCATCAATGAGACCATTTCTCAAAATACAAAGTAAAAGGACAGCTGAGGATTTAGCTCAGTGTATGAGCTCTTGTTAGCATGTGTGAGGTCCTGGATCCCGAGTACTGAAAGGAAGAGAGGGAGGGAAGAAAAGACGGTGTAGGAAAGTCAGACAGAAACTGTAAGTTACTGTGCATGGTGGCCTGTCACCCAAGAGCACACTGTCCGTCCCTGATTGCTGAGTGCTGGGTGCCTCTCAGCCTGCCTTCTCAATGCCTTTATCTCCTGTTCACTTTGGTCTCTCCCTAGCTGAACCAGCAGCTTTGGTCTTGCCCTTTAGAACCTCGGACATTCATATGTATAGTCCAGTGGGTACAGTTCTCATTTTGATGGCTGGTGAGATAACTTATATGAAGCCCACGGCAGGCCTTCCTCTTAGGGTGACTCTGTAAGCTGTGAGAATGTGGAGGGAAGCCCTTTAGATAGCAGAAGCCTAAGACAGTGTCCACTGCCCATCTCAGCAGAGTCAGAGGGAAGGCAAAGAACGCAACTCACTTTTAAGTTAATTTCTAATCCCACCCTTTCCAACATGGGCCACACATTCAGGGAACTTTCCCCTGTTTGAGTATTTGGCTTAAGTCTTAACTCACTGAGATTTCTTTAGCTTTAAAGCTCTTTTGCAATCCCACCTCTTTCCCATTATAGATAAAGCCTTCCAAAACAGAAAGCACTGGATGCTTTGCAATGGGCTCAGCAAGGCAAGCGGTGCAGAACTGTGCCCTGCACTGGAGTGAGCCACAGTGGAAGCAAGCATGAAGGTTACTACGGCTAGGTGAAGCCAAAGTCAACAGGGCAAGCAATGCAAGAATTTAGAAAGCAAACTTTCTGCAGTTCTGTTCTTTTTCAGCAGGCAAAACACCATAGCTGGGTGTTTAATTGTTGTCAAATAATCTTCTTCCATGTCCCAGCAGCTGTCATGACATCAACTTTAAAAGGATTGTCAGAGTACACAGCAACTGGAACCCTGGAAGCAGAGGACTTTGTGGGAACTTGAGCTGGAGGCTGCTGCCCATGAGTGCCTTTAGCTTGGTCCTCATGTTCCTCCCTGTCCCTCGGACCTCCCTGGCACTGCACTCCAAACACAGAGGCTGACTTTGGGATCAGTCTGGGGGGCAAATCTTTCTCTTCAGTGCTCTGACTTCTTTGTCTGAACCTTCACCTCCCCAGGGGTTAGTCTACCTGATTTCCTGGTAATTTACAGTCGCTAATCTGTGTTTAGCTAGTGCAGAAGTCAGGGGCTTCTTAGCTTTCCCAGGGCTTTGCTGCAACTTGTCTCTCACCTATTGTCCCACTGGAGACTGTGAGGACAGCAGAAAGACAAACTGTGTACCCTCAGACATCACCAGGACTCCTCCACAGGGCCTGGCAAGGGGTGTAATACAATAAACAAGTGTGGCAGGAATTCAGGAGCCCAGCAGGAGGAGTTCTCTTTGCTTTCCTGTCCCTGGACGGGGTCTACATCCTGCAAAGGTTTCAAAATGGGATCCTGGGAAGGACTTCACTTGACTCATGATGGGTCTGAGAGCCATGCAGACAAAGGTCAACCTTTTAAGGGTCATTGTGTCTCTTTGGGTATATGGCAAAGCCTATCTATTCTCCCCAAATTAATCTGTGCTAAAATCTCTGCTTATAACTCTGGGACCAGGAGATTCTTAATGTAGCGATTAAAAACTCCCCTAATTATAATCCAACAATACCAAGTGGTCAGCTCGGACCATACACATGAGAGTAACAGTAAACAGAGCAGGTTACATTTATTTATTTAGGCATATACAAACAATAACAACTAAAGAAAAAGAGGTCGTTATTTTGAAAGAAAACAGGGTGGGACACATGGGAGAAGTTGAAGGGAGAAAAGAATGCAATGATATTTTATTATTATTATTTTTTTTTTTGGTTTTTCGAGACAGGGTTTCTCTGTAGTTTTGGAGCCTGTCCTGGAACTAGCTCTTGTAGACCAGGCTGGTCTCGAACTCACAGAGCTCCGCCTGCCTCTGCCTCCCGAGTGCTGGGATTAAAGGCGTGCGCCACCACCGCCCGGCATGATATTTTAATTTAAACAACACAAATAATAGAGGCTTAAAAATCACGGGGAGGAAAAACAAAAAAAGTTTCAATACCATAACGTCCTTGAGAACTTTAAGCGGAGAGGGTTATGAATGTTCTTGCATTGCTACTTTGGTAAAAGCAAAACAAAACTCGTGTGTGTTGTGTGCATGTGTGTAAAAAATTTCCATCTTTTTCTACCGGTGTGAACTGCTCCCTCTCTGAGGTGTAGGGCCAGACAGTTTCCCCACACTTTTCTTGGGTGTATAGGGGTTTCTGCCGATCCGACGAATGTTAGTCTAATTCACGAAGGTCAAATCCCGGCGGCGGAACAAGGAGAGCTGTCCCCAGATCAGGGAAGAAGTCAGGGTGGCAGGTGCGGCTGGCGCTGAAGGTGCGCGCGCAGGTGCAAGCACCGCCCTAGGCGGGGCTAGAGGTAGTGAGGGGCGGGGCGAGGTACGGTGTCGGGCGGGCGAGGTAGAGCAAAGGAAAGGAAAAGGTGAGTGAGAGGGAGTGAGAAAGAGCAGAAGGAGGAGCTGGAGGAGGAGGCCGGGGAAGAGGTGGAGTAGGAGTGCTGAGAGCAGAGGAAGCAGGGAGGAAGGTGTGTGGGAGGAGCTGAGGGGGAGGAGCGGCCCGGAGCGGGGTGGAGTCTGCAAACTTTCAGTTCGAGGGCATTGTGGGAAGTAGCCATGGTCTGAGGCTGGTGCCTCACCTGTCAGCCGGTCAGGCTGCTACGCTCTCCCCTGGCTGTCGCGTCCTGGGCGATCGCGGCTGCGGCCACCATGGTAAGTACAGGCTGTGCATCTTGGTGGAGCTGGCCGGTGCCGTGCGCGCTCCGGGTGACACCTGCGGCTCCAGGGCCGGACGTGCGACAGGGAGGGGGCACGCGTCGAGCCTGACTCCGGGTACCTTGGAGTCACACGCGCAGGTGGCCCGGCTGCTCCGGACAGTGCAGGTCTCCCCCGTCTGCGAGTTCCACGGACACCGGGCACCACCGCTTCATTCATTTCAATCTCCTTTGCTGATCGCTTGGTCCGAGCCAGGCGCTGGGGATGTCGCAGGGGACTAGGTGCTTACGTTTTTAAGAGAGGATGCGGAGGGAAGGAGACTGTGATGGAATGGTGAAAAGATAACTTCTCAGAGTGAGAAGAAGCCTCAAGTAACCGGGCAGAGAGGTAACTTTTGAATCGGAGGCCCTTTTCGAGGAGGTGGCATTTGAACTCTCCGAGACTCTTCTAGAGTACCCTTCTAGGGTGCTGCAGTTGAGGAATTAGCAAAGATGAAGAAGAAAAACGAAACCCCGGTTTGTGGCTGCAGAGGTGGGCGGGGTCCCATGGAGCACATCTTCTTCATAAGCGGTTTGGGTTTTGTTTCGCTCGAGTTTTGACAAGAAAACCGACTTTACCGTTTCAATGCTTCATGAACCCCTTGGTTGATGGCGTAGGACGGACCGGTGTGTGTGTGTGTGTGTGTGTGTGTGTGTGTGTGTGTGTGTGTGTGTGAAGATGAAAGCCAGGAGACCTCAGAAGTAGATGTCCAGCTCTGTCTGGATGGAAGCAGTATCTGAGGTTCGCGCTGACTTTCTGCTGGGACAGTTACTGGGAGAGCAGCTTGTCCCACTTCTCCAGCTGCTGAACACTTTTCAAATTCTCAGAGGAGTGACCTCCTGCAGGCGCCCTCTTTCCTCACCGCGGGGAGCCGCACTGGGTGAATTCAGAAAGGAGGAGGTGCCTTGGGTGCCCGGACAGGGAGCCCAGAGGATGTCAATGAGGTTCTCGGCCAGCCGGCCTGTTTTTGTTTGTTGAGGGTTCCTGGGAAATACAGGGTGGTGCAAAGAGGCAGCTGTAAATAATGGAGCAGCTCTCTTGGCTTGCTCAAGTTTCCCAAGGAACAAGGAGACAGCGTGCCCAGGCAGCCTGCTCAATTTGCCTAATGGAGGTGGAATGGGGCCCCCCAAGTTTCTATGGAGCCCAAAGCTGCTTACTTCGGTAGGCAGGAGCAGGGAGCAGGATCTGAGGGAAGGACCCCCGTGTTTTAGGCAGCACCTGGTCAGAGTTTGTTTTTCTGTGACAAATGACCTTCAGAAGTCTGGGACTTTTCTCCAGCTTTCCCTCCAGTCCCAGTTGCTGTGCCCTGCCAACCCCCAACCCCGCCCCCATCTCCCCTGCCCCCCCCCATCCACACCCTGGTGGTAAATACTGTCACTCGCTCCTCTAGTGAGCCGTAGTCTCCTCCCCACCATGACTCAGGCCACCCTTGCCACCTCCAAAGCAGGTGGTCACACCTTGTCCTCTACCTGCAACTGTGTGACCTCCCTCTTTATGGGTGTGCTCATTTGCTTGGTGGGATAGTAACTGCTCCTAAGTGATATACATGGCAGGCGTTCATTTGTGGCCTGGATATCCAGGGGGTCCCAAGGTTTTCTTAGAGGCTTGCAAGATCAAACCCAGCCTCGTAAGGATTGGTAAAATGTTGTTATGCCCTTTTAATTCACATTACTTAAGACTATAGTGAAGTTTATCTGAGCCCAAGTGATCTGAAATATTAACAACATAACAAATCAATCACAGTGGTTGACAGGGGCGTCCAACTGTCTTCTGCTGGGTCGGATTAGAAGGGTTTTTCCAAACTCTAATATGATGCCGTTCTTCTCATTAATTTCCTTTCCTCTTTTCTCACCCCTCTCTTTATGATTTTTAATTGAATTAGTAAATATCTGAAGTTATTTTTTTTCTGTTTTCTTTCTGTTTTGTTTTCTAATGCAGTAACTATCCGTGAATATAACCTGTGGAAACAAAAAGACCTTTGGTGTTCTCGTTGTCTTGGAGATGCCCCAGGACCGTGAACACACACGATGCTTTAAGAAACCCCACCCCTGTACCTCTGTGCTCAGCAGCATTTCAGCTCCTGCTCTGCTGTCAGGGGAGGGAAGCGAAGTGACTGTTCTAGTGCTCACCAGCCGGAGCACACACCCCTTGCTGCTGACAGCAGTGACTCCTTCCTCATTCCTAGATCCTATCTCTTGCTGCCTCCTCTAGAAGGTACTTTCTTCTAGAAAGTGGTCTGTTCCACTCTGGGCTTCATAGCATGTGTGCAGGGGCTGATTAGTGTCTGTGTGTATCTTCATCAAGTTGTTTGAAGCAACTGTACCTCCATCTTGCCTTTGTGTTAGAAATCCCCCCTTTGGAAAACAGTGCTAAGTCTATTGTGCTTAGAAACATCCCCATACTCCCTCTGTATTTTTAAGATATTATAGTAGGAATTTCCTATTGAATACTTGCTGATGAAGGAGGATTTTTAGTTATTGTTGCCTTATTTTTCCTTACAATAGCATGGGGACAGTTAGAGAGGCAGTTGAGAGGCTTTGGGGATACCTTTAGTAAAAAAATGGAAGTGGGCCTTGATTATAAAAGTCCTTCTAAAAAGTTCATCTAACTCTGAAAGCCACCAAAGAACATCATAGAGGAATCACCCCTGTTGAAGAAACCCAAAAGGAGGTCCCTTTGGAAATGTGAATAGTTCTGTGGTAAACTTAGTTCTTGTAATGTTTGGTACAGTATGGAGTGAGATAGATTTATATTAACCAATTCAGAAGCTTCCATGTTTGTAATTTCTTTTCAACTTTTTAAGACAAGGTTTCACTATTTAATCTTGAGTAACTTGGAATTTGGTATGTTGACCACAGGGCTTCTTTCATAATTGCAGTGGTCCTCCTGCCTCTGCCTTCTGAGTTCTGGAATTCCAGGAGTGTGCCACAATGTCTAACTTGTGTTTGTGAGAGAACTTGCTGACTGAATTGTGAAGCCATTTCTCTGTCAGACTGGTATTCATTTGAAACAGTGTAAGTGGACTCTTCTCCCAAATCTGACTATTAAAAAACAAAGCAAGCAAACAAGCAAGCAAGCAAACAACAACAACAACAACAGCAACAACAACAACAAACTTTGCCCCTGTTGGTGCAGGCACGAAGATGGAGAAATCAGTCTCCAATCTGTAGGTCTACCCCCCTCCTACTCTTGCTCCTTGGTGTAGCAATGTTACTGTTTGAGACTTACGTAAATTGAAATAAGTATGAGATATTTTGGTAGTCTTACATTTTGATGGAACAGAATCCATCAAAGTAATGAGTTCTTTCCTTCCTGAGGCTTAGTCTGGGCTATTGGTCAGCAGTTGGTGTGGGTGGGGTAGGGGGCTTGGGAGGAACAGGGAAAATGACCTTTGGTGGGTTTCACTTGTTCCAAGTTCTCACTGATGGCAAACTCTTCCCACAGGTTTCCCAATGCTACCACCGAGGCTAGTATTGACCCCTGCCGATGATGCTGACTACTGCTTCTTAGGTCCCATCACTTCTTTGTCCCTTCTGTGCTGAATATTGCCACCTGCTTGCAGATTTTGCATGAAGTTTTACTAGCAGAACTGGCCAGAAACAGTTGGTATAGTGTGTATTTCCCCCCTTGGGTTTCTATGAATTATGCCATTATGAGCTAGGGTATAGTAGCAAAAACTACCTCCCTTCTACACACACACACACACACACACACACACACACACACACACACACACACACACACACACACAGTCAGGTTCCTTTGAGTCCCTAGAGATTCACACTTCTTGAGGTCCTCATGAATCACTTCCTCTGTTTTATTTTCTCGTCATCATAACCAGAGCTTCTTCCAGAGACCAGAACTCTACTCTGATTGCTTTCTATCTTGGTCTGGTCCTTTTTTTTAGAGATCAGAACTCTACTCTGGTTGCTTTCCACCTTGGTCTGGTCCTTCTTCCAGAAATCAGAACTCTACTCTTGTTGCTTTCCACCTTGGTCTGGTCCTTGTCTCCCCCATAGCATTTTCCTTTCTGTATATCTCATTTTCTCTGATAATTCTTCCTTATGGTATTTGCTTTCCTTCACAAAACATCCTAGACATTACCCAGAAATCTCTCTTCAAGCTCTAAGATCCTGTGACTTGAGAGAAAGGAGCTTGTAGATGACAAGAAGTGCCCTTGTCATGCGAGTGATCTACCCACCTCTCTGGAGAGGTGTACTTAATATACACCTTCTAGTAGCTTGATCAGCTAGGAACCCTAACAGTGCATGGGAAATGCGCAGATGGTCCCTGCTGGGAATGGAGCAAGTTAGGAAGCTGGCCTGCAAAAAATTGCCCTAAAGCATCCAGTGTGGCAGCTTTCTGACAGGTAGAGCTGGCTCCCACAATTGCTTTCTCTAAATAGTTGCTAAAACCTGCCTAGGGGAAAAAGATGGTCATCCATGAGTCATTTGGTGTACTCAGGCATGGACTTAAAGTACATTCGGGCAAGAAGAGGGGCATAAGGAAGCCTATATGCTAATGACTTTGCTGGATCTTCTCACGCACGGTTTCTACAGTGAAAATGACTGGTTTGTGTCAAGGTTCAGTAGACTCGCAAAGGCTATGGGAGACTTCCAAACTGAATATATAAAAGAGGAACCAAGATTGATTTGCAAACTGAGGTGCCTGGTTCCTTTGTGTGCTTATTTACAGAACAGTGGTTCTCAACCTTCCTAACGCTGTGACTGGTGACCCTCCACCCATAAAATTATCCCATTGCTGCTTCCTAACTGTAATTTTGCTGTCGTTATGAATGGCAATGTAAACATCTGATATGTGAACCCTATGAAAGGGTCATTTGACCCCTAAAGGGTCATGACCCATAAGTTGAGTACCATCATTATAGAAATGAATGCCGAGGGCTAACCAACCATGAGTCATCCTTGGCACATTGCTTAGATTTGGAACAAAATGTTTATATTAAAACATATGCATAAGGGCGGTGGTGGCGCATGCCTTTAATCCCAGCAGAGGCAGGTGGAACTTTGTGAGTTTGAGGCCAGCCTGGTCTATAAGACCTAGTTCCAGGACAGGTTCCAAACCAAATAAATAAATAAATCCAAACTGAATAAACAAACAAACAAATAAATAAAACATATGCATGAATGAAAATGAGGATATAACCATTACTAGGGTTGGTTAGGCAGATGGAGGCATCTGGAGGGGTCCAGAGCAAGGAGAGAAAGAAGTACAGTAGACATGGCCAGCAGACTGAACCAGGCCATGAGAGGAGAGAGACTGAGGGAAAGTGAGGAGAACAAGACAGGGGAAGAGAGAAGGAGTGAAGAGAGGGGACCAAGAGAGGAGAAGAAATTGAGAGAAGAACCAAAGGAACACATGGCATAAATCACTGAGTTCTATAGGAACCAGAAGCTGGGGGAAGGGAAAGGAAGCTCAGAGGCTGGAGAGGTTTAGGGCAGGGGTGAGGCAAGACAGGCTGAGAGGAGCCAGGACTCTAACAGGACTCTGTAATTTGCAATGCTGGGAGAGCCTGGCAGCCAGCATCCGCTTTGATATTTTAATAAGCACCTCGGTTAGCCATTTATCCTACTGTAACATGAGGGCTGGGCTTGCTAGTTGGAGTTTCCATCCTGTCCAGTTTCTACAGCCGGCAAGTCCCAAAGAAAATCACACAGAGGTCTCCATAAGATTATAGACTGATTAGCCCGTCAGCTCAGACTTCTTGCTAACTCTTATAAGTTATATTAAGCCATTATTCTTATCTATGTCAGCCACATGGCTCGGTACCGTTTTCAGCAGGGCAGGTCACATCCTGCTTCTTCCATGATCTGGGCAGGACTCCTGAGGGAGCTTCCTGCTTCCCAGAATTCTCCTGTTCTCCTTGATCCGCTTCTACTTCCTGTCTGATTGTCCCACCTATACATCCTGCCTGGCTAATGACCAATCAGCGTTTATTTAAAACATGATTGACAGAATACAGACAATTCTCCCGCACCATCCTACATGTCCTTGGGACCCAACAATACATATTTAGGTTCAAGATACAAAATCCACACAGACTTATAAAGTAACAAGACAAAGATTGTCTGTGGGTAGCTACTTAAGACTAGATTTCCAGGTATCACAAGGCTATTGGCTTTTCCTATTGTTTTTTAGATAGGAATATGTGAGAGCCAGTGTTGTAAGGCAGTGTTCTAGGGTAGCACACTTTCTTGGAAAGGCTGGTTGTAATATTCTAGGTTTTGCAAACCCTAAAGTTTCTATCACTCAACTTTTCTTTTGCAAACTAAGGTAGCTGATAAATGTTGTATACAGTAATAAGCTTGGGAGGGGGAGCGGTTTTTGACTTGTATTCATTTTATACCTGCATGTGTGGACATGTGTATGTTTGCCTGTGTGCAAGCCCCTGTGTGCAGATGTGGGGGTTAGAGGTTGACCCCAGGTATCCTGTATACCTCTTCTCTTTCTTTATTGAGACGGTCACTCACTGAATCTGGAACTTGCCATTTCCACTAGACTGGCTCACCAGTGAGCTCCTGGGAGCATTGAGGTTACAGGTACATGCTGTAGTACTTATCATTTACATGGATGCTGGGGATCTGAGTTCAGGTTCTCATGCTTATATAACAAGCACTTTATGCACTAAGCCATCATATCAGCCCCTGGATCCATTCTAAAACAACTTTTTTGCTAATCCACTCATTTGGATATTGGATAAAATTGCATTGGCTATCAGCTCTATGACAGAGTACACTAGCTACCTAATGTATGCTACCCAGCACAGACCAAATAAACACACAAGGTTCTTCTTTAAAACATTTTGGGAATTGAGGCCAGCCTGGTCTACAAAGGGAGTTCCAGAGAGAAACCCTGTCTCGAAAAACAAACAAACAAACAAAAAAAAACCATTTTGGGGATTTGAAGACAACGATGGTAGAGGGTAGAGAATTAAATCTAGTGCCATGTTCTTCAGAACACAGGCCCTTATGCAGTGACCCTAAGTTCACAGATGTCATCCCACATCGAGGCTTCAGAGACTGACTTGAACAGACCAAAAACTCCCTGGCCTTAAGCCTTACGGAGCTTAGGCTCTTGGTGTGGTGGTCACTATGTTCTGCCAAGACTTGAGTCAATCATGCAGAAGAGTAATCTATCACTGGGTGCTGGGCAGTGAGAGCGTTC
Source organism: Chionomys nivalis (assembly GCF_950005125.1). Classification (NCBI taxonomy): domain Eukaryota; kingdom Metazoa; phylum Chordata; class Mammalia; order Rodentia; family Cricetidae; genus Chionomys; species Chionomys nivalis. The sequence goes on from NC_080087.1 coordinate 116,916,560, forward strand.
TGTAGCTGATCTTGACGTTGAATAGATGGGACATTCTGATGTTTCTGAGACATGTGGTGTGCGTGGAGACCCAGCTGTGGTGCTTGAAAGGGAATAGCAATGGCTTTGGTGGCTACTCCCTTCTTGGTTTGAAGGGATCGGGCCATTCCTCCCCCTGGCTTGACTGTTTCTTAAGCTAGTTATGATTGCACAAAGGTATCAGAAGTCATTTCCACTTTGTGGCATTTGGTCTCAGACTGGTGGGTCTCTGCTGAAGCATTGACATGTCACATCCCAGTGGTGAGCCCTGGGTGTGAGATGCCAGGGTTTTACCAGTCCTGCCTTATTTGTTCTGTTGATTGGAAATGGCATAATTAGTTAGCTTGGATACTCTCACATGTGTAAAGAGACTGTAAGGTATGATTGGGCATTTCTCATCCCAGCCCTCAGGAGGCAGAGGCAGGTGGACCTCTGGGAGTTCGAGGCCAGCCAGAGCTACATAGTGAGACCTAATCTCATAAACTAGAATAAAATAAAAAGGAGACAGACACAGCTAGAGTGGAACTGAAAAGTTCTAGCAGGATATACAAGAAGATGTTTGTTTCTGACAATTGACTCTAGGTGTTTGATGGTTAAAAAAACCCAACAAAACAAAATTTTTGAACCTATCTCTTGCATTTTCTCACATTTTACCATCTTGTTAACTTAGGTTAGCACATGGTACAGTAAGTTTCATCGTAGCATCTTCAAACATGTATGTCGGTATATCATGTTGCTATTCATTCTTTTCTCGGGCTCTGCAGCTGGTTCCCTTTCTTCCTTCAGTTGGCCTCACTGCTCTCTCACTATGTGTATTCCATCACACTCCCTATCACACCTTCTTAAGATTTCTTCTACTTCTATGATCCCCTTTAGTTTTGTGACAGACAAGCATACATATCTAAATATGCACATAATGTTAAATCTAGGTTTTAAATAACAGTAATCATGGCAGTGCATATCTTTCTGAGTTGACTGATTTTGTTTAATATACGGTTTCAGATCCATTTTAGAATATTTATTTTTAAAATTATAGATTCTTTTATGTACTTCCCTTTTATTTATACATAATTAATACAGTCTATTTTCAATTATAAGTAATGAGTTTAAAGTAATGTTATATTTTCAGAAAAATACTATAATTTTTTCCCTTTCTTGGGTCTGGGCATGTCTGGAATTGAGATATAAGCAGAAGAGACTACATAAAATGCATATGCATATTCATATATATATACATATGTGTATATGCACATGTACACATACATGTTTGTGGACATATACTTGCGATCTGTTAACTATGCATTGGCCAGACTTGCAGAACTCTTGCCTTCTATGTGAGAAGAGAGAGAGAGAGCTCAGAGGAGGAGAGTGAAAGTGAATCTTATGCCTTGTTCCCTCTTCCTGACTCTGAAGAGACTTTTGGTAATAAGACATATATTTCTCACCTTTTCTTAGGAATGACAGAGATGTTTGTCACTTCTTCTGGTATTGGCCTCTGTGTTCAGAAGACACCAAACATGCTTAAAGTTTAAGATAGTTTGGTGGTGTAAGTTCACAGTCCCAGCACTGGGGAGGATGAGGCAGGAGGATTGCTAGTTAGAGGCCAGCCTGAGCTACACAGGGAGACCACACTTCAAAAACAAAACAAAACAGAAATAAATTGTTCCAAGGAAAAGTCAAAAAGAAGCTATTGGTCTGGGAAGATGGCTCAGTAGGCAACAGAGTTAGCCATGCGAGTTTGAAGACCTAAGTTTTCATTCATAGAACACACATAAAAAGTCAGGGCAGGGTGGGAGAGCTGTTCCTGTCCCCCACCATCTGCAACAGTCCCAGTCCTCTTCTGGGCAGTACAAGAGCGCCAGTTCTATTGGGAGAGGAAGTTGTGAGCATGGGAGAGCTGTCCCCATTACTCATCTTTTACATGGTGGCAGAGGTGGGAAAGAGACGCCCTGCCTGCCCTCCCCACCCCAATCAATGCCTGAGGCAGGTGGAAGAGCTAGTCCTGAGGCCACAAGAGTGAGAGAACTGTCCCTGCCCTTTATCAGCTGCAGCACTCAGGAGAATGGCCCCTACTCCACGCCTGAGCAACAAAGTAGAACAGGCCCTGAAGGTGTAGATGTAACCAACCCTCAGGACTTTGAAGCTGAGAACTGGCCTAGTCTTTTGCCCATCACTGTGAGGGGTAAACTTGCCAGGGCAATGTAGGAGAGGTCACCCTGGTGGTGAGGAAAAGGGAGAGCTGGCCAGCTGACTAACCCTACAACTACCTAGTCCCAGACCCAGGCTTATGTGTTGGCCCACCCCAACACCTACCCCATCTGTCATTTGCTGAAGGGACTGGTTCTGCCGACCCAAAGCAGCAGGGTCTCTGTGACACAGGGCAGCAGCAGGATATCCAAGAGGGGTTCCAGTGAGGACCCAGCATCAATAGTGTAGCAGAAACCAGAGGCCTCGAACCAACCACTGACTCTGCAGCGAACACTTGCAAGATGTATGGATAAAAGGGTTTACTGCATGACCCAGTGTGTCCTGATACACTTTCATAATGGGATTGATTTTTTTTTCTTTTTTCCTTCTTTTTTCTCTTAAATTTTATTTTATTTTATTTTGCGGGGGAGGTTACAAGGGAGGGGGAAGAGCAGATATGAAGAGCCAGGGAAATGAATGGATGGAGATGCATAATGTGGAAGACACAAAGAATAAGTAAAAAGAAAGCTTTAAAAAATGCCAGTCCATCACCAATGCAGTCTGTAATTGCAGTGCTCTTAGAAGAGACGTGAGAAGTGGAAACAGGAAAGTCCCCAGGAGCTCACAGGCCAATTAGCCTGACATACAGCAGAAAACCAGCAAAGAGACCTGGGTGTCCTCTGACTTCCATTTGCTTCATGGCACACATACAACAAGCTCTCTCTCTCTCTCTCTCTCTCTCTCTCTCTCTCTCTCTCTCTCTCTCTCTCACACACACACACACACACGAGTGAGGTCACAGATTCAGATTTTCTCTGAATTACCTTCCTTCAGCTTTCATGTTTGCTGCTTAGCCTGTCCACCTAATTTCCTCTTGCTTTTTGCCTCCACAATCAGCATAGCAAATTTTATTTTGCAAGTGAAGCTACAAGAGGTAAATGAAATGATTATCTTTTGTTTTGTTTTTTGAGACAGGGTTTCTCTGTAGCTTTGGAGCCTGTCCTGGAACTAGCTCTTGTAGTCCAGGCTGACCTCGAACTCACAGAGTTCCGCCTGCCTCAGCCTCCTGAATGCTGGGATTAAAGGCGTGTGCCACCACCGCCTGGCAAAATGAATATGTTATTAAAGAGTGTCAGGATTCTGTCTGATGATAAAGTTGCTGTCAGAAAAGCGGCTTCTGTGTGTACACACTTGGCTGTGTGTTCCCTGTGGAAGTGACCCTTTGGCCATCTTTCCTGGCCCCAAGACACTCCTGCCTGTTCACTTCTAAAGGAAGGTGTGGACACCATGTGGTAGAGAGGGGGAGAGGTAGGCAGCCTGTGTCTGTGTTCCTTGGTCGCTCTGCTCAAGGTTGCCCGAACATTGGGTGAGATTATCCAGTTCAGTTTGTATAGCGCCTGGCACCAGGGACACATTCCAAAAGTTCAGAAAGGGTTGTTGTGAAGAGAAATAGGAAAACACTTTAGAATGGCTTATAAGAAACTTAGTTGAAAAAATAAAATAAATAAAATGTCATAGGCTGCAAAAATGGAGTGGTGTAGAAAAGTGTTATAAGAATATCCCATTGCAAAAAAGAATAATTCAGAACTCTGTAGATAGAACTGTTTCCTTTCTTTAGTTTCCGTCCTTCTGTCCCTCTGTTCCTCTGTTTCTCCCTTCCTCTTCCTTCTCTTTCTCTGCCTCCATTCCCATGCTGGGAATTGAATTTAGGGTTTGTACCTGGCAGCCAACTGAGCTGTGTCCCCAGCCTTCTTTTTACTTTATATTTTGAGACACCGCTCCCTTTGTTGCCCAGACAGACCTTGAACCTTTGATCTGACCGCCTCTGCCTCCTGAGTTGTTGGAGTCACAGGCCTGAGTCAGTTTCTTTACCGTGCAGTCACATCCTCAGATTCAAGTGCAATTTGTGTGAACATCGACTTTCGAAATCCATTTGATCTCATGTTTTCAGTACTTTAAGAATGCAGCCAGGCGTGGTGGCTAAATTCCTCTAATCCAATCATTTGAGAGATCAAGGCTGGAGGACTGCCATGCATTCCAGGCCAGCCTGGCTAGGATGTGGAGAGAGACCCTGTCTCTAAACACAAAACATATAATGTTGTCCACATTGAAAAGTCTTTGTAAAACACAGGGCGAACAGGTGCAATCTGGGGTGTCGAGAATGTGGTGACAACTTGAATTTTGTTGGTGCTAAACTTTGAGTGGAGGGACAGCTATGCCACTGCCCACTTCATTATATAATTGGTTTGCAACTGAAGAGTCTCTGTCCAGGCAGACATTTTTTGATGAGTGCCAAGCAGGCTGAAGTAGGAATAAAATTATTACTTTTTTCCTTTCTTTGTGGCCTGGCCATGCTGCATGAGCGCTCTCCTGAGCCGCTTTCCCAGCCCTGGAGATCAGAGCTCTTAATAAACATCGAACATTGGACATTACTGTGTAGAGCGGTGAGTTTAGCCTATTAAGCATGGTCTTCAGAACGAAGTTTAAAATTTTCATATTAAGAATGATTAAATAACAAATTAAATAAAAAAATCAATTGGGGGCTGGAGAGATGGTGCAGTTTTTGCAGAGAGCCTGAGTTCAGTTCCAAGTTCCCACATTGTGTAGCTCACAAGCACCGGTAACTCTAGTTCTGTGGGGGATTTTACACATGTGGCCTCTGCAGAAGAGCTCTCACATGCACACACCATCCCCCCAACACACACACACACACACACACACACACACACACACACACAACACTAAAAAATGTATCTTAAAAAGAAGGAAAGAGCAAATAAGCATTGCTAAGAAATAGAAAAAGGGTCTCAAATTATTGGATCATTTTTTTGTCTTTTCAATTCAAGTTGGTTTGAAAATTGCCCAGAACTTCTGACATGTATTTAGAGCGTCTTCTTGCTCTTTTCTTGAAAGATTTGAAATAGGACAAAATACAAAGAAGTCTGGCTTTTCGTTGACCTCCAGGGAAAGTCTAATCAGGACACTAGACATACTCAGGGTTGCGCCCTTTGTCCAGGAGATATGACAAGTGTGTTCACCATGTGCCAGAGGATTTCCCACTTGTCCGGCTTCTGTTCTCAACTGCTACTGTTGCTACGATGAGCCCACATGTGTAAAGTCCTCCCTAGTTTACCAGAAGCTCATCATGGTGCTCAGGAGATATTACTCACGTGCTAGGCTAGATGAGTCCAGAGGTGTGAAATTAACCCTGAAGTATGAAGCTCATGTTTAATCATTACCAAGGTTCAGGGAGGAGATGGGAAGTTCAGGCTTTGGGCTGATCCCTGAAGGGAGTGGTGATCCTGCCTTCACTTTTTCAGAAAAGAATGAATGCGTGTTAGAGGGTGTCTGCTGTGTGGTGAGTAGGGACACAAAGCGAATAGAATATAAAGAAGTGGAATGCTTACAAAGGAAATGTAAATCCAGCAGAACCCGTATAAGAAGTCGGACATGTACCGTGAGCATCTCTAATCCCAGCTCTTTGAAAGGGCAAATGGGAGGTGGAGACAAAGAAGTTCACAAGCCAGTTATCTTGGCATGGCAGCAGGAAACAACAAGGAAACCTTACGTCACACCAAGCAGAAGGTGAGAACCAACACCCAAGGCTGTTGTCTGACCTTGGCATACATGCCATAGCATGCATGCTTACATCACATAAACATACATACATACATATATATCTATTGTGTATAATGAGTGTGAAGCCCTCAGTTCCATCTCTTGTGTTGCAAAACTGCTATCAAGAAAAAGAAACTGAGCCTTCTCCTAAGTATCCATGAATGGAGCAACTTGGGTGCCATCCTAAACTGTGGGTATCTTAAATAATATAAAATAAAGGTTTGGTCAGGGTCTTAAAAGTTGTTACAGGTTTGGACTGGTGAGAAGTGTATTTCAGACATCAAGGGGCACAGCTGAGCTGGGCAGTAAGCCGTTTTCTAGCAAGATATGTCTTGGGGCCTTCAAGGAAGTTGTGGTGGCTTCCTTGTTGGTGTGGCTACTCAAAGAGTTGTGTTTGGTAAACACTGCTTTCTTTCCCTGAAAACAAAGCAATACCCCCAAATCTGTAGATGTTTAGGCCTGAGAAAAAGTGCAGCCATTTGGATGCTGAGTGAGAGTAGAATTTTAGAAGATCTGATTAATATATATATTTTAAAATCTGGGAGTCCTCATTTTGTAGGTATGGGATCTAATCAATGTGATAATCATGGTTGGGTCAAGTACTAAACAGAGTCCTCACCTACAGCTCCACCATTTTTGATGGTAGAAATTATACAGAGAGTTATATATGGGTGAATAACTGTTACTGATCTGAGGCTCCAAAGGTGTGGTGTTTGCTTTCTGTTTAACTAGGTACATTGTACCACACCTGTAATTCAGACCAATTTGAATTTATCTTTGCCTACAGCCAATTTGAAAGAAAATTCAGGTAGGAAATACTTACTGCGTGGCTTTATGTCAGTTAGTGCAGGCCTATTGAATTCCAAACCATTCAACCTATTAAGCATAATAATAAAATAAAGTGAGATGTTTTGAAGCATCATGGGTTCAATATGAAAACTTTAATTCTGGGGCCTTGTATAAACATTTGCCAAACAGGGTTGTAAGAAGTTACTTTAGGTCTGGGATAAAAACCTTTTAGACCTTCAAGTAATGGTACCCCATTACTTCAGGTAGTATGATGTATTTGTAAATTAATATCACAAGTTCATTGTCAATCATGAGAGAAAGCAAATGATGACACAATTAGATTAGCAAGCATCACACAAATAAAACTTACACTGTTGCAATCTGTTCTGCCATAAATTAGTTCCAGGGTCAAAACATTGGTCTTTTAAAGACAATACTAAATCTAGTCAAAGTTACATTAAGACTTAATCCCCCAATGTTTTTCTTTCTTTTTTTCTGAATTTATTTATTTATTTATTTATTTGCTCTGTGTATGTCTATTTATCTCCTTAAGCTTGGCAGAAAGTGTCTCTACTCAGTGAACCATTTTTCTAGCTGCTGAGTTATTTTTATAACTAGTGAAAATACTTGTATATTGTTAATAAGAACTGAGAGACCAGCTACGTGGTGGGTCACTTCCTGGTGAATGTACTGTCACGTGGACTATGATGTCCCCATTAGTTGTTCCACATGTTCAAGTCTCTGTGGGGAGCAGTCAGAACATTTGAGGGGAAAAATTAGAGTCAGGGTAGCAGTAATGGGAGATGATTTCTAACTCACTGGTTGCATCTAACTCTAGGTGAACAGCTAAATTCCATGATCAGTGAGGACACCTGTGGTGGTTTGAATAAGAATGCTTCCACCATAGGCTCATATATTTGAATGTTTAGTTACCAGGGAGTGGAACTATTTGAAAGGATTATAAGGATTAGGAGGCATGGCCTTGTTAGAGCAGGTGTGCCCTTGTTGAAGGAAGTGTGTCACTGGGGGTGGGCTTTGAGGTTTCCAAAGCGCCCATGTCAGGTCCAGCCTTCCCTCCCCCCTCGGCCTGCTGAGTAGGGTGTAGCTACTTCTCTGGCACCATGCCTACATGCTGCCGTGCCCTCTGCCACCATGTTATCAGCCATGATGGACTGCCATCATAATAGACTAAGCCTCTGAAAATGAAAGCAAGCCCCTAGTTAAATGCTTTCTTGTATAAGATTATCATGGTCGTGGTGTCTTTTCACAGTATATATGCACATACACATACACAGAGAACACCTGTCTCTGCCTCCTGAATACTGGGATTAAAGGCGTATGCCACCACTGCCCTGCTCTAAACAGTGTTTTATGTTCATGGACTGGAACCTTGTTTTACTCAAAAAGGATCTCTCCATTTTATTGATTTATTTTTGAGAAATGTGCAAAGTAATTTTTGTTGGTCTTCAAGTGCATAGGGTTGGACGGAGCACCCATCCACTCTCTGTCATAGAAGCTTGTCATCAAGTGTGTGCTACATTGCGTTCCTTGCATTCTTCATGAAACCAATGTGCCCCAGGGTAACAAGGTTCATTCTGATAGCGTTTTTGCTGCCTGGAATGCAGAGTAGTTCATAATGCAGAAGAGTGATTCATAGGCTTGAGTTGTTCCCTGTGGAGTTAAAAGTATTTAGATTTTATACAAAGTCAGGACTCACCAGCTTCAAGTTTCTTATAGGGTTCACTTGTTGGGTTAGTTTTACAGATCTAAGCATGCATTCATTGTAGGATAGTGCACAGCCCTCAGGAATCTATAGACAGTTCTTAAAGTTAAAAGATGAACTGTTAGCTTGGGAATTCATGCTCTAGAGAACCACAACCTCAGTCTGCCTGGAATGATCTCAATCCTTGTGCTTCTCTTGGACTGTTTCCAAAGTCAACCACTGATGGCTTCTGGAATTAACACCCCCAGGCGCTTTGTCTCAAAGTGGATCTGTTGCCCTGTCTGTCAGAGTTTGGTCTAAAACACAACAAGCAAGGACTAATGGCTGTGTCCTTAACATTATAGCAAAACAATATAAGAATTTTCAGTGTTTATTAAAAAATGATTATATTTTTACCTTTACTGTCAACCTGAACTCCTGTACAACCTCAGGAGATTACACACACACACACACACACACACACACACACACACACTCAGGATAGTTTGTGTTTGTTAGGGCAGCATCAGGCATCCTGCTTCGTCATTCTCCATCTGATTCCCTTGGAACAGCGTCTCTCACAGAACCTGGAACCAAATTGGTAGGCAGCAAACCCCAGCAATCCTCCTGTCTGTGCTTCCCCCCCATACTTCAATTATAGATACACCTGCAGTCAGCCCTGCCTTTTTATGTGTATGCTGGGGATTTGAACTCAGGTCCTCACACTTGTGCACCAAGCACTCTTATCTATAGAGCCATCATCCCTACCCCTTGTGATAATCTTTTAATTTGATATGAAAACTTCTTTTTGATTAAAGACAACTAAGAGTTACTAGCTTTGGGAGAGGAGAATGTTTGGTAAATAGTGTGTGTTCCCATGAACAGGGAAAGTCTAAACTTATCTCATACACAGAGCCCCATGAGATGGTTTACATTCTAAACTTTGAAGTACGTTTGGTTTACAAGCTTGGTGATGTGCACGGAGGGAGCAGACCAGCCTTGACATTTTATTTCACTATTAAGCTATGCACACTGTGAGCTAGATAGGGCAGAGCAGAATGAAAAGTAGTGAACAGGCACCACCTATGATTGAACAGGAAAACAAAGTACAGGGCATAACGCCCAGCGATGCCTGCTATGCACTAGAACCTCTTTCTAGCAACTTTTCTCTACATTGCTAGGCGACCTGACTCCTCAATGTCAGATAAGATCAAGACCTCTCTTACTTGGAGAGGCCAGGCCACTTCCATTTCTTAAAGCCTCCAGTATGTGGAAAAATGAAATGTCCAGATAAGGCTGTACACATTGTAGCACACTTTAGCAAGTTGAGACATGAGTCGTGTACAAAATACTGTCCAATTTCCTTTTGCTTTTTGCACAAATTTTAGCTCGATTTATAGAAACATAGATCCACTGTGCATGCCAGGAACTTGAGCTGTGGTTCGACGCACACTTACAGGTGTGCAGGTGCACAGAGTGTCTCTGGGTTTCAGCATCATTGGGACTTCTTTATGAGAGCCAGGATGATGCTTTGGTTCTAAACTCTGGACCTTTGTGATATGAGGACTACCGCCTCTTCCTTCTCACAGTTTTTTGTCTAAAGCAACTACTTCTCAGTCTGTGAATTTGTGAGCTGCCCCATATGTTGGTGCTCCTACTGTCTGTATTTTGTGGCTTACAGAGTATATGCTGGATTGTATCCCACTGGCTTTAGCTCTGTCCTCAAAGTACCTACAGTTGATAAAGTAGTCAGAATTGGGGAATCTTCTACCCTTCTGCTTGGCTGCAGTTTTACTGTTTATAGTTGATCTTCTCTCTCAGCTTTAGGTGCTGTTGTGGGCATCCTCCAGAGAAGACTGCTTGGACAACTAGAATGTCCTTATTAGCCAGCCGGTGACAGCACTGCGATGCCAGACACCCAGTGCAGCACTTAGTCTTCCTCAGGGTAGTTTTCAGCACAAAACACCATGCTCTGCCAAAAAGCAAGGTTAGTACACTTAGAGACATTCCCAGAACTAAAGACTTTGATGGATTAGGTCTTTGTTTTCATTTTGGCCTGTGGTACATGCAGAGTTTTCTGGCCCAAATGGTAGGTCCATCATGGGATCCATTGTTGTAATATGAGCGGCGGGGCTGCGTCCCCGGCACCCGGCCGCCCACATGGCTAGCTTATGCCCCGAAATAATTACATGGAAACTGTATTCTTTTGATCACTGCCTGGCCCATTAGCTCCAGCCTCTTATTGACTAGCTCTTACATATTGATCTAACCCATTTCTAATATTCTGTGTAGCCCCACGAGCTGGCTTACCAGGGAGGATCTTAACCTGCGTCTGTCTGGAGTGGGAGAATCATGGCGACTCCTAACTCGGCTTCTTTCTCCCAGCATCCTGTCTGTTTACTCCACCCACCTAAGGGCTGGCCTATAAATGGGCCTAGGCAGTTTCTTTATTATTTAACCAATGACCTTCCTCCATCAATCCATTGTGCTAAGACCTGGGGGCCGGAGATATAGTTATCTCGTTTTTTGTTTCAGCACCAGTGAAACAAAACGTGTAAAGCCTCCTGCTTTAAGGAAGCGTGCACTCGTACATATAAATGGGAAGTGTTTGGTCAGCTTAACCATAATCATGCTTGTCTGTAGGATATGCTTTCTGAAGGATGTGTAGCACATGACTGCTGACTGCTGACCTGACAATCCTCCTTGTTGCCCCACTCTTTCTAAAGCTATGCATAGAGAGCATTGCCTCATGCGAGGTGGTGGGAAGGGACTGTGGAATATGTCAGGCTTGGTCCTCCGGAGATGTCAGTGAGCTTGTGTGACTCCATAGAAATGATTCTTGATAAACTCTGAACCATGATGCCTCTCTGTTGTCCGAGGCTGTATGGTATTATTGTATTGACTCAATCAAAGTGGCAGAAAATAAACACATGTCACCACTTTAAGGACATCATGCTGAGAACTGCACCATCATATACTCCAACTTTCCACATCTTATGTCCAAGAGATCATAAGACAAAAGTCCAAGTCTATGTCCCAAATAACTATTGACACCAAGAATGTCCCCAAATCTACAGTTGCATTTAGATGGAGTGTTAAACTTTCCTCTGATTCTAGTCCCTGATGAAAAGCAAAGGGCTTAAGTAGCTATTTCTCTGAAAACCATTTATAAAGGAATATAAATCTATAAACTCATAAAAGATGTTCCACATCACCAGTCATTAGGGAAATGCAGTTGCAGCCTCCTTCAGATGGTGTACCACAGGCACTAAGATGGGTCATCACATCTAAGCCGAAAATAAGAAATATCGATGAGAGGATGAAGGACTTTAGAATCCTTATGCACCGTGGGCAGGCTGGTAGAATAGTAAAGTCGCTTATGAAAAACAGTGTAGAAGGTCCTTAGAAATCAAATACAGAAATAACTACGATGTAGTGTTCCATTTCTGGGTACATGCTCCGACGAGTTCAGAGAAGGTCCTGGTAGAGGTAGATCCCATACCTGCATTCACAGCAGCATTATATTACCATAACCACAAGGTCCATTGACTACTGAGTGGGTGAGAAAAATGTGGAGCGTACGTAGCTTGAGGGAGCAGTATTCAACCTTCGAAAGAAGGACATCCTGATAAATACTTTAGCATGGGTGGACCTTGAGATTGCACTAACTGAAACACACCAGCAACAAAGGACCAGCAGTTTCTCATTCTACCTACCTGAGATACATAGAGTAGTCAGCTGGAGAAAGGATGCTAGTTGCCTGGGGCGAGGTGAAGCCAGCGGACTTGTGCATGACTGTTCAATATGTGAAATGAATGGTGATAATGGAATCGCACATCTTTGCTTTTAAGCAAAGAGACAGACTGTGTTTGTTGTATAGGAAACGGAGTAATGCTTGCTTTTGCAGGTCAGAGTGTCAGGTTAGCCTGGGCTACATACTGAGGCCCATCTCAAAACAAACACAAAATCAAAACAGACTTGCACGAAACATTAAAGAAGCCACACAGCCTTCCAGCAGGCATTGCTGCCAAGATAAAAAGAAACCAGACAGGTTTCAACTGAGAAGGGGTCACTGCCTCTAAAAGCTCTGGGCCCTAACACCTCCTGGAATTTGACAGCAAATACAAAGAAAATGCTGTGTGGATAAGCACTGGTCACACTCCAGATTCTGCTTCTTTTTAATCTAAACAACATGCTATTTTATGTCATCTTAGCTGTATAAAAACTAGATCCTCCCCTGTAGTAGTTTCTGTTTCGTGACTTGTTCTCTGAGATAAGGTCTCATATAGCACAGGCTGACTCCAGAGTGCTGGATTATATGTGTGTGCCTCCATACCCAATTTCCTGGTCCCTCTGCCTCTACCTTTTGTGAGCCAGGATTACAAATGTATCAGAATGCCGCTCTCTTAAGGCTTAGTAATGTTCCCTCAAAGCCATGTGCATACCACATTTTACTTGTTTACTCAGCAGTCAATCAACAACTGAGCTGTCATTTGGATACTGTAAGTGATGTTGCTATGAGTATGGGTGTTTAATTGCCTCTGCCTGACCCTTCTCTGAATTCTTTGGGACACATACCCAGAAATGGAAAGTAACATATTAGGTGATTCTGTATTTAGTTTCTGAGGAACTTCTATACTGTTTCTCACAAGTGGCTTTACAATTTTCCATGTCTGCACACAGTGCAAAAGATTTCCAAGTCATTCGCATCCTCATTTGTTAGCAGCGCATTTAAAAAGGGCGTAGAAATGTATAAAGAGGAAAATAAAGCCACCTGAAATATGCCTGCGGAGAACCATTCCAAATGTTACTTATAATGTTTTTAAATGTTCTAAAAACAAACACAATCAATACCTGATGTTAATGGAGCCCCACAGAGAAACTTTCCCATCTTAATTATTCACACAGGGGCTGGAGAGATGGTTCAGTGGTTAAGAACATTTGCTGCTCTGCTGGAGGACCTCAGTCCTGTTCCCAACACCCACTTAATTAAGGTAGCTCAGGCTCTAGGGGATCCAAAACCGTCTTCTGGCCTCTTGGTGTACCCCTAAACACTTAGCATACATTCACATAGACACACACATATAAACAAAAATACCTTAGTGGAAAACCTTAGTCATATCTACACATGTGTACACACTTATGTATATAAGAATTTATACACATTCTAAGTGCTGAAAATATGAAGGCATCTTCTCGCAATGGTGTAGGAGGTCCTTCTGTTTATGTGTTGCTTTCATTGGTTAATCAATAAAGAAACTGCTTGGCCTGATAGGGCAGGACTTAGGTAGGTGGAGAAGACAGAACTGAATGCTGGGAAGAAAAGCAGAGTCAGGGAGAAAGCCATGGATCTCCTGCCTGAGATGGACGCTGGTTAGAATCTTGCCGGTAAGCCACAGTCATGTGGTAATGCACAGATTAATGGAAATGGGTTAAATTAAGATGTAAGAATTAGCCAATAAGAAGTTAGAGCTAACGGGCCAGGCAGTGTTTAAATGAATACAGTTTCTGTGTGATTATTTAGGGTGTAAGCTAGCCGGGCAGCCTGGACAAACAAAGCCCCCCACCATCAACATTGCAGTGTGAAAAGTATAGGGTAATCATGTTTTGGGGGTGCACGCCTGCAGTCCTAGCACTCAGAAGACCAGGAGCTGGGTGTTGGGGTGCACATTTATAATCCCAGCCCTCAGGAGGTGGAAGGCAGGAAGACCAGGAGTCATCCTCATAGCAAATTCTAGGTCAGCCTATGCTATATGAGACCTTGTCTCAGAGAACAAGTCACCAAACAGAAACTACTACAGGGGAGGATCTAGTTTTATACAGCTAAGATGATATATAATAGCACGCTGTTTAGATTAAAAAGAAGCAGAACGTGGAGCGTGACCTGCGCTTATTCACAGCATGACCTTTGTATTTGCTGTCAAATTCCAGGAGGTGTTCGGGCCCAGAGCTTTGGAGACAGTGACCCCTTCTCAGTTGAAACCTGTCTGGTTTCTTTTTATCTTGGCAGCAATGCCTGCTGGAAGGCTGTGTGGCTTCTTTAATGTTTCGTGCAAGTCTGTTTTGATTTTGTGTTTGTTTTGAGATGGGCCTCAGTATGTAGCCCAAGCTAGCATGAAACTTACATAAGTATCTAAATCTAGTCTTTTAAATTCTGTACCCTCTGAAAGAGTTGTGAAGTTATTTTTTTCTTTTTAATGTTATTTTTTTGTCTTTGAGAATTTCACACGAGTCTACAGTGTATCCAGTCTCCATTTCTCATCTTAGTAGGTCCTTCTTCCAATTTCATGTCCTTCCTTCCTTCCTTCCTTCCTTCCTTCCTTCCTTCCTTCCTTCCTTCCTTCCTTCCTTCCTTCCTTCCTTTTTTATTTTTAATTCCAATTCCAATGTGTCCGGTTAGTGCTGTGTATGGGTACAGCCTGCTGGTGGACACACCACTGAGTAAAAATGACTATCTCTTCTCTGTACAGTGTTTGATACTCTAGGTAGGGTTATCCTGAAGTTCACTATGTAGCCCTGGCTGGCTTTGTAACAATCTTCCTCCCTCTTAGGCTCCCAAGTACTGGGATTACCAGTGTGAGCTGCTGTGCCAGGCTCTAATTTTCTAGAGTTTACAGTTTGGATGTTCATTCTGCCAGGCTTTCTTTATTTCTCTGTAATTTGGTAGAATCTCTGCTTGGTAAGAGTGCCAGCTCTTTTGAATGGCTTTTGATGCTTTCCTAGGCCAACTGGCACTGGAAATGGAGGCTTCTCACATGCTCAGAGCACTGCAGGCACAAACTATTCAAATCCAACTTCAGCGTCACTATAATTTGCAAAATTCTGAGGAAGTTATATAAATTATATATACTACACAGTTAAAATAAAAACAAAGCCAAACCCCAGCTTCCACAAACTTAAAATTTATCATTGAAAACCAAACAGTTGGAGACCTTTGAGAAATGCCAGCCACTTTCAAAATTCATTTTAAAAATATAAGATGTTAGGTTTTATTCCAAACCACAGTGAAGCATTAATGTGTATTGTTAGCATCATTTAGAATGATGTTGGATAAACATGTAGATTTACTGACAGGTTATTTATCCAGAAGGATTAAGTTGGAGACTAAATGTTTTTGTTTTACCATCAGCAGTACAGCATTGGATGCTATAACTTAAGTGTAAAAATATGCATCTTCACAAGTACTGAAGCCAGACAGTGGTGGCACCCGTAATCCCAGCACTCAGGGGGCAGAGGAAGGAAGTCGAATGTCTGTGAGTTCAAGCCCAGTCTGGCCTGAAAAAGTGAGTTCTGGGACAGCCAGAGCTGTGCTTGTTTTGAAAAACAAAACAAAACAAAAAGTACTGAAAAGAAGGCTCTTTAGTTAAGATACCTGCCACTCAAGCAAGAGAAAGAAAGCCTGGATCTCTAGAGTCCTTGTAAATGTGGGGTTGTCATGGAGGTCAACCTGCACTTTGAGACTTCGAAGACAGAGACAGCAAAGCCCCAACACAGAAGGACTGTGGAGACAGTCCTGTCATGTGAGTTTTGACTGGAAGATCCTGCCTCAGTGCACATATGGTGGCAGAGTGATCAAAGAGATCCTCAGTGCCAGCCCCTGGTCTCCATGTGCATGTTCACCCACACACATGCACACGTGATCCTCAGTGCCAGCCCCAGGTATCTATGTGTGTGTGTACCCATACACATGCACACATGAGCCTCAGCACCAGCCCCAGGTCTCCATGCCCACATGCACCCACACACATGCACACATGCTCCCATAGTGATGACCCAAGCAGGGCTTCTCACCTGATGTTCTCCTGAGAAGTGACCTTGAATTAACAGAGATCTGTCCTCCTCTGGCTCCCCGAGTGCTGGAATTAAAGGTGTGTGTCACCACTGCCCAGCTGCTGTTGACAATTTTTGCAGTGTACATTATTAGAAAGCACATTTTTTTAGTGGTGGTAGTGCATACCTGTGATCCCAGCACTTAGGAGGCAGAGCAGGACCTCTGCATTCAAGGCCAGCCTGGTCTATAGCATGAGTTGTAGGACAGCCAGAGCTACAATGAGAAACCGTCTAAATAAAGCAAAAAGAGAAAACAAAAACAAAAATAAATAAAAAACAGTCAAACAAAACAAAACCAAAAACCCAAAGGACATGTATTGGAAAACTTTGTGTGTGTGTGTGTGTGTGTGTGTGTGTGTGAACCAATGCGTTTTTGGGGTTATTTTGGGAGTGTGGGTAAAGGGGCGGAAATGACTCATACGGTAGCATTGCTAAAAACCCACACCAGAACACGTGACAGCTCACAAAAGCTAGAAGCCTGAAGCACAATACACAATCTCAGCTGGCAAATAATTCTAATTTTCCCATGTAGTTGAAAGAACTAGTTGAGACCCTTCATTTAAACACTTTTGTTTAGGTGGTTTTTTTGGAAAAGAGTGAAGTACCCATAATCTAATACAGTTTTTTGTTTCTTTGTTTTGTTCGTCTGGGCAGATTGCTCTAGTAAGGTGGTAAGAAGGAAAAGAAGTTCAACTCTTGCCTTTGCGAGGTGGTATCTGGCAGGGAGCACCACCTAGCCCCTCCATCTGGTTACTTAATTAACTTTTCTTTCCCTTCTGTGTACCCCAGTTTTCACATCTATAAAACATGGACTTCAGAGTGAATGATTTCAGAGGTGTTTGCTTTCTATTCTAAACCTTGCTGGAAGACAATCTTCGTATCCCAAAGGATTTTTGAGATGTGACGTGGTCAGAGCTCTAAGCCTGTCACCATGACTGTTCTTTCCCTTCGGTTTGTCGTTGGCTCTCTTTTCTTCCCGACTCAGAAAATTAGTCCCCGTGCACGGGACTCTTGATACTTACTCTTGGCTGTTCTCTGCCTCTTTCACTTGTGACCAACCAACCAAGTCCCATTGTTGTGCTACTGACATAGCTTAGAATCCCCACAGTACTCTGCCTGCTGAGAGAAATGATCCTCACTGGGTCCTGCTCCTTTTTTTTTTTTTTTTTTTACTTCTTCATTGCCTCAAGTTCAAACCCCTTCTGACTTCCTGACAAGACCCTTTTGGAATCTGCCCATCTTTTCTTCTGCCCCATCCTTTGCAGGTGCATGCACTCTTTGTCTCTCCCTGTCTCTTTGTGTGCTCTTTCCTCCGCTCATTCTCACGTGGCCTTTCTACCGACCTCCTTCCCACTTGACTAATACATCTTTTCCTCTCTCAAGTCTTAGACTGACAGTCATTTACTTCTCGATATCCCAGGCTGTGTTTGATATCATCCCCTTCTCACCTAAGTTAGGATTGCAGGACTGCATTACCAGGCCCGGCTGTCATTTACTTCCTTATACGTGGCCTCAGTTTTCAGACATGGTCACCTCCCCTTCCAATAACTCCTTGCACTGCTGCCTTGACATATCGTGCATGGATATGATTGAGAACATAGGAATGTTTACCTCTTCCCATTAGAGTCTTGTCCAACCTGTTTTTAGTAGTATTCTTATCTCATGGTTTAGTAGCCAGCATATAGCAGACATTCAGTAAATACTTGCTGAATACATGAATGAAAGAAGGAAAGAAAGATGATAAAAACTGAACACACTGGGGGTTTTTTGGTAAGAGGTAAGAAAAGAAGGCCAACTCCACTTCCATTAGTGTATTATCAGGGTTCTCTAGAGTCATAGAATTTATGGAATGAATCTCTCTCTCTCTCTTTATACACATATACATATATTCATGTGTATATATGTATATATATAATATGAATTTATTGGAATGATTTACCGGCTGTAGTCCAACAATGACTGATTATGAATTGAAATTCCAAGAATCTAGTAGCTGCTCAGTGCCACGAGGCTGTCTCAGCTGGTGTGCTGGGATCCTGGAGAAGAAATGGGTGTGCTGACAAGGTGAGGGGAAGCAGGGAAGAACACACCCTTCCCCCTCCATTGTCCTTACATAGGCTTCCAGGGGAAGGTGTGGCCCACGCTGAGCTTTCCAGCCTCAAGATCTAGATCTTCTTGCCTCGCGATCAGGATCACAAGTGTGCCCTCTATTTCTGGGCTATAGTTCATCCCAGATATAATCAAGCTGACAACCAAGAATAGCTGTCGCCGTTAGTGACAAGGACTTCCCTACTGAGAAAGCCTGTTTTGACATCTTAGAATCGCAAAGGAAATGATGACTTCTCAATAACTTTAGAGGACTTTGGTAGAGAGGTTTGTGTGATTTTTTTAATTTCAAGCTCCTCATTTGTATGAGAAGAAATAAGGACTAGATTAGATGACTTCGTATCTTTTTCTGCTAGCAAAAATTTGGTTGTTCAAACTGGAGAGATGACTCAGTGGTTAAGAGCACTGGCTGCTCTTCCAAACCTGAGTTCAATTCCCAGGTACCACATGACAGTTCACAACCATCTATAATTGGGTCTCATGCCCTGTTCTGGCATGCAGGTATACATACAGATTGAGTATTCATACATAAAATACATTTAAAAGTTGGATAGTCAAGAAATTTTGCATAGTTTCTCCTCTCAACTCTCTCAACTCATTGTCTCTTCTGAGTAGTGTGCAGTGACTGAGACTTGGGATGCCCCAGTCCTGGTGTCAGTGTGTCCTCAGTTGAAGCTCTCTACTAATACCTATAGGCATAGGTCATTTGGCACACACACACACACACACACACACACACACACACACAATTAACTTAGAAATCTCTGGTATTGAACAGGGTAGGTTTGAGAGCTGCCTTCATGGTATAAAGATGACCCGTACCATGCTGACTTTAAAATGGACTAGACCAGTCGGCGTATTTTTGCTTGTGCCTTAGGGAACACTGTATAGCTGTTTAGAAAGTGGGCTCTGGGGGTAAAGGTCAGTTTTCGAGTTTTATAACTGGTTAAGTTGAAATAACATTAACACACTCAACTTGGTGGGTCCAGATTTCTTTTCAGTTGGATTGAGTATTGATACCAGTGTCTTTCAATTTTGAGTCATATTAAATAAGATAATACGTGTGAAATGCTTAACATATACCCTCGACATGTCAGTTGTCAAACAGCGTATGGAGGTCTCTGGTGTTAACAAAAGTCTTCCTTGGCTATAGTTGTTTGCATGCGTAAGAAATGAAGAAGAGTAATAGTTTTACTATTCGGACAAGAAATACTGGTGTAAGGCACTGAGTGCAAAGAGCCTTGGGCTCACAGTACGTATTGTTCCAACTTTACTGCTTATTCTCTACCATCTAGGGTATGACCATAAGTTCTCTGGCCCTTAATTTCTAATTTCTTTACTTTTCTTCTTTCCATATATATATATTCCTGTAATTCTCTTTCTTGTCTCATAGCATTGGTTAGACCTTTTAGCTAATGCAATAAATAGTGTAAAGTATCAGAGGCAGGGACCATTCTTGCTGTGCTCCCACAGCAAAAGCAAACTGCTAGCTAATGACGGTAGTATAATGTTAGCCGTGCCTTTCCTGCACAGGCTCTTTATCTGATTGAGAACATAACCTTCCATTCTTCATATGCTGAACATCCATATGTGTAGGAGTTTTCATGTGTGCTGAATTTTGCCAAATGCTTTTATTTTGTCTATTGATATGATAATGTTTTTTAGTGGCTTATGTATGTGATGATGTATGTATGAGTTGATTTAAAAATATTTAGCTAAGCTTGAATTCTTGGAACAAATCTCACTTACTCATGGGCTATATAATTCTACTTATATTAGATTTGATTTGCTAATATTTTCTTGACAATTTTTACACTCAAGTTCATGAAAGAAATTCTTAAGTCTTAAGATGCAATGGTTTGTCAAATAAGGTATTTCACCCTTTCTAATAAATGTTGTTTTCATTTCATGAGTCTAGGAAATGAGTGTTAATTCCATTTAAAAATATGTCACTCTGATAGATAATATTTGCTAAGTTGAACAGAATATGTTGTTTTTTTTCCCAGGAATGTGGCTGATCTGCTTTCATGATAGTGACTTATAACAAACTAGAAAATGATATTTTATTTATTTACTTATTGTTTATTTATTTATTTGAGACAGAGTTGCTCTGTATAGCTCTGGTTGTCATGAAACTCCCTCTGTCATGGATAGGCTTGCCTCAAACTCAGAGATTCGCCGCCTCTGCCTTCTGAGTGCTGGGATTAAAGGCGTGCATCACCACGGCCTGGCGATAATTTTTAAAACAGAACAAAAGTTGTAAAATTCAAAGTGAGAGACAGACTTTGATTAATTTGGTACTTCTGTAGCCAAGAAGCATGAGCTAGGTGATGCAAGCTACAGAAATACCGATTCACGGTCTTGCAGGCTGGAAGCCCAGGATAAGGCATGATCAAGGTTGACTACTGGAAACTGAGAGAAGCTGCTGACCCTTCTCCCAGGTCTTTATGGTTTGTTGACAGCCTTTTGTATCACCACAATCTGCCTTTATCTTCACATGACAGTGTGCAAGTATGTTTCTGGGTCCAAACTCTTAGATTTATGAGTCCACCAGTCATACTGGATGGTAGTTCACAATCTTATCAACATGCCTTCATTTTAACTGATTTTTCTCAGCTGCAAGTCTGTTCCTATAGAAGGTAACATTATTAGGTTTTAGAGTTTAGAACTCGTAACATAAATTTTTGAGTCATGGGATCCCATCCACTGCAGGCTTGTTCTGTCTTTATCCTTCCTTCCTTCCTTCCTTCCTTCCTTCCTTCCTTCCTTCCTTCCTTCCTTCCTTCCTTCCTTCCTTCCTTCCTTCCTTCCCTCCCTCCCTCCCTCCCTCCCTCCCTCCCTCCCTCCCTCCTATTCTTCATTTCCTTGGAGGCTGAAGATTCTTACTCTACTAATACTGTATAGCTTTACTGAAGTAAAAAGAATTTTTATTGTTTTTGAGACAGGGTCTCATACCACTCACACTGGCCTTGAACTTATGCCTCCATTTCTAAAGTATTAGGATCACAGGTGTTCACTACTGTGCACTGTGCCTGACCAAATCTGTCTGTCTGTCTGTCTGTCTGTCTCCCAGCTCTCTCTCTCTCTCTCTCTCTCTCTCTCTCTCTCTCTCTCTCTCTCTCTCTCTCTCTCTCATGATTTTGAAGCTTCTCATTTGGGAAAGCACTTACCTGTCCTAACTTACTTTCTTTTTTCCTTTGTTCTTCCCCTTCAATAAATGTTATTGTGCCATATAGGTGGATGATTAACACTTTCTTGAGAAATTTTCTTCACAGGGAGAACTTTAAGGTTTTATACAATTGACCATCAGGTGATTCTTAGTGGCCAGTCTTTCAATTTGCATATTACTCCTGGCTGACACACACCCAACATATAACCCACGTTTGTATCATTGCACCCCAGTCCACCCTGCCTTTTATTCTGTTTTCAGTCTTCCTCCTCAAGCTCCATTTGCCTCCTTCACTGAGCATTCTTCTGTTATAAACAGGTAGCTCTGCCACCAGATGGTGTGCAAGGACTGGGAAAGCTTTGAATACGTAAGCCAGTGTGGTCGCCTTTCTGCATCTTATTTCACGGCAAAGGATAAAGATGAGATTCTGAGATATAATCTATTCATGAACATTGCTTTCTCTTTTCATTGAAACAGAACTGAGGCTTGAAATATTGAGAGGAAATAATCTATAAAGTTTGTTGGGCAAATATTACTTGGAGAACCCGGTCCCAGAAATTGACAATAATATGGAGATGTGGAAGCGGGATTCTAGAGCCAACAGAGAACTTCTTCAAATGAGTAACTTTAAAATCATAAAAGCAAAATCTTTTGATCCCATTGAAGCTATTGTTAGGGCAGTGAGAACCTTCAGCTGTCATTAACAAGATGTTTGTATGTATGTGTATATGTGTGCATATGTTAGCTTGAGCACTCATGTGCTATGCCTGTGTGTGGAGATCAGGGGACAACCTCGGATGTCAGTTCTCACCTCTACCTTGTTTGACATAGGTCTCTTGTTTGCCACTATGTAGGTCAACTAGTTGGTTGGCAGACTTCTGGGGGATTCTTCTGTCTCTGCCTCCAGTATCATGGTAGGGACACTACTGCTTCCAACATTATATGGGCTATAGGGATGTGAAATTAGGTCCTCCTGTTGGCACAGCAAGTGCTTTACCCTCTGAGCTGTCTTGCCAGCCTCCGGCCATCATTTTATTCAGAGTCTTGAAGTGAAACCCATAGGAAAAAGCAGCTCAGAGATCATGTTCACACACAATGAGTTTTATTTAGCATGAGCGGTGTCTTTTTTTGTTTTGATTATAATTAGTCACCAATATTAAAACAATTCTATCATCATCTAGATGTCAGGCTTCTCGAAGACCTGACAGTAGTAACTTGGCACACTTTTCTTGGTGACACATGACTGGGGTTCCTGGAGTGGCTACCTTCTCTGGGTCTTGTGATTTATGCTGACCATTTGTCTTTTTCCTTCCCTTGTTTTATGGCACTGAACCTTTGCTCGCAATTCATATGCCTCTGCCCAACCCATGGTCGGTATTTGAGCATGTGACTTGCTTTCCTGCTTCATAGATGATGACCAGAGGTTGATGTTGGGGGCTGGCATTCCCGAGTGTTTCTTCTGTCTCCCGGTTCCTTCTAACCCACTGCTGGTGGAGAGAGTAAATGATTCGCCATAAACATGGGGTGCAGTGCCAGAAAAGAATCAGCAGGAAAAGTATGAGCTATAATCCAGAAAGACTGCTCTTAATTGTGGATAAAAGACATGAGAACCCGAGAAACACACCTAAAGAAAATAAAGCCAAAGGGAACGGCAAACACCTTGTATGGAACAGGGAGAAGATGAATTGATACATAGAAGGCCTTTGATCATCAGGCTAAAGATAGAAAGGAACTCAGAATGGGGGGATCGGCAGGCTTGTACTGTTTCTGGGAAAGCTTACGGTTTAAATATTGGAAAGGTGACTCATAAGAGGAGGTGGCTGAAAAGATGTGGCAGCGGGTCAGCTAGATAGCCAGTGATTTGTTCCGGCCCAAAGAATCAGCATTGTGGCTTTCTGGAAACCTAAGTAATGGGTGCTGGGGTTTCTCTCTCCTTTTTTCAGTGTAAACAATGGCAGTTGAGTTTTCGCAGTTCTGCAGGCTGGAGGGTCAAGATTAAAGGTCAAGACCAAAGGGAGGCGGGCTGGGCATCTACTTGCCTTGAGATGATGTTTTATTTCAGCTTCTTCACATGGCCATCCTCTGTACACGTGTGTTGGGAGTGGAGGAGTTAAGCTGAGCATCCGTATAGCGTCTCTTCCTCTGTATAGACACCAGTCATATCACATCACAGTACTCTGTTGACTTCATTTAAGTCACACTGGGGCCTAGGGCTTCAATATATGGACTTTCTGGGGTACATTCCATCAGAATGTGAAAACCTATTAGTGAAAAACAGTGGGGTGGTGATGTAGTCATGCCGAGAAGGGAAGAAGAGAATATTCTTGTTCACCTCAGGGAATGTACATGAAAGGAACCATCTCCTAGGTGAGTTATCAGATACGGCAAGCATTTTTTGAACTTGCTCTGTGTGTAACTCTGCAGTAAGCAGCTGCCATGTACTGTGTCATCTCACGTTCTCAATGTCACTGACTTTATAGTTTAGCAGACCAAGGGCCAGAAAAGTCAGGAAATTTTCCACATTCGTTTAACTTGAACATGACAGAGTCAAGGTAGGACGCAAATTCTCAAGCTACTAGTTACCAAAATCTCATTGAGTAACCTATCTGCATGTTTTGCCTGCTGCCCCACCCTGGGCAAGGATGTGTCTATGCCTGCTGATAAATGCCTAGCATGGCCTGAACCTAACTTAAACTGGCCTTTTGATAAGTGCCCGGGCCAACTCTCGTTTAGCCTGTTCATAAATACATAGAATATTTGGACCAAACCAGGAAATGCAGTTGAGTCACGCATGTTTGCTTGGATGGTACGTAACAGATCTACAAGAACTAAAATACCAAACTGTGGGAAACTGCGTATGTATTTCAAAAGGCAAATGAGTGAGAAGCCTGGCAGATTGTCAATAAGCCTCCACTTAAAAGTGCATGTGAATGTCACCTGAGAAACTGGTCTGGCGAATCTGATTTGCACCCAAGCACGTCTGTATCGTCTCTAATAAGGGTAGATCATGTGAAGCTTATCCAAGGACTCTTTTAGGAGAGGGTGAGGTGGCTGGAGCCATTTCAGAAATTGCACCATGCTCCTGAAGACACACACAAAGATGACTATGTATAGTGATAGATATGCTGGTCCTCTTTTTTTTTTTTTTTTTTTTTGGTTTTTCGAGACAGGGTTTCTCTGTGGTTTTGGAGCCTGTCCTGGAACTAGCTCTTGTAGACCAGGCTGGTCTCGAACTCACAGAGAATGCTGGTCCTCTTGACACACATCCCTTCCACTGGGAGAAAGCTTCCCTGCAGCAAAGGGAGAGGCCTAAGAGGCAGAGCGTGGAAGCATAGTCTCATGGCTTTCAGAGAGGACTGAAGAGCAATGGGGTTTGTTGTTAAAGGGCATCCTCCCGCATGTGAACTGAACACAGACTTTAAACCCATGAGTGTTAGGTGCTCAGGCTAGTCCTGTGTGCCTCTTTCTGATGGATCTAGCAGGAAGAGAATGGCCAGATCCTGGCTTTGCAGAAGCTCTCACACTTGCACTCAGAGAAGTGCCACACCAGTTCTGACAAGTGATGGAGAGACCTGCAAAGCACCATTGTGTTGTGTTCATTGCACCAGTAGTAAGATTATGATGCCCACTGAAGCCTGGGCTTTTATAGGGCAGCAGTCTCAGAAAAGAAATGGAAAGAAAAGAGAAAACCAAAACAAACAGAAAAACCACTACCAACACCACCCAAACCAAACCAAACCATAGTGTTCTCCAGTCCTTAGAGAAAACCCAAAGTAATTTTATTTTTAAACATTTTTACAGTTATTATTAGTGTGTGTAATGTCTGTCTGTGTGTGTGTGTGTGTGAGAGAGAGAGAGAGAGAAAGAGAGAGAGAGAGAGAGAGAGAGAGAGAGAGAGAGAGAGAGAGAGAGAGAGAGAGGGAGGTGTGCTTGTGAATATGGGCATGTGTGTGCCATTGCATGTGTGTGGAGGTCAGATGATAACTTGGGGAGCTGCTTCTGTCCTTCCACCTTGGTAAGGCAGAATCTCTCCTTCTCTACGATGTGCACTTCAGGATAACCGCCATGCCAACTTCCCCGTGATTGTCCTGCCTCTCCTTCTCTCCTCATCATAGGAAACTGTCTACCTAATTTCTGGAGATTGGCTTTACCTGTCAAGCAGTGTACTGGGCCATAAAGTAATTTTCTCCTGTGACTATGTGTGCAGGCCTACTTGCCATTTTCTCATACTTAACAGTTCCTTCAGAATTTGAGTTTGTTTTGAGCTAGGAGTCTGGAGTTAGGCATCACTCAAGAAGAAATGTGTAAAATGATAGGGAAATTAAGAAATTTGTGATTGGAAAAGATGACTGAAAAGTGAGATGCTTCCAGGTGAGGGTGTGGAAGGGTCTACAGTGACTTACTGAAATATACTAGGCACGATCAGCATTAGCAAACTTCCTATCAATCTTTTCTCCTTAAAATTGTATGTGGCAGGAGGGAGAAGGGGAGCTGTTGGGCAGAGGGTGTAAAGTTTCAGTGGGGATGGGTCGATTCTGAGATCCAAGGCATGGCATGGTCACTATATTTAATAACAGTGTATTGTATGCTTGAAAATGGCCAAGGAGGTAGGTCTCAAATGTTCACACACACACACACACACAATTTTGGGTGACATTTTACAATATAGTAATATCACATTTTGTACTTTATTAACATATTCATAATGAATACATGCACGTATGCACACACATGAATTTTCTAATGTACTCAAAATATTTTTGTCATTTATACTTTAATAAATGTGGAAAAGGCTGGGTTAGAAACTTTAAACTTCAGGTAAAAAATTTTTGAGGTGTTGTAAAATTGGGACATATATCAAATGTGTCCTTAATATGGAAGCTAGTAAAGTAAGGGTTTCCTCACTGTATGAATGGCTGAAGATTAAACTATAGCAGATAAGAATAGCAGATAAGAAGAGAAATAGCTCATAATGGGTAGTCTAGGATAATCAATGTACTTAAGGATTTTCCTTCTAAAGATTTGAGTTTAACATAAGAAAGGGACAGTAACAACCTAGCATGTATGTTGGCTATGACTTTTCAAATGACTTTTTAAAAATTTATTTTTTATTTGTTTTTAAAATTTGATCATTCATTTTATTTTATGTGAGTGAATATATTGCCTGCATGTATGTCTGTGTACCATGCGTATGCCATATCTCCAACTCTGCTTTTTATTTTTTTGATCCAAGATATATTATAGGCTAGCTCACTGGCATTTCCAAAGTCTACTACAGTAAAATAATTGCCTCCCCTTTTATGAGTGAAGAGTTCAGATTTTTAATTGAAAAATTTTATATAATGTATTTTGGTCACCAGTGGAGTAATCTCTAGTGAAGTGCCAGCTCTCATTTCCCTGAAGTTTTCTCCAAGAGGCGATACCTTTCAACAATTCCAGCATCCTATATTGCTGTTTTCCTTTATGTTGCTGTTTTCCTTTATGTTTTTAAGTAGTATGCTTCCATTCAATCAGTTTTCCAGTGTCTCCCGGCTTCCTATTGTGTTAAAGGTGCCTCTGAGCATTGCTTTCTCTTCTGGTCACCCCCACTCTACTCGAACACACTTACACGTGCACAAGCATGTCAGTGTATGCAAGCATGTAGACAAGCTTTGTTTCTCTCTCTCCTCCCTTTCCTCCTCTTTTTCTCTTTTCCTACCTCCCTCCCCCTCTCCTATCCTCAAAACACTTTTAAAACCATGAGATTTTTTTTTCCCTAAATTATACTTCTCTTCCCTCTAGGGTTTATAATTTTCCCCTGACTGCTTACTTTGGAATCTATTGGTAGTTTTTCTCTATTGTATCACCAGGTCTTTTAGATGTCAATCAACCATTTTCCCAACTCTACCAATAAATAAAATACCCCCCCCAACACACATACACACACACACACACACACACACCCCTATGTGCATACAATGGACAACCCTCCTCCCAACCACTTCCATACACAGTGGCCAGCTGTGTCTCATCATGCTGGCCTTTCCTCTCAATACCTTTTGACTTTGGTTCTGTGTTCTATAGAACACAGCTAACTGCATTTGCTCCTCCATGTCCCAAGGGCCTTCTTTTCTCCAGGGGATTCTAAGGCAATTTCATTTGAAGTTTTCGGATATGCCTATATTATATGTTGAACACATTCCCCCTTACTCCTCTCCACCCTCTTTTCTTCTCTGCCTCCCCCTTTCCTTTGGCTTCCTTTGTTTCCCTAGACAGCTTTATTTGTTTTCTTTTTCGCTTTTTCTTTGTATGTTTCATCTTTATCTGTTCACAAGTCTTCAGTTCTTTCCCTCAACTGACTGATTGTGTGCGTGTGTGTGTGTGTTGGGGGATGCAGACTTCCAGTCTTCCAGTCTGTAGAGTCTAAGGCTGACTCGGATTTCTGATTCTTTTCATGGAAACCTCTTGTCTTCCTGGAATCGTTAGGCTGCTCACTTTGTCTTGGGTGCTCTGGTGTTTCTCGCTGTTGTGCTTTTAAAATTTGTTACACAGCACACTTGGTTGTCTTTGCTAATCTGAAATCTTATCTGTTTAATTCTAGGGAAAGCTTCAAACAATTTCTTGGTGTTCTTCTCTCTCCTGTTAAAGTGTAGAACTCTGTTCTTGTTCCCTTAGTACAGGAACTCTATCTTGTAACTCTGAGCATGATGTGAGCATAATAGAGTATTTGCCTGCATTGCTCCCTGTGTGTGTGTCTGTTGCAAGCAGAGGCCAGAAGACAGTGGTGGGTCTCCTGCAACTGGAGTTACAGATGGCTGTGAGCTGCCATGTGGGTGCTGGGAATTGAACCTGGGTCCTCTGGAAGAACAGCAAGTGCTCTTAACCATTGAACCATTTCTCCTGCCACCTTCTGTCTCTTTCTTGTTAGAGGCTTCTAGACTGTCTACTGACCATGAAGTGGGCTGCTGGGGTGTTCATAGGCAGTTCAGAGGTAGAAGTGGGATCAGTAACACAATGAATGGATGGGCTCTTTCATAATGCAATGATATGGGCAGAGGCTCAAAATGTGTTCTTCTCTTACATGAGAGTCCATGGATTTGCTGGTTCTGACTTCTGTAAACAGAGACTGTTCCTTTGTTTCCTGGCCACCCAGACCTGAATAGTCACACAGAAACTATATTGATTATGATACTGTTTGGCTAATGACTCAGGCATATTTCTAGCTAGCTCTTACATATTGAGTTAACCCATTTCTATTAATCTGTGTATTGCCGTATTGCCATGAGGCTGTGGCTTACCGGAAAGGTTCCTGGTCCTTCTCCTTCAGCAGCTACATGGCATATCTTTTACTCTGCGCTCTCTCTCTCTCTCTCTCTCTCTCTCTCTCTCTCTCTCTCTCTCTCTCTCTGTCCTGATTTTCCACCTGGCTTTACTCTGCTAAGCCATTGGTCCAAACAGCTTTATTCATCAACCAATACAAGCAACACAAACACAAAAGGGCATCCCACATCAGGCTCCTGTTTAAGTCCAGGAGAGTTGCAGGCAGCTATAAATATCTAAGCCTCTAGGGTTTGTCAAGCCTCCTGAGTGGTACTATGACCCCCGAGTAGGCTATAGAATAGTGTTTCAGTTAACAATGGGCAGTGGTGCCCTAAGATGATAATAAAGCTAGAATACTGCTGTTGCCTCATGATGTCATAGCTATGACTATGTCATGGTACAATGTATTACAAGTCTGTGGTAAAGCTGTGCTAGCTAAGAGCTACTCCAAAGGCATGGTCTTTGCTAAATTTCTGTCTTTAAATAATCTAGTGGGAATGTACTGTGGTGTGTGTGTGTGTGTGTGTACCTACATATGTACATGTATGTATGTTCTCATTTAGCTGTAGTCCCTGGGGATTCTGCTGGTAGTAAATGCCAACCCTCCTACAGGAAGACTTTCAGCCATTCTCTCTATATTCAGAATGTTTGTTGCCTCATATCTGGCTTTCCCCATTTTGCTAAATATGCCCCACAGGTCACATTTCTGTCTTCTTCCATATTTCAAAGATTGGTTGAAACCTCTGGGCTCCTATTATTTCCCCATCTGTCTCTTACTCTTTGGGGTTTAACACATTTTTTAAACTTCCGTTACTGTCATTTTAATAGCATATTGGGAGGAAGAAGTAATAAAAGTCAGTGGTTAATTCAATGTTTATCCTGAAGTTTCCTTGGATTTCTTATCGCTGTTATAAGCTCCCAAGGTACAGGCTACAATGTCCATCTGTGTGTTTAGTGTCACGCATCATAAGCTCTGGTAAATCCTAGTCAAATGAATTAATGATCTGTACTGACATACCTTTCAGGAATACAATTGCTTTAGTTACTGATGTGATTATTTCCCTGGAGACTGTCTCTGGTTAATCCTGGAAGGAGGGGAAAGTGCTGACTGCCAGGTAGAGGGTTTTGAACTGACCCCGGTGACTAAAGGATGGAGTTTTCTCCAGCTGGCTTGTTTATTTAACTTGTCAATATTAAGAAAAAGAGTGGAGCATGTTTTCTAAATCAAAGGAGAGCCCCCCCCTTTTTTCCCACAAGGGACCTTGGCTATTTGTCCTTATTAGCATTGCCAAAGTGTAGCAATTCAACCTGCTGAGTCCCACCCAACAACTGCTTCCAATACTTTGAGAAAAAAAATTCTATCTGTAACCTTCTCAGTATTCTACAGTCCATGAGAGTTAAATATTAACAGTAGATGAAAAATGGCTTTTCTGTTAACGCTTCCTTAGTGATCAGCCTTCTGTTTAAACATTTGTTTTGCTTTTGTACTGCATGAATGCCCGTCCCGATGGACTCGGTGTCCTTGTCTGCCTATCCTTCTCCTTCACCACCACTTTGTCATTCTTTGACTCCTTTTTAAAGGCACAGCCATAGCAACAAGTTCATTTACGTCACCAAGCAGTACAAATATATGGCATTGGGACGAAGTTTCGATCCTTACCTTACTGTGAGTGATGCTCTGAGCTACTCTTCTGTTCGGCTGTCTCACTGAAACATGGTGATGGGAACCACCCATTTTGTTTTGTGTGTTTTATAACCTACTGTACTGTTATCTGCTGTTGCAAAACCACTGCTTTTGTGAACGTCACACACATTTCCTCACTCCCCCAGCTTCATTTCATCCCTGGAACTCCATAACATTGCCTTGAAATGGAAAGGAAGATTCTTAGGTTTTTCCACTGCAACTAAGGCAATAATGATGCATTTTGTAGATACCCCTCCCCGGCCTGAGCTGGTGTCTTCCTCCATATGCATGCCCAGCTTATATCTTAGCCATGTGGTTAAGAGACAGTTAGCCTGGCTAGACAGTTTTCTGTTTTGAAGCGTGTAATATTTTACAGCCTTTTAAGGTCCATAGCACAGGTGAACATACTATAAAAAGGCATCCTGTAGACACAGCCTCTCTCATTATCAATATCCTATGCCAGATGGCACCTCTGTTACAATTATGAACCTGTATTGATTCTTTATTGCCACCTACATCCACAGTTTATATTAAAGTCCACTTTGGTGTTGGGCATTGTATCAGTTTGTGTAAATATAGAATGACATGTTTCTGCCATAATAAGCAAGCATTTTCACTACCCCAACAGTCATGTCTGCCTTTCCTGTCCTCCATGCACTGACTTACTGAGTCACTTAGTACTGCTACCGGATGCCCCACATGGGGTGCCATGCTATGGAACAGAGAGAACTTCATCACTCAGTGTTAGGCTTTGGATAGAACATTGACTGGTTTTTAATGAACCCGCTAAGATATTTTATTACATGTTTTATAATGATAGCATCATATATGTGAATTATAGAAAACTCATTGAAATATGAAGAACATAACATTTTCTGTGAAATAAAATCTCACTATTCCAAGACAACTGCTATTAATAGTTAGTGTGCTTTCCTTCATATAATTTCCTTGCAAGTATAATCCATTTGGGGTATAATATTACATATCAACTTCATGTTTTTGCAACTTATCAGAATTATTATTTTATTGAAACTGGTTAATGAATATCACCCAAGACCTTATCTACTTTTAGGTAGTAAGGCATTTTCCAGGGTTGAGTGTGTTAGTACAGTGAATATCTGATTCTGAACATTTATCTACATTTTTGCTTGCTTTTTGCTTTTTTGAGGCAGATTCTCATTATGTAGCCCAGGCTAGCCTGCAGCTGTTGATCCTCCTGTATCTGCCTCTTTAGAGTTGGGATTGCAGGCATACATCATATGCACTTTTGTTTACTTCCGTTTAAAGGGAGGTCTTCTACAAGTAGACTCACTGGCTTCTTGATACTGCTGAGTTGCTTTTACTGAAGGTCAGGGATTTTCATAGGTGGAAAGAGAAATCACCACATACAGAATTCCAGAAAATGTGACATAGATGGGCAATGTAGAAACGATGACACACCCTTCCTAGGACATAAGAAAAGGTTAAACGTCAAGGACTAAGGAAGATGGGGAAAACACACTGGGTTAGGGGTGAGTGTGAGGGTGTGGGAGGAGGTGAGGGAATCCTCGGATTAGCCTTCATCTCTCCAGCTTTAGGGAGTGAGGATAGATACAGGGACTGGGAAGGCCGTGGTGATGAGTTGGAATAACTGAGATGGGAAGTAGAAGGGGAGGTGGTTGCGAGTTCTTTAGGTTAAGAAGTACCTGGGAAGTTTCCAACCACCAGGAGTTCATGAGTTGGCTTATCAGACAGCCATGGCAGTAATAGTCTGGGAAGTTCTTTGTGATTTTCCTCAGGGGTGTCTGGCACCTCTAAATAGAAGAAAGATAGGAATGGATGGGCTGCCCTGGGCTGGGACTTCACAGAGTTGCTGTAAAATAGATCAGAGGAACATGTTCTGAGCATTTATATTTGTGGCTCACATCCTGAAATATAGCATAATCCTGAGAATGTGGTGCTCAGGGTGAAGAGGTACTGGGGGCAGGGGAAGGTCTCTGGTTGTCTCTTATCTTGCAAGCTGATTATGGGTCCATTTCATGTCTTGAGGTTAAGAGCTAGTAATGTTGCAAACATTAGGAACCAGTGCTGCTATTAGAAGCCTTTTCTGTACATAATGAACTAGAAGTAAGATGCCAACAGTAGTCCAAAGTAATAGAACAGATGGACTGGCACTAGTCTGGTTTGTGTTTCTGCCAGAGGCCTGGTGGTGCCCTCTCTCTGAATGGTGGTCTATAACAAGGAAAAACCCAAACTATCCAAGTTCTGGGTTTGCCCAATGAGGTCAAGTCTTACTCTAGTGGATGCTGAAGACAAGGAATGCTTGATCCATCCGACAGTTCACCTCTGCATTCGACAGACCATCTGTGCCCAAACTAGACCCCTCAAAATGGGACCAATAAAGTGGCCTGTCCTAAGAAGAGGGTGACAGTTCCGGGTGGACACAGGGGACAACCCAGACTAAGCTTTTGGGTCAAATGTATAATAAGACCATAACCATGCTCGACACACTTTATTGAATTTTAACAGAGCGGGTGTTACTAGCTCTCCCTTTTCTTTCCTCTCAATGGCATTATCTGTGAGGTATTAGGCATTGCTTTCTGAAGTCACAAGTTTGTTTTGGGCATCAAGTCCAAGTTTACTCTACAAATAATGAAAAAAAGAAACACTTTCATTTTT
Source organism: Chionomys nivalis (assembly GCF_950005125.1). Taxonomy (NCBI): domain Eukaryota; kingdom Metazoa; phylum Chordata; class Mammalia; order Rodentia; family Cricetidae; genus Chionomys; species Chionomys nivalis. Next base: position 116,949,620 of record NC_080087.1, read on the forward strand.
TTTTTGCTACTCAGGATAATGCTAATTAATACAAGACTGTATTTGATTAACCTCTTAAAATGAATTAGTCAAATGTGCCCTGAATGACTACACCAATAAATTAGATAAAATTAATTGTAGGAGGCAGTCAGCTTGTGAAATCACTGCAATCCATGCTGCTAGCTTGCCCAACCTGTGAAATTAAATCTGAGGAGGTAACTGGTTCCCCAGCAGAAATCACAGAACTTGCCAGCACTGAGTCTTCTAACAATGACTATTTTAGCTATTGAGTGCACTTGAACTGATTTTATTGTATCATTTGAACAGGGAACATATTTTTGTATTTCACATGAACGTGTGTGTGTGTGTGTGTGTGTGTGCGTGTTCTTTTTATCCTTTCTCTTTAGATTCCTTGACTGGTTTTTCAAGTGCTCTTTCTTCATTGTTCTAGATTATCGATCCATATTAGCATGGACATCTCATTCTGAGATACTTTTCGTAGAAAGGAAAAGGTGGAAAGGAAGGCCCCAGTCTCACAGAGAACCCAGAACTAATCCGGGTTGACAGAGTAACATTTAGTCTGTGGAGAGTTCCAAGGGACTCTCTAGAGTGAGAATTATGAGACCTGTAAATACACAAGGAGTGGACAGCAGGTTCCGAGTGTTTCTTCTGCAAGGAGATGGCTGAGAAGCTTGCAGCACCATCTTAACTAGCCAAAGAGCTCATTACATTACAGGTTACTGAGGCTGTGTCTTTTTGTGCTCTGGGATAAAGTCAAGAGAAACTTCAGGTGAGGCAGAAGAGATTTAGGTTAGATGGGAAGAAAACAGTATTTCTCATGAGAAATGAAAGCAAATACTCTCTGAATTTGTAGATTTAATCCCTCTAGCAGAAATCTGGCCACTCTTGAACAGTCTCATCTGGTGGTAATCCCAGACTGAGCCTTGTTCTTGAAATCCTGAGTTCTGTGCAATTTTGATTTTTTTTTTTAAATTTCAGAGCCATTCAGTTTTCTATTATTAGGATGGTATTCTAGGTTGATTTCTGTCTCTGTGAGAAAACACAATGGCCAACACCGACTTGGAGGAGGAGTTTATTTCATTTTACATTTCCAGCTCACAATGCATCACTGCAGGAAGCATGGAGTGCTGTGTAACAGCTCATTCACTGGCTCGGCTAGCTTTTTTTATACACCCCAGGCCTGTCTAGGAATGGTGTTTCCACAGAAGAGCAGGGCCTCCACCATCAGTCATCAATCAAGACACATTCTCTCTAGGCAGTGATGTGGCACCTCTTTAATCCCAGTGCTCTGACAGCAGAGGCAAGAGGATCTCTATATGTTCAAGGCCAGCCTAGACTACAGAACAAATTCTAGGACAGCCAGGGCTGTTACATATAGAAACCCTGACTTGAAAAACTAAAGCAAAAGAAAACAAATAACCAAAAAAACAAAACAAAAGCAATAAAAGACACTTTCTCACAGACATGGCTGTAGGGCAGTTGAGTTGAGGTTACTCTTCAGATGAGATTTGCTCTTCCCAGGTGGCACTAGATTGTGTCAAGTTGACAATGAAACCATCCAGGATAGGAGGCAAAGTACCCATCCCAGTATGATTGATTGCTAGGAAATAGTCACTGTGTTCTGTTCCTGAATCATTTATACCTGTCTGATAGGAAATAGAATTTAAGGCAATGCAGCATTCTTTTCTTCTTCAGAGAATAACTGATTCTCTTTTCCTACCATGTGAGTCCTGGGGATGGAGCTCAGATGGTCGGGGATAGTGGAAAGTGTCCCATCCAAGTGCAGTGCTCAAGAACATTCCGGGTTTAGGAAGAGCTTTCTTTAAGCCGCTTATTGAGCAGGCGTTTTAAGTTGTTTTCTCGCCTTGTGCTGTCTGTGTGACTGGGAGCTTGTGGTCACTCTTAAAAAAAAAAAAATCTACATTTGCTCTACTTAACAAAATAAATAAATAAAAGGCCACAGCCCAAACTCCATCTCTGGAACCCACTTAGAGGTAGAAGGACAAAATCAACTCCAGTTGTCTGTCTTCCATAGCTGTCCTCTACCAGCAGCCAAAGACACACACACACACACACACACACACACACAAGCACACACACAAGTACACACACACACAAGCATGCACACATACACAAACACGCACACACACTGAGAGAGAGAGAGAGACAAGTCAGACACAGAGGCGGACAGAGACAGCAAGACAAAGAGAACGAAGCACATATACACTAATAACAAATAAAATTAATTACAAAAAGAAGCCCCTAAATTCTGTAAGTTAGAGGACCTTCCAAGGAAAGATCCTGGTGTGCCTTCACCTACCGAGCTGTTAGGGTCTGTGCCATGGCATTAAGAGAGAAACCTCTTTGGCAAAAAGAACAGACTATTTGTTTTTTGTTTTTGTCTTTTTTAGACTGTAGTTATTCTTAGTTTGCAGCATGTATTGTTCCACTCACAAAACAATTTATTGAAATGATGCATCTTATTTATATAGATTTATTTTTAGATAGATTGATTTTATTTCACATGTAGGTGTCTTTTGCCTTCATATATGTGTGTATGTACACCACATGAGTGAGCAGATCTCAGAAGAGGGCTTTGGATCCCTGGAAATGGAGTTGTAGATGGTTATGAGCCACCAACCGCGGGTGGTTGGAAACCAAGCCAGGGTCCTCTGCAAGAGCAACAACTGTTCCTAATCACTGAGTCCTCTCTCCAGTTCTACATTTTCGTTTAGTTTTTAATTAATAAAAACAACAACGAAATAAATCATAGACATAAATAAAGATAAGACTTTAAGTCTTCTAATATGCTGGTTTGAGGGAATGTGGTTTTCTGTAAAATAAAGAGTGGCTGGCTACCTGACTGTTTTTGTAAATAAACTCTACCCTACTTCTAAGGTACAGGATTTAGATTGTTGTCCCTCATTTAAAGTTTTCTTTCTTTCTTTCTTTCTTTCTTTCTTTCTTTCTTTCTTTCTTTCTTTCTTTCTTTCTTTCTTTTTGGCTTTTTGAGACAGGGTTTCTCTGTAGCTTTAGAGTCTGGACTGGAACTAGCTTTTGTAGACCATGCTGGCCTCAAATCCACAGAGTTTACAGAGGCCTGCCTCTGCCTCCTGAGTACTGGGATTAAAGGAATACACCACCACCCGACCATTTAAAGTTCTTAAAAGTCGCTAAAATATGAAACTTTATTTTGAATACACATAGCAAAACTGATTTGTAAACAAAATCAAGTTATTTACTGATAGGACTGGTAACACTTCCTGGTAACTTCCATGGCTAACACCCTTAGAAACTGTTACCCATCTATCATGCTGAGGAGGCCTGAGATAGGTAATAGATAGGTGATAATTAATAGGTGGTAGATAGGTAATACCAGGGGCCAGCCAAGAAGCTCCCACAGTGAGCTAAACGGTCCCACTTAGTTCTTCTCTGGCTGTTTATTGCTCTTTCCCCTTGCTTTCTCTTTATTTAATTTCATTCTTTTAACATTTACAAAATTTTAAAAGTAAAATATAATTACCTCCTCCTTCCTCTGTCCTCTCTCCATTCCTGTGTTTTCATCGTTGTGATATGGAGCAGAGGTCTAAAGTAAATCCTTCAGCTGGTCAAAACATGGTTCTTGTTTGTTTTGCTTTTCGAGGAGGAATTTGCTTCAAAGAGTACCACTACTTCCTTTGATATGTTTTGTTTCTTGATGAATTTACAATCCTTCAAAGGAATTAAATTCCTTTCAACATGTTCTTCTGGAACAGAAGTAAGGGGTGTGTGTGTGGGATGTTCCACCTTGTGTGTGTGTGTGGTGTTTGTGATGTTTCACCTTTGGCTCTCTGGTGGGAACATGTTAAGATGGGCTCATTCTCTGGTGGGTAAATACCTCTCTGTATACATTCCTAGCTCCACCCAGCCCCAGAACACCCTGATCTGTGCAGCAAGTGACTTGGATGACTAAACCCTGGCCTTCTCTGTGCATTGTTGTTCTAGATACATTTCATCTTGCTCTTCAGTCGACAAGGGAAACTTCGGCTGCAGAAATGGTACACCACGCTCCCTGACAAGGAGAGGAAGAAGATCACCCGGGAGATCATCCAGGCTGTCCTCTCTCGTGGGCACAGGACGAGCAGCTTCATTGACTGGAAGGAGCTGAAACTTGTTTATAAAAGGTGTGAGTAACTTCACAAGAACCAGACATTGCATTGTGGCTTTGACTCGTTTCCCTTCTGACTCTTTTAGATTGCAATACCCATCTCGGCAAATTCTGAAATCTTTGATGAGGAGAGTCTAAATATTTGCAGCAGTGACAGGGCTTGTAAAGATTCCCCATCTGATTAAAACAGCTTCCACATGTTAGGATTGATTCTAAATACTTAAACTGTACGCTGAATTTGCACGCACATGCTCAGTTCTGTTTCATGAGTTACATTCCCGGCATCATTTCAATGACTGTAGATAGAGAGGCAAAAGAATGAGACAGATTATGTTCATGTTTTCAAGAAGCAAAATTATTTATTAAGCAATCAACATATATTCAGTACCAAATGCTGTGGGAAAGCACAAGTGAATGCACTGGAAGAATGAGAACCATTTCCAATGGGATGCTCATATTAAAGCTGTCCATGTTTGCAGATGGGTGAACTGAGGACACACAGTTTAAGCAATTACTTCCTGGTCACAGTAGTTGAATGGTAATCAGTAGAGCCAGTACTCAAGCCTAGAACTTTCTTCCTTTAAAGCCTATATTTCTTTTGATACATCTGTTTGAAGTGGCAAGACCATACTATCAAGGAAACCTCATTTATAGATGAGAAATCTGAGGCTTGAGAGGTAAAGGAAGCTTTTCAATGAAGACTCAGGTAATGGATGCCTAAGATAGGGCCTGAACATAGTCAGCCTGACCCCATGCCCTCTATTAAACTATGGTTTCTAAAACAGAAAATTCACACTGGAAGTGTTCTCTTATAAAAACTAATGGAAAGAGAGAGGTGGCATGTCCGTTCTGATAGTCAGTAGAATCCACCACTAGGAAGTGCTTTAACAAGGCAGCTTCTATAGGTTTGGAGGTTTGGCATAGAACGAATCACCATGTGAAGCCAGATTTGGTAGTGTGTGCCCCTGTGAGCGCTGCTGAAGGCTTGTATATTAAAGGGGGTGATTTACAAACTGGAAAAGGGCGCGAGCAAACACCCTAATTATCACAGACGAAAGGATACCATCCCTCTGATTATAGCTCTTCAAGGTGAAATTCTGTTGAGAGCCTCTTGTGTGACTAATGAAGTAATTAACCCCTGTGGCATCTTTATGTATTCTGGTTTATATTTGAAGAGTGCACTGCATGCCATGAGCGATGAATTTTATCCTTGTGTGGAGGGAATCTTGAGAGAGAGAGAGAGAGAGAGAGAGAGAGAGAGAGAGAGAGAGAGCAGGAGACTGCACACCCATTGAGAAAACCCACTTAAGCTTGTTTATTGTCTCATTCAATTTTGCCTTTCCTTATTTTTTTCTTTTCAAGGTATGCTAGCTTATATTTTTGCTGTGCAATAGAAAATCAGGACAATGAGCTCTTGACACTAGAGATTGTACATCGTTATGTGGAGTTGCTGGACAAGTACTTTGGAAATGTAAGTGTCCTTCCGGCCCTTTAGAGTCTATCCATCTTGGTTCTTGCTTCTGCTCATCTCTTGTATTCCTTTTCTCTTTTTCAAGTCTAAACTATCCATTGCATTGTACCAAGGTTGGTGCTGGCCCACCTTGGTTCAGAATTACAGGATTCCTCCCTACCTGCATTTCTTAGTAAGATGAGGGTATATCTTTACCTTCAGATTACAAAAACATCGAAGGCTTTGTTTCAGGAAGCTTGAATTTAATTGTGAGTGATTTCTGTCCCTTATTCCTCATTGGCTTTGCCATTTTTTTTCTGTTTTGACATTTTGTTCCTTCTTTGGCATTGTTTAAAGATACAAAGATACAATATCATTAGTACACAAGGAAAAACAACAAAGACAACTACCATCAACCCAAACAAACAATCTAATTTGCATTTATTTACATAACAGATGCAGCGATCTCTCACAGCTGCTCCTATCTTCAAAGCCTGTTCAGTCTGCGCCAGCTTGCAGCAGGGCCCCATCTTCCCACTCGAAGGAAGTTGCACAGTAACCGCTGAGCCCTCTCTATACTGCTCTGCACCACTGATGTCTCAAGTCTTTGCCTGCTTCTCCCTCCGCAACACTGAATCCATATTCATCCTTTTAGTACCTCCCCCCCCCCCCCCCCCCGCATGCTTTATACCATGCCATTGCTTTCTGCTGGGTCTTGGCCTGTGTATGTGGAGGCCCTTCCTTGGTTTTCTTTTTCCCCTAAGCTCTCCTTCCTCTTCTGATCATCTAGATGCTGTGCCCCTCTTCCCACCTGCCTAGTGTGTCTGTGGAGTCTTTCTCCCAGACTCTACTGCTAGGTGACTTCTTTCTCGCTTGCTCTTCTTGCCTTACCTGGTGATGGTCTTCACCAATCTTCTCATGACCAAGTACTATGCCTGTCTCTGGCAAACCTGCTCTTTCTGGTGGTTGGACTTTGTTGTCTCAGAACCCTGCAGTGCAAAAAGACGGGGTTCTTTTGCTTTTCTTTGCTTGCTACTAGAGCCTACCTGACCCTTCAGCTTAAACCTAAAACTCATCTCCTTCATCTCCCTCTCACTACTGTAGTGAAATTACTTGGGATCTTACATTTAGCTTCTTATTTGTCCATTTCTACCCTTAAACTCTTTTTTGCTTTTTTGCTTGGCCTGTTGTTGAGCATCTTTTAAAAAAAGTACAGACCTAGGGTGGGGCATTACTGCCCATCACTTTCCCTTCTCTATCAGGAAAAACTCCACACTTCCCAGGCTCTAATTTAAACTTTCAAACAGTAACAACCGACCAGTCCTCTGCCCTTGCTGTGTTCCTTCCTCTGTGCACCTGTCTCTGTCAGCATTCCAGGTTATGCAAAAGCTCAGGACCCAGCATTCTACCTGGTGCAAAATGAACCTGAAAGCAAACCCGGCCCTTCCCGGAGGTCAAGACCTCTGGCCTCTCCCACCCCTGCCACTGTAAATACCTCTGGGTCAGGTTTTAGCAAATGCTGTAGAGACACCGATAAAATCCACTGTTGTGGGAAAGAAAACAATCAGATCTGGAAAAGGTTCCTCCAGCCATGTTCTCTGCTCCTTCTCTTAGTCAGTGGAAGTGTATCAAGTGCTGTTAGAAGAATTTGCTTCCAGAAGAGTTGTTTTTATATTGTTTGATTTGTTTTTGTTATGACAAGGTTTCTCTGTAGCTTTGGAGCCTGTCCTGAAACTAGTAGACCAGGCTGTCCTCGAACTCAGAGATCCGCCTGTCTCTGCCTCTGGGGGGCGCTGGGATTAAAGGTGTGTGTGCCACCACTGCCTGGCTCCAGAAGAGTTTTTAACATTCTTTCTGTGTAACTGAAGAAGGTGACATTTTCATCATTGGTGGTTCTTGCATGTTCCCTAACCCCCTTTCCTTTCTTTTTTTTTTCTTTTTTTTTTCCAACAGTCTTCACAATAACAACAAGTATTGAATGGGTTCCTAATTGAATTTTCTCCCCTATTTTCCCTCTTCTTTCCTCTGTAAATGATGTTGTGAGAGGTAACACGTTGCTTGGAAGATTTCAGTTATTGCCAGTATTTAGGAATAATAAGACAGTGACACCAAGTTCTCTTTCTGCTCCTGCCTCTCTAAGTTTATTTCTTTTTCCTAAGTAGTACTTATGAAGCAGCATGTTTTAAAACACAGAAATATTTAACTTTCTGCTTTCTTTTATTCTAATGAATTCTGATATTTTTGGTGCCTTCCTTTGAAATGAACTTTGCATGTGGTCTTTTGCTCTGGAGGAGTTTCTTGGCGTCTGAACTTTCATATAACCTGTTTTCTCTTCTTTATTTCTGAACTCTAGTTTGACCTGTTCTGTTTCTGTGGATTAAGCCAACTCTGGTCATGTAACTTGAAGCTGAATTTTGATCTCTCTGTGCTTAACTGAAAGTTAGTCAGATAAGTCAGAGCGCATCACTTAAGAGAATCTGGATGCCCTCTACCCAAGGAAAGCCTAAAGAGGATCAGAATAACTGCCGGCCTAGCATTGCTTCTCCATCCAATTCTGGTACACCTTTCGAAGCTCACTCTTATCTTTGTCATGAATCAAAATTTTAATTCACTAAAGCATTCAGTGACTCTTTCATTAAACTAAGAGCACTCCAGGGCTCCGTGCCCAGTAGGTGTTCAATTCTTATTAATTAACAGTGATGACCAAAGGCTTCTAGAACTGATCCTCGTTGTCATCATCTCAGCAATATTTCATTTCTCTTTGGATTTATCTCCTTCTCATGCTAATACCAAAGATCTCTTTGAATCCTACCCTTAGATTATGCAAGGGGAAACTTACATCTTGAAGATATAGTATTTTGAAGGCAGATAAAACTCAAGGTCTCTGGTTACTAATTTGAGTGATGTGTCTCATAGTACTTTTCAATTCCGAGGAGATTACCAAGGATTGTGTAGATAATCTTTCAATCTTCAGTAAGAAGCATTAACCCCAATTTATAGATGCTAAGAAGAAATGCTTTGGGGTCTCCCAGTAGATAAGAAATTTAGACGCCTGCCATATCTCCATTCTGCATTGCAGCATGCACGTTGATTGATGTATTCTGAGTATGTGAGTGCTGCTGTCCCAGCCAGCTTTTGAATTTGACCTAGGGAGTTCTTCTGTTGTAAGAAGAAGAACATGCAGTGTCTTGATCCTGGTGTCTGCTCACATAGTAACCAGACCCAAGATTTTAGCCCTACCACCTATCTCCATTTCACTGATGAGGATACGACATAGGAAAGGGAGATAAAAATATTTGCTTTGTTAAATTCACATACAATAAGTAGCAAAGATATATAAACACTTGGTTGCTACTTAGGTATTGTTTTCCTGTAGCTTTGTGGTTCTTATTACCTGAAACATTTCCTTTGTGTAACTTGAAACTTCTTGTATTTACTTTAGAGTTCAAGGACAGCTGCTTCTTAGACTCTGCCCTAAGGGGTGTCATTGACGAAATGTCAGAAATGTTATCAGCATAGTATGTACTGGCTGTGAGAGAAGAGCTGTAAGCCATACTATAGTAACACACAGATATCAGGAAGTGAAAGATAAAGTGAAACAGTCATTTTTCTGCCATTTGTAAGTTGTGTGTCAGAATCTACACACATGGGGGGAATCAAAGGAATGTTTCATATTTCTTAGCATGGACTATGAAGGAAGATGCCACATACAATGTGGTGGTTGCTGCGTGTCAAAGGCCTAGTTCTTCTATGCTGGGGCGGACCTTAGGTGGGATTTATAAGTATCCCAGAAAGAACCAATAGAGCTTGACTTTCACCCCAGTTCTGTGGGTTGACACCCCTTCCTCGGTTTCGATGGAGCTGGGCTGTAGAGTAACATTTGGGAGTTTTATGAAGTACTTGCTCACTCCCAACAGTATCCATGATTGTGTGTGTCCGATTCTGCACACCTCCTTGCCTTAGTCGCTGAAACCAGGTGCAGTAAATTGATTGCCCCAGGCCTGTTAAAGGAGCCATAGGTCTGGGGATTTTTGACTGCTCAGAGCAGGCCCTGAGACACTCCTAGTGAATTTGTAGAATGTTTGTTGGGTCTGCTGGACAGGCCTCTGTTGATGCTCTGTCCTAATGAGGCTCCTGTCTGTCTTGTATTTCTAGTCTGTATCAGCCTTGAATGCTGAGGTCTCTCTGCTGTTGCTCCTGGCTTCTACCTCTCCTGACCTCTGATAACTGATTCTTCTGGTCCTTTCATTCTTGTGCAAGGATCTCTAATTTACTGTAATTTCTTTCTGTTTAGTTTTATTGTTTAAAATTAGAAAAATGCATTTTCATACTCTTCTGTACATTCAGTCTTTTAAACTTAAGCAAATGGATTGCAGTATGCATATTCTTATATAACTTTATTATTCTCCTTACAAGCTTGTTAGAGATTTTTTTCCCCACAATTTACATGTAGAAGTCCCCTATTCTTTCCAAATTGTACATAGAAGTCCTCTGCCATTGTAGAGATGTATATACATTGTTTTGTTTTGTATTTCAAGACAGGGTTTCTCTATAGCTTTGGAGCCTGTCCTGGAACTAGCTCTTATAGACCAGGTTGTCCTTGAACTCACAGACATCCGCCTGCCTTTGCCTCCTGAGTGCTGGGATTAAAGATGTGTGCCACCACTGCCTGGCTGTACATACATTGTTTAAACAGTTCCCTTGATTGGACTTTGGGTTGTTCCCAATTATTTTTATAAATGATATATAATAAACATAATGATTGTTGCTTATATGTCTATTAGACATTGATTTTAGTATCATGAGGCTAAGCTCCTTATTGAACTGTTGAGTCCAGAAACTATAAAAATACTTATTTGTTATTTGGCATTATGTGCATGGTGTGTGTGTGTGTGTGTGTGTGTGTGTGTGTATACCATTGCATGCAAGCTGCATTGCACATGTGGAAGTCAGAAGACAACTTTGTGGCATTCCTTTTATCTTTACGTGCTCTCTGTGCATCAAACCCAGGTTGTCAGTATTGTAGGGTGTCCCCAGAGAAGACTACCAATAGAAAGTCTTTGTTAGCTGGCAGCACCAAGCCTTTCTCAGGGTGAGCACAAGAACTATGTCTAGGGTTGACATGCTTCAGTTAGCAAGAACAGTTAGCCAGAAGTGGAATTACAGAAGCTAAAAACCAAGGTTAGTACATCTAGAGACTTTCCTAGAACTGTGTAGTGTGGTGGCTTATGTCTTTGTGCTGAGTTTTATGGCCCGAATGATGCTTTCATCATGGGGTCAGTTGTGCTAAGGCCTGGGGGCTATTGAGGTCCAGGACCTGCTAAAACCAGGCTTCTCTCACAAGTGCTTTTTTACCAACTGATCCATCTTACCAGATGTGAGTGAGAGCATTTTTGCATTTAAAATTTGACCAGCCAACCAAATATGGTACAAGCTTTATAAATTCATTGACAGTGAGGGTATGTACTTATTCATGCCATCACCAGCAATGTATATTTTCATTTAATTTCCTGGTGAGTATGGATTCAGTTTGCCTTTCTCTGACTCCTTGACATTATACTTATTTCTAGACATCTATAGTGCCCCTCTTCTTGCTTTGTCTATACATTGTTCATTATTTTGTTGTTGTTTGGTTGATTTGGTTTGTTGAGCTCTGACTGTCTTAGAACTCACTCTGTAGACCAGGCTGGCCTCAAACTCACAGAGATCCACTTGCCTGTCTCCTAAGTGCTGGGATTAAAGGTGTGTGCCTCCATACCTGGCCTTTTCATCTGTTTTTATATTGTGCTTATCTTAGGTGGGAATTTTCGAGAATTAATTCTGCACTGAGAATTCTGTATGCTTTTGTCAGTAAAAGAATAAAAAAAGGTGGGAGGATTTGGAAGAGCAGTTCAGTTCTTACTGACATGTGCCCGGATTTGGAAGAGCGGTTCAATTCTTACTGGCATGTGCCCGGATTTGGAAGAGCAGTTCAGTTCTTACTGGCATGTGCCCGGATTTGGAAGAGCGGTTCAGTTCTTACTGGCATGTGCCCGGATTTGGAAGAGCAGTTCAGTTCTTTTTCTTTTTTTTTTTTTTCTTTTTTTTTTTTTTACATGGTATTATGTGTATTTTATTTTATTTTTTTTATTCTTTTTTAATTAAAATTTCCAACTGCTCCCCGTTTCCCATTTCCCTCCCCCTCCTCCCACATATTGCCCCCTCCCCCCACTCCCCTCCCCCATCCCCACTCCTCTTCTCCTCCCCCCAGTCCATTCCCCCTCCCTCTCGATACTGAAGAGCAGTCCAAATTCCCTGCCCTACAGAAAGACCAAGGTCCTCCCACTTCCATCCAGGCCCAGGAAGGTGAGCATCCAAACAGGCTAAGCTCCCACAAAGCCAGTTCATGTATTAGGATCGAAACCTAGTGCCATTGTCCTTGGCTTCTCATCAGCCTTCATTGTCCGCCGTGTTCAGAGAGTCCAGTTTCAACCCATGCTTATTCAGTCCCAGTCCAGCTGGCCTTGGAGAGTTCCCAATAGATCAGTTCCACTGTCACAGTGGGTGGGTGCACGCCTCGTGGTCCTGATTTCCTTGCTCATGTTCTCCCTCCTTCTGCTCCTCATTTGGACCTTAAGAGCTCAGACCGTTGCTCCAAATTGGGTCTCTGTCTCTCTCTCGATCTATCGCCAGATGAAAGTTCCCGTGCCATTCTCCTTGGCCTCTCGTCAGCTCTCATTGTCCGCCACATTCAGAGAGTCCGGTTTTATCCCATGTTTTTTCAGTAGCAGTCCAGCTGGCCTTGGTGAGCTCCCACTAGATCGGCCCCACTGTCTCAGTGGTTGGGTGCACCCCTCATGGTCCTGACTTCCTTGTTCATGTTCTCTCTCCTTCTGCTCCTCATTATATCCTTGGGAGCTCAGTCCGGTGCTCCAGTGTGGGTCTCTGTCTCTATCTCCATCCATCGCTAGATGAAGGTTCCCACTGCTGTCTCTCCTGGTGCCGAGATGAGCAGTTCAGTTCTTACTGGCATGTGCCAGGGTAAGGGCGTGAAAGAACATAGTGAGCTGGTAGCTTGAGTGACTGCGGCAGGTGATAAAGATCAAGTCTATCTTAAAACCTAGACCTCACAAAAAGAGGAATGAGAACAGCATGTTAGCAAAGTGTGAGACTGACTGTGGTTTTGAATGGGCAAAGAGATTATCTAAAAAATCATTGCTGTAAACCCAATAGGAGGGGTTACAGGCCAGAGCAGCTGCAAAGTGGAGCTATGGGAGACTAGTACTCTATTTACATGGTAGAATCAATAGGATTGGTAACCAAGGAAACACATCAGGACCAAGGGAAGAAAAGATGTCTCAATTAGGGTTACTATTGCTGTGATGAAACATCACAACCAAGAAGCTTGATGAGAAAAGGGTTTATTCAGCTTTTACTTTCACATCACAGTTCATCATCAATGGAAGCCAGGACAGGAACTCAAGTAAGGCAGGCACCTGGAAGCAGGAGCTGATGAAGAAGTTCTGGAGGGGTGCTTATTGTTCCTTGTAGTTTGCTCAGCTTGCTTTCTTATAGGACCCAGAATCATCAGCCCATCAATCACTATTAAGGAAATACCCTATAGGCTTGCCTATAGCCTAATCATATGGAGGTATTTCCTCAATTGAGGATCCTTTCTCTCTGATGACTCTAACTTGTGTCTAGTTAACATAAAACTTGCCAATACAAGAAGAATGAGTGTGTGTGTGTCTGTGTGTGTGCATGTGTGTGTGTGTGCATGTGTGTGTGTTGGGGGGATAAGTGAGCTCTCACATGAGTTAGAGAAAATAATAAGAAAGAAGCTACTAAGCAAAATAAAGACTAAAGGAAGAAAGAATATGTTTGAGATCATGGTTAAGAGCACTGACTGCTCTTCCAGAGGACCCAGGTTCAATTTCCATCATCTACATGGCAGCTAACAACTGTCTCTAACTCCAAGATCTGTTACCCTCACACAGATACGCATGCAGGCAAAATACCAATGCACATAAAATAAAAATAAATAAATCATTTAAAGAAAAGAATATTTTTGAGATCAATTTCAGACATGGTGATGTGGAACTAAGAACGCCCAACTAGACAGACATGTGTAGTCAGGGGGTGAAAATTTTGGGCAAATGGGGATTGGTCTTGTTTGCTGCCCCATTTGCAGGCCAGAGCGGCTATAAGTGGAGGAATGAGAAGTGTTCTATTTGAATGTAAGAACCAATAGGGATTGGTGACCACATCAAGAGGACAGACCCGGTAGATGGAGATGAATGAGAGAAGGGAGCTGTCCCTGAGAGCCAGTGAGTTTGTCTAGAAGATGATGTCTATTGCAATGCGAAGGCGCTGTGCTGAAGAATGCTGTCATTTAAGAAGAAATGCTACATGTGGGGGACACACTGCCGTTCTGCAAACTGATATGCCTCAATCACTCCATAAATACTTCTTCAGAAAAAGTATTTTCTGAAATTATATATATTCCTTTATTTTGGTGGAGAATTACATGTCTGCTAGTGCATGTGTGTAGAGTTGGGAGTCCAGCTTGTTGGAATAGGTGCTCTCCTTCCACCATGTGGGTCTTGGTGATCAAACTCAAGGTCCAGGACTTGGAAGCAAGTACTTTGATCCTTGAGCTTTGTTGGCAGATCAGTAAGTACTTACCAACCAAATACAAGTTAGTGGGGAGGAGTAACACTGAATCATCCAGAAAGTCTGAGAATCATCATCCGAGTCAGAGGAGGCCCACAGTCATTAGATGGCTTGGCCAACATCAAGGGAGAAAAATTTCTAAGAAACAAATTTGGCAGGCGTATTAGTTGCTACGAAGGGGAGTTTGAGGGAGAATTGAGGGGCTTTCAGCTAGATGGCTTAAAGAAAGCAATTTTGTTTGGGCAGGTAAGGTCTGAATGCAGAAGGAGTCAGTTTTCAGTGCACTGTGGGGTAAGCAGTGAGGAAGCCAACAGAAACAGGACTCCCTGGTTGAAGTGTTTAGATTATTGGGATAGCTTCGCCATTTGCTTCACTTCCACAGTGACACCTGCCAGTCCCTCTCGATCTTTGACCCTGGTTAATGTAATGTTTCCCTATCTAGTGGCCTTCAGTATCGTGGGAATATGCTGGCCGCACAGGTGTTTGGACCCAATCCAGACCTACTGACCCGGAAGGTGCAGGGACCTGGCCTGCAGGAAGAGTTTTCAGAAGGTTTAACAGGGGAATTTGGAAATCTGCAGTTCACTGGCCTAACAGCCAAGATCTTTAAATCCGAGTGCAGGAGAACTGAGGCTCTGTCCTTCTACTTAGAAAGCAGCAAGCACCCAGCTTCTGCATGTGTCTGTGCACACAGGAACCTAGGAAGCCTCACTCCTTCACGGAGTCTCATATTTTCTGTTACAACACAAAACATTCTATTAGTTACTTTCCAATGACTGTGATGAAATACTGTGACCAAAAGGAGCACATCAAGGGGAGTTTATTTGGCTTACAGATCCAGAGGAGGGGTCCATAATGACAGGGGGTGTGCTAGCAGGTGGGGGGGTCGCATCTCAATCTCACACAGGAAGCAGAGATAAAGAGAGTGGATATGGACCGGAAGAGGGATGAGGGTATCAACCCTTGAAGCCTGCCCCCAAGACTGGACCTCCCCCCCCAAAGGATCTATAACCGCCCCAGGCACCACCAGCTGGTGACTAAGTGTTCAAATACTTGAGCCTATGAGGGCCATTTCTCTTTCAAACCACTACAAATCTCATTTTCTAAAGACATGCTCTGCTTTAATAGGATTTGGTTTTACGTTTTCTTAAGGTCTGGGATTCTCTTCTCCCGTCTTTCTATCCTTAAAATGCCATGTGGTGTTTTATGTTTGCCTACCACTTGAATGGCAATGCTGGGAGAGTTGGAGACAGTGGCAGACGCTTTCCTGATTCTACTCCAAATTTATCAAAACGTTTATTTTTTTTCTCCTTACCAGGTCTGTGAGCTGGATATTATCTTTAATTTTGAAAAGGCGTATTTTATCCTTGATGAATTTATAATAGGTGGAGAAATTCAGGAAACATCCAAGAAAACAGCAGTCAAGGCCATTGAAGACTCTGATATGTTACAGGAGGTCAGTATAGTTTTTATTCCTGGGAAAGATGATGTTGATTCCAGCACTAATTATAATATAGCTACCACTCTGATTACTACACCCTCATGTTGTGCTGGGCATAGCTTCTACTTTAAACAATTCTCACGTATTAGTTTGCTTAGTTCTTTCAGCAATTCTAACCAGTCTCAGTCTGTTTTCTTGTGAGTGAACAGAGACTCGGGAGGTGAAATGTCCTGCTCATGTTTGAAGTTAATAAATATGAAATAGATCTTTGGACCCTTGCGGTTTAGTCCTGAGTCTTTGCTTGTCCTGTCCGGCTGAGCTACAGGGTCTAAAATATCTTACCCTCTTAGGGGTATCAAATGCTTGGAGCTATTCTTTGCAAACGTAATTTTATGCGATGTATACAAAGGCTTTCATTAAAATATCTGCTGTGCCCTGGAAAGGAGACACAGCAGTATGTAGTTATTTCATTTGCTAGGAATATTAGAGCTATGTTATCGAAGATGGCATTTGTCATTTTAATTGAAATTCCCTGCCTCTTGGGAAGGCCCTAGGTCTGTGTGCTCTTGTTTGCGTAAATGAATCAGGAGCACTTATGGCTGAATTGCTGAGGTATAAATGGGCCCTCAAACCTGTGCTTGGCACTGCCCCTGACACTTTGCCTCATATAATATCCAGGGACTTTTTTTTTTAGAAGCATCCCAGATTTGAATCTGACCTAGTAGGGTGATATAACCTACATTAACTTCTTCCAGGACACTGGAAAAGAACACTGTGTTTCACGGACCTTTGCCTTCTAGAATGAGGCAGTTCTGAGCAGTCCTAAACTAAGCATATTTCTGGGTGCTTAGATTCTTTCCCAGCCTCTCAGAATATCAGTGGGTCTTCCTTCCTTCCCTCTTTTTCCCCTCTGTTGCCCCCACTCTCTGCTGTGTGTGTGTGTGTGTGTGTGTGTGTGTGTATGTGTGTGTTTGTTTTTTTGGACAGAGTCTTACAGTGTAACCCAGGCTGGCTTTAAATTCACTATTCTTCTGCCTCTACCTCCCAAGTGCTGGGATGACAGGCGTGTACCACACCTGGCCTCAGTGGGTCTTTCCATCTTCCTGTTTTCATAACAGCAGGTCAAGAGTCAAGAGGATTTCAAGAATTGTAAAGTACCCTTTTAAAACTGGTACTAAGGCCATTCTTCCTGCTATTTGGAAATAAGAGACTGATTAAGTTAATAAGACATTAGGCATGATTTCCCAGCAACTGTCTTGGCAATACTTTGAGCTGATTACTTACTCCTGCCCATGGAGGGACTCCATCCTCAGGTGAGTGGACATGAAGAAAGACAAGGGTGGGTTCCCACAAGCAGCTCTGGGTGCCTGTTAGGTCAATGTATTCATTGCTAGAGGTATTATCCCCTTGAAGAAATGCATTAAACCTCATTGAGTCTTACTTGACTCCTTCCAAATGTCACAAAAGGGATTTTATGAGGCACTGAAGCAATCAGTACTTGTAAATAACTTGTAAAAGAACATTTATTAAAATATGCTGGGGTGGAGAAGCAGGGAGTAGGAAGTGGGGGTTATTCCTAAGACTCTACTCTTTGTCTTTAAGATAGAAGCTTCTTATAGGAGAGGCAGACCTTTCACAGGGTCTTTGGTACTTTCGTAGCTAAAGCTTCCTGATACGAGGCCAAGACACACCTGAGTTATTTCGAAGTCCTCTGGCTGCAGGAAATAGGCTTTAAGAACTTTCAGTGGATCTGTGTTCCTAGTTCCACTTAAATCTTGGAAGCAGGCATTTCAAGAAGTGAGCCCTTTCACAGGAAAGCACTAACTGGTTGGCCGTGTCCCCGATGGCTGAGAAGACAGTGTGAACTGGTAGAGTTAGATGCCCCGTATTAAGCACTGTACCCCAGCTATCAGGCAAGGTTGTGGCTGCCCTTAAATGACCCTTGTTGAATGAACAGAGCCTGCCAAACACCAGTGTTGCTAGTGTCCCTGTGGGCTCCAGTACCCCTTCCAGTGCCATCCGTGAACATTTGGGAGAGCTTGTGGAAGAGTCAGCTTTGCTTGTCTGGTCTGCTTCACAAAGTAGAGAATATGTAGGAGAAAATGTTCAAATTGCATAAAGGGGAAAGAATGCCCCTTTACTTCCTGACCTGCCACGAGCCCCACGTTGGACACCATTTGTCATATCCCATGCCTGGGTGACAATTACTGGGTCCTGCCGGGCTTCTTCGTCCTTGTTTGGAGGGAAGTGTGAGGATTAAGAAAAATAGGCAAGAGACAACTGATAAAGTTGGGAGGGCATCTAGTAAATAATGAGTTTTGCCTCATATTTTTTTTCTCATAGGCTTTCTGTACCCCAATCCAAAGAGGAAGGGGAAGGCAAGAGACTTCTTTACCATGATACAAGGAACTAACAAAGTAATTACATTCTTAGTACCCCAAACCACACTCTAGGTCAAAACATCATGTCAGTAGCCACACCTTAGGTCAAACCTCCCGAAATATAACCTTGAAGGAGCCAGAAAAGGTCTGACTCTCTGACTTTTAGTCAAGGTGGATCGGATCCTCCTCTGTGGGTTCCCACTCTGACCTCAGCTCCAAGTACACACTAGTAGTTACTAGGGGCCAAGGAAGGCCTTTATGATGTTGTCTTCTTTCAGAACAACTGAAAACCATGAAGTAGCTCTTAGGACTTTCCCCTCAATTACACCTAATGAAAGTTCCTTGGGCTAGGGGAGAGAAACAAAAGTTAATTTCATATTTAATAAGGCCCATAGTCTTAAAGCTCCAGGTGCTCATCTTAATCTGAGCATATCCAGGTCAGATGTTGATAATTCTGAAAGTCTAATTGTCTGGGGATGACTGATATCAGACGGAGTAATAGCAATGTGGGTGATGTCATAAAGTTAGGACCATAGAGATTGTAGAATAGAGGTTCTAATTCTCAAGATTACCATATGGAGGCACACATTAAGAGAATGATCTTCACAGACAATAGTCTGTTAGGAAGGGATGGTCAAATGGAGTCAAGCCGTAGGCCATCTCATCCTTGAGAATGTATGAACAACTGCTTGGCGCACCCCAACACGTTTCAGTCTTCAGAGCATAAACCAAAACTGCAATGCAGTACAAAGGTGATGCATATTAGGTACAGAATGCATCTTATCAAGGTGTGAGAGTCTCCAGTTGGGTTCAAAGATATGACCCTAGCTTCACTCTTGTGAAGGCAAGGAAAGACAAAGATTTGAGACTGTTACTGTTTTAAGTCAGTTCCAACCATTTTAAGTGCAAGTTCAAGAAAACAACAAATTCTTACATCATTTCTTTATGTCCCTGGAGTGATAGCAGGACTCAGAGAGGGCAGGTCTGGCAGTCGCTGAGTCACTTCATGCTAATATAGGGTGGCTAACCAGAGCCCAGTGAACCTTTGCGGCTGTGAGGTAGTCACTTTATGTCCTTGATCATCTTATGCTTCGTCAAGGCTGCAGAAAGTGTTGGGCAGGGTGTCCATACTGTCCATTCAGATTTGCAACAGTAAGACATTTTAGCCATAGCAATATAAGAATATCAAACAAAGGGAATATTTTATTCTAGATTTTATCTTATCATCTTTTTTAATATTGATAATGTGCTGTCATCTCTTACTCTAAATAAATTTTAGACTTAATTTGCTTTGAATATTTTTAAATGGGGATAGACTCTACAAAATTCACATCGGCTGGGGGTCAGTGTTGATACCCAAGTCAAATTAAAGGTAGTGATGGAATATTTAAGAGGAGATTCAAGCCAGATGTCCTTGGTTATGAGCCTCTTTGGACAAGCTTTAAGAAAGTGTGGGTGACTAATCATAAATCATTTCAGCAGTGGTACACTGAGATTCTAAAGAGACAGGGAGCACAGGTAGAAACCCTGATTTCTGATATGGGTATCCTCTAGACCAGTGGTGCTCAGTCTTCCTGATGCTGCAACCCTTCAACACAGTTCCTCATGTTGTGATGACCGCCCCCAACCATAAAGTTATTCTGTGGCTTCTCATAATTGTAATTTTTCTACTGCTATGAATTATAAATGTAAATACCTGATTTGCTGGGTATCTACTATGCAACCTCCAGGTTGAGTGGCTCTGGACAATCTTGTTGGCCATTATCGTTGAACTCTTTGGCCCTGCTGCCAATCTTTCCTGAGATGTTGAATGGTCACACACATATTGGGGTGCATAATTAAATATCAATTGCTAAGCAAATTGGGAGTGACTCAAAGTGGCTTAAAGTTTTGCCTAAGGATAACTTACTACCCCCCACCCTCCATGAGCTCTGATGTAACCTGGGTCATTGATTTTCATAAATGTGTATCTGTTCAGTAGGAGGGAGTCTGCAATACCAGTGTGGAACTCTACCTGTCTTATCAAACACTTAAAAGAAAAGATGAAGACAGGAAACTAAAACTTTAGGGCTTAGCAGCAAACTTGATAACTGAAAGAGGGTCTAGATATTTTGGAGAAGTGCTCTTCCAAAGGCATGGTGGAAAGCTTTCAGAGTCATAGGATACTTATCCCTTCTGACCGGGCTGTAGGTATGATGAAGAGGTTCCACACAGTATAGAAAACAATGCATGTGTTACATGTGTATACTTGGGGCTTCTCGAACACATGTGCCCACATATGGTCCTTGCGGCCATTTAGACAGGAGCTTTAAATGAACAGTGGTGTCTCCGCAGTTGTTTCTTTAGCATCTCTCTTCCCAAACATCCACTTCCTGACAAGCTTACCCTTTTCTCAGTTGAAAGTGATGTATGTACAGCCATGTGGACATGTAGATAAATGATATTCAAACTTGTAGCTACTTTTGATACAATGCAAAGAGTTATGTCTATATATGTTTTTGAATTTTTTCAACATTGCAAAAGACAAAAACCAACAGAATGAAAAACAAATCATAGTCTGTTAATGCATATAGTTTAAAGGGAAGATTGCTCTAAGTCACTGTTCTTTTTCAGACAATGGAAGAATACATGAACAAGCCCACGTTTTAACTGTGCCGTCTACTTGAAGATTCTGAGTGCTTCGTGTTGGGAATCGACCAATGAGCAACTCTTTGCATCCGTCTCCACACAGCTTCTGGCTCGATGCCAAAAATAACTTAAAGGGATTGTTGTTAGCATAACGTATTTATAGTTGCTACGTGTCTGTATTATTCTGTGTATCAGTACTCATTGTGGCTCTAGTTGTTTCAAATAATTGCTGCAGATCGCATAGTTGTTTGCCGTGTTTGTGGCATTTTTTTAAACGTAATTTCAAATATTAGTTACAATATAATAATTTTTGTTGCCATTTGATCAGTCTACCTGTAGACTGACAACTACTTTGTGATAACACACAATTTTGAATGTAAAGTATATTTTATATAACAAATGCCTTTCCTAAATGTTTTTAAAAGGTACATGAATTCAAATTTATGTTACTAGTTCAGATTTCATACATGATGCAGACATTTTTTTAAATGTTCAATATTACTATAATTTCAGGTCAGATACAATTTATATGTATACAAAATATAATTTAATATTTTGAATTCAACTTATTTTCTTCAGAATTGGCATAGAACTTTATAAATGATTTTGATGTCTTAGAAGGTGCTAGATTGAGTTTTTTTTTATTTTTACTTTACTTTCAATTGAACATAAGGGACATTTCAGTAAGGTTATATTTTCTATAAGTTACCTATTTATTATGGTTTCAGGAGATCTGGAGATAAAATATTACAGCATCTCCTATTATTACCAAAGTACTAACAAAGGAATAGCTAGATCAATAATTGTCATCTCCACTACTATTTTACATCTCATGTCCTAATTAATCCTTGTGATTGAGAGGCTTCTTCAAATATTTTTAATGTAAGCTGAATGTATTAGGTTTCCTTAGGGCATGTATTTTCATTGTGTCCTTTATGGGAGGTGACTCCATTCCTTTTTCCTCTCCCCCTCCCCAAGAAAATATTTTCTGCTGACCACTATTATTGTGACCATGTCACCTTCATGCTTCCAAAACAAACGTTCTGCATAGTCAGGTACTGAGTGTGCTCAGACATGAAATAGGGAGTTGCTGTGTGGCGTTTGTTCTCGGCGCCCCTGTCTGGAGTTTCGGGTATGCATTTTCATTGTGGATGTCAAGGTCTGATATCATCCATATCAGAGTGCTTAGGACGCTTTTGTTTTCCCTAAGACAATAGTGAGTTTGAGTTTGGGTTCTGTGGGAGATCTCGAAAGGGAACATGATGGTTTGGTGTCTTTGGTTCATCTCATCAGTCATATTTCAGGGATGATGACAAAACCAGAATGGAAGAACAGTCAAACAGACCCATTTCTCAATATAACCATTTATATAAAGGCAATAATTCAGTTTGCATATGAGGTAATAAATGGACTTTAAATAGCTGATGTAGTTTCAGATTAATAATATAATTATGGTGGCAGGTTGATGTTTGTCCTTTTTGAACAACTTTGTTTAGACAGACTTCAGTTTTGTGCAGTAACTTAAAAAAAAATATGGTAAGAATCTGTTTTTCAAACATTTTGTAAAACTGAACTTTCTGTAATTTCAGAGGTTTTTCTGGTTCCTTCTCAGTGTTTTTGCATGAAGGTATCATAAAATGTACTGCTTATATTCTAGATAATAACATTTTTGACACGGTTCAGCTTGTTCAAGTATTCTTCCTGTCGGTGTACACATAGAAAGTGATTATATTTATATGGCATACTGGGGTAAATTCAAAGGATTTGAGGAACGGCTTACATGAACTTTAGTGAAAAATCATTATGCTTATTTTCTTTATTATTACAAAAGTCTAAGAAAAGTACCAAGTGAAAAGAAAAGTAATACTGAATTTGTATAAAACTTCCAAATAAAATGTTAAAAAATGTTGATAATGAACTTGAGTGTGTTTTCATGACCATACATGTAATATATATACATATACATGTGTGTATGTGTTAACTAATCTTTTAGTTCTTATAATTTTAATTTTAGTTTCTGGTAAAATCCCTTTAGAATTTCTTGCTACCCTTGGCAGTGGTGGCTCATGCCTTTAATCCCAGCACTCAGGAGGCAGAGGCAGGTAGATCTCTGAGTTCAAGGCCAGCCTGATCTACACAGCGAGTTTCAGAACAGTCAGGGCTACACAGAGAAACCCTGTCTCAAAAACAAAACAAAACAAAACAAAACAAAACAAAACAACCCTCCTCCGCACACATGCACACAAAAACAGCTAAAAAGAGAAAAAAGACAATAATTTCTTGCTATTTAGTAATGAGAACCTCACAAGGTGGAGGCTCGTGGGAGAAGAGTCCTTTCTTCCCCCATTCTGTTCTTCCAGCATTTCTTTACAGTGTGATAACAGGATTTCTTTACTGGCAGCCGAGGAAGCAATCAATCTTTCACTACTTTCATTAACAAATGTCAAGACCTTTTTTGCGATAAAATAAGTGAATTTTCTCATCCTGAATCTCTTAAAATAATGGTAAGGCTTTCATCAAATACACTGTGCTTCGAATCCCAATAATCCTTCCAAGATGTGTATTATCGAACTATAAAATATTGTTGACGGACTGCGTGGACATCGATCGACTTCTCAGAGGTTTCATCAATAAACACATTGATAAGTGTTAGTGTAGTTTTTCATATGGTCCCTGCAGTTTTTGATACAATACATTCAGATGTTCTGGGATATGTAAAGCCAACCAATGCCAATTTCCAACAATGGTAAATGGGAGGCCATTTCTTTGTTTCAACCCTTTTTTGATTTGTTACAAACACTTAATAAAACTACCCATACACAATGTGCCTTGATACTAGATAGCAATAATCTGCTTTGTCACAGGTAAAACCACAAGCATCTAATAATATCTAGGGCTTTATTAAAGTCACCTTTCTCCTCTCCCCCATCCCTTATCCCCTCTTCTCTCTCCACTCCTCTCCATCCTCACACCTTTTCCTCCTTCCCTCCCTCTCTCTCTCTCCTTGACTTAATGCCTTCTTCCTCTACTTCCTCCCCCCCTCTTCCTTCCCTCTCTTCTCCCTCTCTGTCTTAGTTTTCTATTGCTGCGATAAAATACCACGACCAAAATCACCTTGGTGAAGAGAGTTTATTTCAGCTTATGGTTTATAGACCATCATGAAGGGAAGTCAGGGCAGGAAACTGGAGGCAGGAACTGAAGCAGACACATAGGATTGCTGCTTACTCATCTTGCTTGCCTATACCACTTAGAACCCCCATCCCCCCAAGGTAGTACCACCCTCAGTGGGCTGGGCCCTCCCACATTAATTATGACTCAAGAAAATGCCACACAGATTTGTACACAGGTCAATCCAATGGTGGCAATTTCTCAACTGAGGGTCCCTCAAATATAGGTGACTCAAGTCTGTGTCAAGGTGACAGAAATCTAGCCACCACACTCACTGTCATTTTTTTCATGTCACAGGACCTCATTGTATAGCCAAAGCTGGCCTCTAGCTGGTGACCCTCCTGCCCCTGCCACCCAGCTGCTGAGATTATCGGCATATGACACCATAGGTAAGCCTCCAGACAGACGTTAGAAAGTTCTCCACGAATGAATTCACATATTTACTGAATCTTAGGGTCCTCTTGGATGTGGGTCATCGGTCCCTAGCATGTGCACCTCTCTCATCATGGCTTCAGTTCTAGGTACTCATTTATTGTTTTGCTTTCTAGCGTGTTTTGGAACTTTGCCAGATAATGTTCAAACGTTTCTTTTGAGAGCATTTCTCTCTTGACTAAGAAAAGTCAGTTAATTTGAGATACATTTATGCCTCCATCGAGTGACACTGGGTTCTTCCACCACAGTCCAGGGCAGACCTCATGCTTAGGAGTAGTTGGCCAGCACGAATCAGACTCCATGGTTTTTAATGGAGTTTTTATTTCTTTCTCTCTCCTTCCCTCCCTCCTTCTCTTTCTCTTTCTCTTTCTCTCTCTCTTTTTGAAAGAAAGAACATGAAGTTAGGTGGGTAGAGAGGAGGAAGATCTGGGAGGCACGGGGGCAAGGAGAAGAGTATAATAAATATACTGTATGTAATTCTCAAATTTTTTTAAAATAATTGAAAAAGAAAAAATAAAGCAACAGTTAGATTATTTGCATTCATTAAAATGGAATCAAATAAACTGAGAAGTGAGAGTGTGATAAATTTTCAATTAATACAGTTTAAATTTGAATGCTTGAAATGTTAAATTTTGGTTAAATAAAATGAAATTTCATAAAGCTCTTAAACTATATATATATTAGTTTTAATTATGCAGGATTAAATACATATTTGGAGAATTTATCTTCCGTAATGAATTGACTTAATGAAATTACATTTTCCATTATTTAGAAGTTGAGCACTTTGAGGAAAAAAATGCTCAGTGACATTTTGTCTAGTCAATTTTTGAGTCATTATATGATTAAAGGCTAAGACTAAAATAATGGGGAAATAAACCAATGTAAGTTAATGAGAAAAATTGCTAGAATCAGTTGTATATTCTACTTAGAGCAATAATCCCATGTGATATCAACAAAGACAACAATTTTAGATTGTTAATTGAAAAATTTACTAAAATTATAGAAGCATAATTTGAGGAAAATGTAAATCTTTTACATATACAACAAACCTAAACACAGTAAATAATGAAGTATAAAATGAGGTGAGTTGGTGATTTCAGGAGATGCTTCCTGCGAGACCTTTGTATTCTAGCCTTCTCACTCTGGGTCCTGCTTGGCTTTTGTCAGCTGGACACAGGCTAGAATTATCTGGGAAGAGAAACCTCAGCTGAGAAAATGCCTCTATCAGTTTGTCGGTGGGTGAAGTCTGATGGAAAAAAGTGCCACCCCCTGGGAACATTGCCACTCCTGGGCAGGTGGTTGTTGGTGTTGTGAGAAAGTGGGTTGAGCAAGCCATGAAGGAAAGTCAGTAAGCAGTCTTGTTCCATGACTTCTGCTTCAGTTCTTGCTTCTAAGTTTCTGCCTTGAGCTTCGGCACAGATACTATGCTGTTCCTAAGTGGCTTTTGCTCATGGTGTTTTATTACAGCAATAGAAACCAGACAAAGACACACTATTCCAGTAGTCTGCACTTAAAACATTATGAGCAACAATATGTACGTACTGAAGTTAAGAATTTTTCTGAGGACGCCATCCAAATGCCATTAAATATAATTTTAGTTTTTATGAACTGCAATAGGAAATTGGACCTGAATTTTTATCTCTATTATGGTTCTCAGAAACCAGTCTCTGAAATCAAAGCAATAAGCCACAGCACATAGGCCAGGGTGCGTGATTAGTGGAATTGTGAATCCTATTTGTGTTTAGCTAGAGCTTTACAATAGAGCTTGGGGACCTTGATGCTAGTCCTGAGTGTCATTGACGGGACTCACTGAGAGGTGGATTATGGGAAGATGATGGGATGACTGAGGTGAACCAGAGAGACTACTCATTATACACCAGAGGAAAGGAAAGGAGAGCACCAGTGCTCAGACTTTGATGGGGTCATGGTGCTAATCATTTGGTTAATTAACTTTTCTTTAGATCAAAGGCATTACCATAGGAAGGTATTTGATGAGTCTGTTTTCCTGGTGTGTGCTACAAGCTAACCGCTTTCAGGGCATGATTTTCATTCTTTCAACTGATGGGAGTCAAGTATACTGAGTGCGCTCTGAACGACGGACACCGTTGCAGGAGTAAAGAAAAGGCTGCTCCTGGAATATGGACGAGAAGTGAACTGCCAAGTTTGTGTTTGGGAGTTTCACAGGTGGAACTTCTCACGTCTTGAGAAGGAAACATGTCTTCCTGGCCCTGGATAACAGTCTGAAAAGGTAGCGTCCAATGGCAGCTTTGGCCACTTAGCGAAGGTATCCATTTAACCTTGTTTATAGCTAAGCATGAGCGAAAGCTTCACATTTGATTCCGAGCTGAGGAGCCAAGGGAGGATGCAAACAACATGGCTTGGGAAGCGAAGCAAAAAAACTGCGTGTTCATTTATGAGATCACTTCCTGGTGCTCTTGGGTGTGCTGTGGGAATTCATTTCCCAATCTCTTTTGCAAGTGAGGTTTTTCATGGTGTAGTAATGACCAATGGAATGTGGGTCAAAGTGATGTTCTGAGTCACAGAACTGATATGTGGTCATTCATTTTCCGTCTTCACTGTTATAGCTGATGGGAAAGAACCCATTATTCAGAGAAAGCAGAGGCTTGCCGAGAGTTTAAAACATGTTAGAAAAGCCAACCAACTGACCAATCTCAAGCGACAGAAGGGGACTTCTACTTTCTGAAGCCAGTGAACTCAAGCTGTTTATTGTCACATGAGTCTGCCCTAAACAATGCATGACCCAGTGCTGGGCTGTTACCAACAGAATCATCAAGACTAGGACGTCAGTGTGTTCTTAGGACATAGACAAACCATAAGACCCTTGGCATTGAACCCACACGGCTGCTTATCTTGTGATTGCAGAAACAAGCTACTGTGACGGCTGGAATATCGTGTCCCTCCCGGGCTTATGTTTTAAACACCCAGCTGGTGGCGCTGTTTGGGATATTGTGGATTCTTGAGGAGGCAGGTCCTAGTAGGAGGAACCTCGGGGTTGGCCTTCAAAGCTTATAGCCCAGTCTTAAGTTCGGTTCTGTTCTCTCTGCTTAGCGGGTCATGGTTCTGAGACTCTTATACAACATGCCCAGCGACAGTGGCCCTTACAAACTCTGCCAGTCTTTCCCTGCCATCAAGGACTGAAACCATGAGCCAAATTCTTTCCTATGTCAAGTTGTTCCTTTCAGGGATTTTGGCAGCAGCAATGCGGAAGAAGCTAAGTCAGGTCCTGAGATATAGACATCAGCTGTATTAACAAAAACACGGTTATGATGTCTGTCATTCGTAGTCCACAGATGTTTTTATGGAGATAAAAATTTGAGTCCCAAGGACACTCTGAGCCTGTAGGTTCATTTGTTTCTCATTATGTAAAGCCTGTTATTTGACCTAATAATTTGATACAATTAGGTGTAATTGTATAATTTTTGGAAAATTGTAAGCACTGGCAATATTGGGATGTTCAGAATCTGGAGCCTGGGGCCAACACTGCTGTTTTCTACTTTCTCAGCACTGTATCTGTCCACTTGAGTTTACATGCCTGCCTAGCCCTAGACTCTTTTTGCTCAAACCCTCTTCCGAGATTGCTAGTGAAGTCTTCTTCTCTGTCTTCTGAGAGCCTCCTTGTTCTGTTCTAATACAAGTTACAAATCCTGCTCTCTTCTGCCTGGTGAGTGTATCCCATTTTTCTTGGCTTTTGATTGTTCAATTTATTCCTTTTACTTGGTCCATCTTCTAACCCTAGATTCTTTAAGAAAAATGTTTTTTGTGTGCTTCCTCTTTGTGTATGCCATGGCACATGCATGGAGATAACTCGTGGGAGTTGGTTCTCTCTTTCTACCATTTGCATTCTACCGTTTGCATTCTGGAGATCAAATTTAGGTCACTGGGTTTAGCAGCAAGCACCCCTCTACACTGAGCCATCTTGCCAGCCATTTTATACCTAGATTCTTAAAAGATACCACTTAAATGCCACTGTTGTCGTGAATTTCCATCATCCATTCTTCCTGCCTCCTCTAAAAGTTCTTTCAATGACATGTCTCCTTCAATATCTTTTGGCAGATACCTAAATATAATCTCATATACCTAAATATATATCTTATATACTGATGACATGAAAAAAATATTTACAATGATCAAGATGGTTTTGAGTGTGTGTGCGCGCATGTGTAAAAGAGAGGGATAAGAAATGGAGAGAGAGAGTTATTTCTGGTCAATGGTCTATGAGTTTCCAGTAAGTTTCTCGTATGACTCCCAGGCTTGAATACTTTTAAAGAAGCACAGCAGGGGACTGGAGAGATGGTTCAGCAGTTAAGAGCATTGCCTGCTCTTCCAAAGGTCCTGAGTTCAATTCCCAGCAACCACATGGTGGCTCACAACCATCTGTAATGAGGTCTGGTGCCCTCTTCTGGCCTGCAGGCATACATACAGACAGAATATTGTATACATAATAAATAAATAAATAAATAAATAAATATTTTTTTAAAAAGAAGCACAGCAGGTTTGCGAAAGTATCAAAGCAGTGTCTTCATTCTCACAGCAAATTATCGGAATTGTTCACTTTTGGTCAAAAGGCTTTCTATTGTCTCTTATCTTGAGACATAATTACATTTCCAAAACATGGTAGGATCCCAAAGCTTCAGAAGATTGGTTTTGACTCTTATTTGCCAAGATTTTTTTTTTCTCTTTTGCTAAGGAGCCTACCTTCTGTATCAGGCCCTGGCACAGGGAGTGTCAGTAAGGACACAGTGAAAGTCAGGTGTTGCTTGCCCTGTGATGCAAGGATCAACACTAAAACTGAATGCAATAGTGATACCTTAAGAATTTTTTTTATTATTATTGTTTGTTTATTTATATTTTGTGAAAGAAATAAGTGCGTTGATACTAGACTCTAGGCGCCCATATTTTCAGGTCAGCTTTAATTCAATTCTGTTTATGCAAAGCCATTCATTCATCCTGGTGGCAAATTCGTTGTCACCTTTTGTTCTCAAGATGGATGAGACCCTGGTGGCTTCTGATTATATGTGAAAGAACAGACTCTTAAAAATACACGCTTTGTTTCTACCCAAGCAGAGCATTTTTGTGTTTAGCTCTTCCCATAGATAATGAGTTTAGTACAATTGTTGCAGGGATAGCATTTTTAAAACGAGTCCCCTCAACCCACCCCTTTGTATGATTTCTTTTTCTGATTTATGGAGTTAGGAAGTGGTGGTGTGCTGATTCTCATCCTCATCAATCTTCCATTTGCCTTCTGCTACACAAATGCATTGGCATTCTCTTGTACCCTGCAGGAGCTGTACAAATGCAAGTCAAAATGAAGCCTGGAGAAGCACATTTGTAAATGAGAGGAAGATTCCTTTAAGGAAGGTTGAGTGTAGCTCAGAGTGGCAGTTGCCATGGGAATGATTGATGGCCAGTTACACTAGATGGAGCTCAACCATTGCTTATGAAGGGCAGGAAAAATACTGTCTCCCCCGCCCCCCTTTTCCCCTTTTGAAACTTATAGCAGTTGAGCAATCGAGGAAATATAGAAAGTTGCAAAAGAGATCAAGTTTCATAATGGCAAATGCAAAAATTCCCTGTTCATTTGATCCTCCATTTCATCATCTTCTTTGTTGATGGAAATGCAGCAAAATAAAACTTTAGAGTCAAAAATTAGGATTAGTATCATCACTGGTGTATTGAAGGCACCCTCATAGGATGCTGTTGACAGTGGATGTTGAGAATCTCGGATTTGGTGTCCCTAGGACTTTGCTGTCTGTACTCTTTCTCTTTACTGATTCGGAGGTCCATTCTTTTATTGTCATAGTGTTTAGCTAGTGCGTTCACAGCTTCAGTGTCTTCAGAGTTCCCTTAGTGAATGCCTGAGACTAAAGGTTGCCACGGGCACTCTGACACCCAACACTATTCAGACACTGTTGTTTGGTAACATGGTATGTGGATACAAATAACTAGGGAAGGATTGGGGGGGAGGGGGAGTCTAGGAAGATGCTCTGAAGGTGCAATGCAATTGTTTCACACTTTGTTAGGATTATGTAGAGTCAGAATCAACATGACTTGGGTAAAGACTATCAGTCAACATTTGAGTTAGTATAATTTAGGGCTCCCCCCCCCATTATCTCCATGTTTCTAATGGAAGTAGATTTGCACACATGTATATGTTAGTATACCTGATTGACAATTGTGCATATATATGTGAATGTATATTTGTCATTAACAAAATTAAAATGACTTAAAACAAAACTAAAAATAATAGTCATTATAAGATGACAGATAAACCTATATTGCCGAAGAAGAGTATGTTGGTGTGTGTGAAAATGATCTTATGTGATGGCTCATAAATGCTGAGACTCTACCTCAGGTCCTCAAACTGTGGTCCAAGGGCCAAATCCAACCTGTGGAGTGTTTTTATATGGCGACTTTACAAGTAAGGGTACTCAAGAGGAAGGAGAAGAATGGGGTGCAAAAGTAGAGGAAGAGGAGATAAAGGAGGAGATAGAGGAGGAGGAGGAGGAGCAGAAATAAGAGGAAGAAGAAGAGGAGGAAATAGAGGAGGAGAAGGAGGAAGAGAAAGAGGGAATTCCTACTCCCTGGCTCCTGGCGCAGTATATCTTCTGACTCATGATTTATACCTAAGAAGGAAAAGTCTCAAAAGTGAAAGATACTCATGACAGTATGCTATAGAGTGAGCTTTCTAGGGCATTAATAATCATTTAAAAACTGAGAGTGAGTTAAATACCTAGGATAGACAACTGATTGTGTGATGTTCATCATGCAAGAGGCTATTTCTTCATCAATAAGGTGATGCCCAGTGAAGATGGTGGTAAAGCCCAATGGTTCTCAATCTGTATCTCACCCAGATTCACAGGCGCATTCAGACTGTAAATGTCTGATGTGGAACTACTCACTTTGCTAATTCACTGACTACTAATTCAAACTGATACTAAAAAACATAGACGTTGTACATATTAGCCATGTGTCACATGTTTGAAGGCTTATCTTATGTGTTGTTTAAATCAGGCTAACTAAACTTATATCCTAAAACATCTACAATTCTCTGTAGTGAGAGTTTTCTAAATCCTTTATCTTTTTGAAACACATAGTACAGAATTTCTAGTTAGGGTTCCCCTTCTGTCTGTTAAACCTTATGTTATAAAACATAATGATGTTTTGCCTGGAATAAGATGATTTTTATGTGAAAGAGCCTGGCAACTCCTGAGGCCTATGCTCTACTAGAGACATAACAGGGAGGTGCCAGCCCACAGTCCACTTGGAGGTGCATTCTAGGGCACCCATTTCTCCTCTCTGAGGAAGAATTTCTGTTTCTTGACCTACAAGGTTCTTTCTTCCACATTCTGCATAACATGGTATGGGTGAGGTTGGTTCTTACCCCATACTTGATCCGTAGGCCTTTGTGAAGCCATGTTTTGCTAGTCATTTTCCCTGCATGCTGGTACTGCATACCACTTGGTGATTATTATTTTTTTAAATTTGGTTTAGTTTCAGAATATTGGCCAGGAATGAAATCAGATATCCATTAGTTTGTTGATAGGCACCAGATTCAGTTTACATTGTTGACTCATTGCCTTTTGTAAGTCTATCCAATGAAGAAGAATCTGAGAAGAATCTCTAAACCCAATAATTTCCCCAGGAGGGAAGATAGTTAAGACAGAAGTCACATCCATCCCCTCTGTGCCTCTGAACTCAGCAGTGGCTATCTGTGTCTTTTAAGATAATTCCTACAATTCTTGGTGTGGAGGCCTGTCTTTTCATGATGTCTCCAGCCTCATTGTGGTTTGTTTATCCACCCCCAACACATGCGGGATGCGCTTGGTTGCTTATGCATTTTTGCTTGGTTAAATATTAAACTTCTTTATCTGTCATCTCCACTCAGAGCTCTTGCTTGATTGCCGAAGTGAAACAGCCAGCTATTTTCCCATGGTTGCTCTCTTGTTCATGGCCCTGTCTCATTTTCCTTGCGACACTTACACCATCCGAATTTGCCCTATTGATTTGTTGGCAGATTAAGCTTTCGTTTGACGACATCTGCACATATATATGCATTTGCTGTCTCTGCTTCCACATTTGGTTTTGCGGAGAGAGCCTGCACCTTTAACACCCAGGACACGTCTCAGGAGCATCTGGCCCTCAGGAGGCTCTCCCTGGCCTTCCATCATTATTCTCTTCAACTTTCCTTTTCTTTCTTTCTTTGTTTCTTTTCTCTCTACACAGATCTTAAGTGGCTAGTGGATACATTATATGCCGTCCTGTACAGCAAATAGTCTCAGAAAGGAAGGCTTGGTCTTTCTGTGTCCATAGCTCACACAGGATGGCATCCCGTAGAGGCTGATTTTGTTTTCTTTTTTCCTGGTTTTACAAGATAGGGTTTCTCTGTGTGATAGCCCTGGCTGTCCTGGAACTCACTTTGTAGACCAGGCTGGCCTCTAACTCTCAGAGATCCACCTGCCTCTGCTACTGAGTGCTGGCATTAAAGGCGTGTGACACCACCACCCAGCGAGGCTGATTTCCTTTTTTAAAAAAAATATTTATTTATTTATTTATTATGTATACAATATTCTGTCTGTGTGTATGCCTGAAGGCCAGAAGAGGGCACCAGACTTCATTACAGATGGTTGTGAGCCTGGAAATTGTTGGTTGTGATTGCTGGGAATTGAACTCAGGACCTTTGGAAGAGCAGGCAATGCTCTTAACCGCTGAGCCATTTTTCCAGTTCCTGCGAGGCTGATTTCTTAATGCATACATGAATAAATGGGTAAATCCATAGTTATTCCCAACTAATACTTACTATGCTGACTTGATTTCCATCTGCAGGCTTTTTTTTTTTTTTTCAAACTCTTTCCTTATACAGAAAGGACAAGCATGAAAACCCTCCGGAAAGTATTTTTTCTTCAAGTTATAAAATTTGTGTTTATCAGACAAAGTTTGGTTTGTATTAATACAACTGATGCCCTTTCCTCCACTGTCTCCTCCTCTTCCTCCTTCTCATTTTTATCTCTTTATCCTCCTTAGTCTTCTAATAAAAAGACAAAACCCCTAGAAATCATACGGAGGAGCAGAAATCTCCTGACCATTACAGTGCTGATTCCACCGCTTCCCTTTTCATTGAGGGTACATAAAGCCGCCTGGAAAACAGAGTTCTTAAAACAGCTTCGAAGAGTTCATGATTATAGAAGATGAGATCACATTCACGCCAGACACATCATAGAGAAACAGGAGTTAATTAAAACCACAACTGGGTAGTGTTGACAGAAGTTAAAAATCAAGTGGCAACTGTGTTCAGATGATGAAAGCAGACAATGCAGGGAAGAGGGAAGGACCACTCACTCATCATTTGTTTATTCTGATGTGTCCCCTTCAGTAGGTCCTCACTTGGCTGTGTAGGGACTGGGGAGGAATTATACTGCCAGGCAAGACTCAATGAGCATTTAACAGAACAACCATCTTGGGATGGGAGAGTTCAGGACAAAGTTAGTCCTCAAGAAATGGCTATAAGATCTCTGTTCTGGCTAACGAAGCAGAGTTAGGAGAAGAAAGACACTGATCATGGATGAGGTTGAGCAGAGGAGAACTAAGCAGCCGCTTTGGGCTACTACCATCTTCAAGGCTGAAATGCCAAAGCATAGATTCCAGATGCTGTGTGGTCTTGTTCTGGAAAGATCTATGCTTAATTTGGCACTGGTGCTCATACACAGGCCAGAATTCCTCTTTCAGACATACCTCAGGGAAACCACACTGTACAGCTGCGTCATGACTGGATGACATCTGAGTTCCCACTATGGGAACCTGTTCTATAAGAGACCCCACTTTATAGCTTAATAATGGAGAGCAGGCAAATGGTTGACTGGACTAAGGTCCCACGGGCATGAAGAGAAAGAAATCTGAATTCTTAAACTTTCTGGCCTCAGTTCCCTGGTGAGCATCCAGGTATTCGGAAATCTCTTGAGGCCAACTATGGTATATGATTGACTTGAGTGAAAGTCGTTCCGGTAGAAATGGTGTTAATTTCATGAGACTGGTTTTCATGTGTGATTTGGAAGTTGAATTTGAGAGCAATTCCAAAGATTCATTGTTCCGATGGATAAATGAAAAAAGTATTTTCTGACCAAGAATATTGGGCATGTAAACACAAGTCAGAGTAGTTATTATATAAGCTTATTGAATTAAACCATAAAGTTACTATGAAAAGGGAGGAAGGTAGGGAGGAGGCAGGGATGAGGAGGGAGCTGCTGTGCTCAGCAGAGTGGGCAGTAGGCTTTTATTCGATTGTAAAGAAGTTTGGTAATTATTCCTTGATCATGGACCTGGTTTCAATAAGTACTTTTCTTGACATTCAAGTGTTCTGACTTTGTATTTGGTGGGCTGACAAGGAGTTGCTGGATCCAGGGACTGATGAGTTCTACCTGCTGTCGGCATTGTCAGTCTTATTAAAGGAATTTCACTGCTTCTGTCAACAGAAGATGGATCCATCCTGTCACTGGCATCTGCTTGTATAAACTTCTGTGGCTTCGCCTGGACCTTATGGTGTGACTGAAGGACTCTAGGTGCTTGCCATGCTGAGAAAGCATGGAATATGGTAGCAGAGACATACCAGCTTCCATAGACAATAGGCCAAGCTCACCTTCCGTTGGCGTCCTAGACAAAACATTTCCCAAGTGGTCTTACATGCCATGCCGGACAAAGTGAAGCTCATGGGTTACAGCAAGAAAGGAAACAAATACCACATGAAGCCAGAGCCACAGATCCTTCCATGCCACTGTAGTCATCCAGTAGACATCTGCACGCCTTGTAATAGTCAGTGCTTCCAGCAGAAACAATCTTCAAGTTTCTATGAAGTTACCTGCAGTTGTTATAGCAAGGTTGCTATATCAGAGGGGTTATCAGAGCCACTAAGAAGCCAATAATATAATTGTCAGCTATGTGATCTTCAAATTCAGTAGTTTTTAGGTAAAAGCAAGACTTGGAGACTTGGAAAAGTTCTTCTTCAGTAACAATTCCCTTTTGTTCTTGCTCATATTCTGTGTGACCATCTTGAATCCTAGTACTTTTAGATTTCTTTAGTCATAAGACCTTTTTACTATGTAAACATCCTCTCCTTGTGGCTTCATCTTGCATTTCAAGACAAAGCTGTTGAGACTATACAAGGATGGAGACAGGGGAGAACACATGTTTTATTTCCAATGAACTTATTTGCCTTTTAGTACTTTCTATTGGTCATCACCTATTTTAAGAGGACAGGAGAGTCGAGGAGAGAAATAGGAAAAGGAAATGAATGAGAAAGAAATTAAGTCAAAGGGGGGATATGAAAATAAACAGACATTGTGCATACATGAGAACATTTATCATATTGATGAGAGTCAAGAACACATACGTGGAAAATGGTGGGAGTCAGGGCATCTCCAGCGCATCTCCCATCAAGATCGCAGCTGAACTCACCCTCCATTGACTGCTGGACTTAAAGACTGCAGCCTGTTCAGAGTTATACAATCATGATTCCCACTGCCCCAGAACTGCGGCTGCCAGGTTGTCCCAAGTAAGATTTCATCTGAGGTCATTCTTAGGATTGTATGTCATGAAGTTCCCTGTGTTTCTATTTGAATGACTGGTGGGATCATATATCCACCCTTGCCATTCCAGGGAGAAGGTAGATGAAGGTTCCCCTTTAGAACCTTGTCAGTACCAAGGTGAGACAATGTACCTTGGACTCCACATGGCCGAGTGGGAACTGTC
The DNA here is from genome assembly GCF_950005125.1 of Chionomys nivalis. NCBI lineage: Eukaryota > Metazoa > Chordata > Mammalia > Rodentia > Cricetidae > Chionomys > Chionomys nivalis. The sequence goes on from NC_080087.1 coordinate 116,985,679, forward strand.
TGCAGAAAGATTAGAGTACTTTGAAAGAAGAGAGATTGAACGTGGACCTGAAACCAAAAACGAATCCAAAGCAACACCCAAGGAAAATTGCAATGGTAGACTCCAAACCTTTCGTTATAAATGTTTCTGAAAAGTGTAGGGAGTGCCCCCTTTATCTGTACACTGAGTTTAGAAAAACAAGCATAGACTGCAGACTACTTTAATTAAAATGGCTTTGGTTAAGATCATGCAATAAGCAAATGTCTTAACTTTTATGCAAATATATGTATATGTGCATGTGCACATGCATGTGTGCATATGGAGGCTAGAGGACAAGCCTGAGTGTCATCCTTAGATACACTGTCCACCTCTTTCATTGACCTGGAGCTCACCAATGATCATAGGCAGGCTGGCCAGTGAACCCTGGATCCTCTTCCATTTCTCCTGGGTTCAGATTATAATGGTATGCCTTCATATTTGACATCATTTCATGGGTTTAGAGGATTGAACCCGGGTCTTCATGCTTGCAAAGCAAGTACTTTACCCACTCAGCTATCTCCCCAGCACACCATATCTTTATTTTAAAGAAACACACACAAAAACCAAACAACAACAAAACCAGTGAGTGATGCTATGATTAGATAGAAAATTTTAGGTAGAAAATTACAAAGTTGTACAGCTGGTATGTCCAACCTCATTCTCAGTTTAATGTTAGAATTTGGTTTCTCATTGCCATAAGGAAGCCCACAATGTGGTCTCTGGCTTTGATTGTATTTTCCATAGGACTTTGGGTTTTGCCGATTTCTCAGTTTATATATATTTTTAATTAATAAAACTGGGAAATGCATCTCCTTTCTTCTATATTTTTTTATGTTTTTATTTTTTTGGTTTTTCGAGACATGGTTTCTCTGTCCTTTCTTCTATATTTTTGACATAATTGAAATAAGAAAATCTTGGAAGAGCTTGGTTCATGCCTGACAATTAGAAAGTGCCCAGCAAATGTCAGCCAAACTCATAAACTCATTTGTTGGTTCTCAAGCGATTGAGATTGAGTTGGTACACTGACAAGATCCATGTGACAGGGAAGTAAATGGTCCAAGAGAGTGGTGAGTAGGTTGATGAGAAATGTGCTGGGGAGCTATGCCAAAGAAACAGCTAAGTAAGAGGCTGAATTCTTGGCTCACAGTGGTTGTGAAAATGGACGTGTGTACAGTCCTAGCCTAGCCAAGAATGTACTTAGATTGGAAGTTGAGATATGAGGAGGAGGGGGAGGAGGACATGAGAACACTGCTGTGACATTCAGGAACTTCAGAGTGTCAGAGGATGGTCCTGTACAGGGATGCTCTGGGGACCAGGAGCTGAGATGGAGAAGTATGTTAGGATGGAGCTTTCAGGTACTTGGGCTAAGCCTGTGCAATCCTAAGGAACGCACCTTCCACCCTCGGAGTCCTTGAAGAGCCCCTGGTGAGCATTTCTGCTTGGATGGACCTTCCCTTCTGCAAGGGCCTCTTCCTGCTGCTACCCCAGACCGGGATCCCCTGTCGTCATGCAAATCAGCTTGTTTCTTATCTGGCAAATCCACGCAAGCATTTCTACTCTAGTCAGGCCTTGCTTTTCTGGCTAGGCCCTTTCCACAGGCCAGAAAGAATACATGGGTATAGAGAGGACTGTAGAGTCATAATCCCGCGGTTCCGAGGTTTTCTTGAGCCAAGATCAAACTTGCTTGTACTGTCTGCATTTCACCACTGGCTGTGTTCTCCCTCGTATTTACTGGCTTCTTCATTGCATGTGTGTTGGTCTTTAAAGAGGATTTGATGACTAGAGGACTAATGCCAAATCTCTTGTCTCCATCCGTGTCACCGGGACACTTTGATCACTCAGTGGCTATACAGTCAGAGTGCCTCTTCACCAGCTCCTGCTGCCCATAGCTCAGGCTCACTAGGCTCATACAGTTTTCCTAGATATTCCTTGAAGTCAGGGGCTTTCTATTTTATCCCCACAGATGGGTACAGATGCTAGTTTATGTGACTAGACATTTTCTGAAGGTATGAGTATATAGGAGAGCTGGTCTATTCTGGAATGAATGACTTTTGCTACTACTAATGATGGAAACACACAAAAATCTCCAAGTGGAGACCAAGAGGCATTTATGCCTGATTGCCTTGTTTATACAGGTTCTCTTTTATGAAAATTAAAATGTTTACATTTAGTAGCTAACTGTTCATAAAGGATTTAAAATTGTCCCTGAGAGGGAATGACGCAGAGAAGTGAGCGTGGCTGACATTGGTGTGTGACTATGTGCCTTAGCAGCCAGCTCATGCAGTATATCTGGCTCCTCACAGTTGCTGTATTTATGGTGTGAACTTGAATTCAAAGAGCTAAATAAAGTGTCAAGAGCTTCGGGCAATTTTATAGGAGCCAAGACCAGCAGTTTATCTCATTCTTTTTATCAAGCTATTGTTTCAGCCCATCCTGATTATATTGGCTTACTTGGATCTAATTGTATCCAGAAGAACAAAGGCAAGGATTGTTTTATTAAAAACATCTTCCTTGCCAGGCGGTGGTGGTGCGCGCCTTTAACTTAGGAGGCAGAAGCAGGCGGATCTCTGTGAGTTTGAGGCCAGCCTTCTACAACTACAAGAGTTAGCTCCAGGACAGGCTCCAAAGCTACAGGGAAACCCTGTCTACGGCCATACCACCCTGAACGCGCCCGATCTCGTCGAAAAAACAGAAAACATGTCAGGCAATGGTGGTGCATGGCTTTAATCTCAGCACTTGGGGGGCAGAGGCAGGCAGATTGCCGTGAGTTCCAGGCCAGCCTGGTCTACAAGAGCTAGTTCCAGGACAGGCTCCGAAGCAACAGAGAAACCCTGTCTTGAAAAACAAAACAAAAACATAAATAAATAAAAAATAAAAACAACAACAACAAAAACATCTTTCTTTGAAGTCGCAAAGGGCCTCTACCTGCAGCTTCTGGGGCAGAGCATGTTCCGAGGGGAGTTTCGTTGCACTTTCCCCCTGATCCTCGTTCTTTGTATTTTCCTCCTCCCGTTCTCTTTTTACTGTTTTTAAAAGCTGGAGACTGAAACCTCAGTGAGGGAAGATAAGAGCAACAGGACCATAATTTGATCACATGAGAGTGTCATTGGCACCTGGGTCAAACCGGAAGTCAGTTCCTGTTACATTGGGCAAAAAAATTAAAAGCGCTATTAGGGTGCCCATGAGGGGTCTAAAGCTTTGTCCAGTTTCAGGAAGAGATGGGGATCGTGGTGTTAAGATCCAGTCTGTGCTGTTGTTTTTCTGAGTAATAAGGTCTGAAATCACTGCAGTAACGAGTACCTAATGAGCTCATAATAATTCATAGCTGTCCACACTGGTCGTTCTCCGGGTGCACGGCTGAGAATGCGTGTAATTAAAGGAATTGTAATTAGAGCCTCACTCCCGTTAGTAGCATCTGCCTCGCTGCCTCGCGAGAGGAAGGGCTATAATCTACTGACATGCTCAGTATAGTGTCTGGCCCACTTCCCACTCAATGGATGCTAGTAGAGGCTGTGTTTGGCTGGTTAGTTATTATCACTATGGCCACTATTTATTGAATTCTTTCCATGCGCTGGGCTCTATTATATATGCCTTCTATCTCTTTAAAAATGCTCAGTTTTATATTTATTTATTTGCATGTAGGAGTAGATGGCCCCTGTGTGTTGGTATCCTAGGCAACAGAAGGGGACATTGGATCCGCTGGAGCTTGGAGTTACAGGAAAGGGTGCATTGCCTGGTGTGGGTGCTAGGAACTGAACTCCTCTGAAAGAGTAGCAAGTGCTCTTAACCACTGAGCCATCTTTCCAGCCTGTGTTGTATCTCAAATGCATTTAATTTCCACAGTAACATTGTTTCTTTAGTTTTATATTTGAAGAAACTGATTCGGAGGGTTCGGAACACGTGACTAGAAAGGGATAAAGCCATACTGACCTCAGTAGAATCACCAGTAAGTCACGTGGTGTTGGCTTTGGGAAATACCTAAGAAAGAATTATTAACTATCAAGTAGGAGAGACTTCTGTATAAAAGGATTTGGTTCAAATTGAAAAACAAGCGAAAGTTTATTGGATAGAGTTGGAAATTGAAAAAAAATGGAAAAAGGAAGAACTTTCCATTATTCCATCAATCCTACTATAATAAGGTTTAAATTATAATTTTAATACTGTCTCTGGGCCAATTCTAGAAAAGCATATTGAGGACAATGATGAGGTTTCTTCGAGCATACCACAGAGCCACGCAGATGAGTCTTTTTACATTCTTTCTTCTTCCCAAAGCACCTCAGATGCTTAGAAGATTTGAGTCATGGTGAAATTCGGTATCCACATTTATCTTGCCCGTTTGCCCTGTACAGTGGTAGAAATTCATTTTTGGGACTGCTTGTGCACTCCCAGAAGAGTAATCAGAGGAGACTCCCTTATTCATGTCTAATTGGACGTGCTATCTTTACTGAGGCAAACTTGCTTTTCTCAGCATTTAGCATGAAGTAGCCGGCCTTTTCTGATTGGAAAGCACATCCAGAGGCAGTTTGCTCTTTACCTGATGGGCCCAAGAGCATACCTTCAAGGTGTGGGCTCAGGGCTGCGTCAATTCTCCTACTTTCTGACACAAGGTAATGGCAGAGCTCTTTAGTATGCTGTCATTCCGAAGAACAGCATGTGAGCCCTCAGCTTTGATGACATTGTGCTGGATGAACCTGGATGAGAAGGAAGTGGCAAATATTTCCAATGCGTTCAATAACAAAGCTGTGTGTGGGCTGGAGGCTGAGAGAATTTCAACTCCTGATTTCAGTTGCTATGCCATAAACACAGATTCTCAGTCATTCTAGCAGATGGAATTTAGCAGAAAAGATGGTTAAAAGGATGGGGAACTAAGAAAAGCTAGGGGGCAATATAAGTATGTCACAGCGGCGGGAACTGTAAGAAACAAATCACTCCTTAAGAAGAAAGAAAGGAGGTTGGGATTGTTGGGCTCTGGGATGCAGAACAGTGACTGTCTTCTCGATGCTGGCCTGGGCCTCTGAGGCAATTCAAGCCTTGGAAGAGAGTTGATAGGCCTCAAAAAGAGGAGAATGAGAGAAAACCCAACCCCAACCACAGGCAAGGATGCTGAACAGATGGAGGGCCTGGCAAATGAAGGTTCATTCCAGGCCAGAGGGACATCAGTGAATTTACACTACCATGAGAAATGCATTTGACTTGATGTATTTTAGGGAAGGCATAGGGAAGTAAATTCAAGCGGTAGACTTAGTAGAAACTTAGTTGCTGATTGTTGGAGTTGAGAGGTCATGATACTCAGAGTCGAACATACACTGGAAGATGCCAGGCAGATTTTCAGCCTGATAGAATTAGTTTAAATCTCATTCTGCTCCGAAGTGCTTATTCCTGGGTCTGTCGGGGTCAGAGAAAAACTACTACCAGAGTTGTTAAGGTCACGCCAGGGTGGAGCCCCAGGAGAACCTTGCCGTGTTAACTCCTTCCCCTGTCCTCAGGAGACAAGAGTAAAATGCAAATGAATGAGATTTATTCATTGTGGCCGCATTGGGAAGAGGGAAAAGGAATTCAAGTAATGCTCCAAGTTTAACTTTGGGGTCCAGACATGAAGTGCAGGTGTAAATAGAAGAAAGAGCTCTGTGTAAGTAAGCAGTCCTGCTCAAGGTAGAGCTCTGCCCATTGCTGACCCATAGCCTCAGCTCTAGAGTCTTCTGCAGAGGTCTGATGAACTGTTTGAATGGAGTGAACTCTCTTTAAGCTCTTTCTCTGGCTATCCCAGCTTTCAATCTTTTGTTTCTCCCACCGTGAGATTTCTAGGGAAATCCCAATTACTTGGGGGCCCATTACTTCAATAGCCAAAGGGAAGACATGAGTCTCTTTAGAATATTTTTGTGCCCTTCAGGACAGTTACATTTTTTATTATTTTTTATTGAAAAAATTTCCACCTCCTCCCCGCCTCCCATTTCCGTCCTCCTCCCCCCACTCCTCTCCCCCTCCCCCCACTCCATTCCCCCTCCCTCTCCAGTCTGAAGAGCAGTCCAGATTCCCTGTCCTGTGGGAAGTCCAAGGTCCTCCCCCCTCCATTCAGGTCCAGGAAGGTGAGCATCCAAACAGGCTAGGCTCCCACAAAGCCAGTTTATGCAGTAGGATCAAAACCCAGTGCCATTGTCTTTGGGTTCTCATCAGCCCTCATTGTCCGCCATGTTCAGAGAGTCTGGTTTTATCCCATGCTTATTCAGTTCCAGTCTAGCTGGCTTTGGTGAGCTCTCAATAGATCAGCCCCACTATCACAGTGGGTGGGTGCACCTCTGGTGGTCCTAACTTCCATGCTCATGTTCTCCCTCCTTCTGCTCCTCATTTGGACCTTGGGAGCTCAGGAAATTCGGGATCAACCTACCCCAAGACCCAGTAATACCACTCTTGGGAATATACCCAAGAGATGCCCTATCATATGACAAAAACATTTGTTCAACTATGTTCATAGCAGCATTATTTGTAATAGCCAGAACGTGGAAACAACCTAGATGCCCTTCAATGGAAGAATGGATAAAGAAAGTGTGGAATATATACATATTAGAGTACTACTCAGTGGTAAAAAACAATGACATCCTGAATTTTGCAAGCAAATGGATGGAAATAGAAAACACTATTCCGAGTGAGGTAACCCAGACCCCAAAAGATGAACATGGGATGTACTCACTCATAATTGGTTTCTAGCCATAAATAAAGGACATTGAGCCTATAATTTGTGATCCTAGAGAAGCTAAATAAGAAGGTGAACCCAAAGAAAAACATATAGTCATCCGCCTGGATATGGGAAGTAGACAAGATTGCCAGGCAAAAACTTGGAACTTGGGGGTGGGGTGGGATGGGGTAAGGGGAAATGGGGAGAGAAAAGTGAGAAGGGGAGGATGGGGGGAGCTTGGGGGAATGAGATGGTTGGGATAAAGGAAGGGTGGATATGGGAGCAGGGAAGTATATATTCTAATTAAGGGAGCCATCTTAGGGTTGGCAAGAAATTTGACTCTAGAGGGGCTCACAGGTGTCCAGGGAGATGTCCCCAGCTAGTTCCTTGGGCAACTGAGAAGAGGGAACCTGAAATGACCCTATCCTAGAGCCATATTGATGAATACCTTGCATATCACCATAGAACCCTCATCTGGCGATGGATGGAGATAGAGACAGAGACCCACAATGGACAGTTACATTTTTTAACCCTTTGTAGCACAGTTTCCTTGTAATTGAGTTCACAGCCACCATCGCATATTGAAGTGTACGCAGTAAAAGTTAAATTTCACCCCAACACTTAATCTGTCTTCATTTAGGGACTCTCTACACCCAAATCATAATTCTTTGTCACAATAACCATGAACTGCCAGCTCTTCCTGATATGGAATAATTGTTCTTGATTTCACTCTCGTTTTTTAGTCCAGTAGATGCCAGGAGTTTGCGTTTGTCTAGTGTAAACTTCAGAAACCGCCCCTCCACTGCTGTTAGTAAGAAGTTCTCTATGATTGAGCAGTTGCCCTGACTCCTGTTTAGTTTTCATTTTGAATGAGTCTTCCTTATAGTTGCTCATGTTGGGTTTGAACTCCTTAGCTCAAGAAAGCCCCCCAGTCTTCCTGCCTCCATCTTCTGAACACATAAGATTACAGGCCTTCACCACCAGCCCTGACCTGCCTCTTTTTTTTTTTCCAAATGCATAATCAGAGTAGAGAAATTCCAAACTGAATAGTTAAAAGATTTGGAGGGAGAACTATCAGGTAGATAAAGAAAATCTTATCCAAGATGAACCAGGTAGTCTCTATAAGAGGGAAAAGAAAAACAGACAAATAAACAAACAGGTAAAGACACTAAGGAATGTCCGTTAAGAACATAAGATGAAGACAAGGAATTGAGAAGATATAAATTTATACAGCCCCCCACTCCCCCGAAAAAGAAAAAAGTAATTTATCATAGTGGTTCTGGGTACTTTCTAAAAAACTGCACTCCTAATTCCTGTATTCAGAGTTTTATCACTCTAGGAAAGAAAGGATTTATTTCTCCTTTCTAAAGCCCATCCAAATATCTGCCTTACTCTTACTCAGTATTTGTTGGGCACTCCCCCATTCTAATTTGTTCTCCTTAGAAGACTTACATGTTAGTCTTGGCTGGTGTGATGTTTCATAGGTCAGACCCTCTTTTCATCCTAACTAGGAGAACTGGGCTGTTTCCTGTTGGCAATCAGGCCTGTGCACTTGGAGGGTAATAATGCTTTGAGGTCTAATTTAGGTCAGGACTAATATCAAACTAAGCAGGCCTAATGAGGACACCAGTGGGTACATATGTAGATATGTTAAGAGCATCTGAAAGATATAAGCAGCTTATCTTAACCCATCTCAGTATCTGAAATGATCCATGAGATTTTCACAATTAGGAGAGACAATCCTTGATGCGTGACGATTTGATTTGTGTATTTTTTTTTAACTTGTTCCAAAGCGAGATCCATTGAGTAGATGCCACATTTTCAAAAGGGTCTCTTCTCCTAGGTTAGCAGCACATGGCGCTGGCGACAGTGTTCTGATGTTGAGCAGGGCCACAGCTCCCAACTATGTGATCAAGAGAGCCAGCCATCAACACCCTACCAAGTACAGCTGGTAGACATATTAATACATGTTCATCTCATGATCTTCACAACCATGATGGGTTTACTGGGATATAAACCCCATCATAAACTGAGACGCACCTGCAGTTCCAGAACTGCTGTAACGGAAGCCCAGCCATGCCAAGACACTTAGGAATAAACCTACAGGGCAGGGCATTACCATGGGCTTTTGTGTAAAAGAAGACAAAGCAAAGACTAAAGGGTCAGTCAAGTGTATTTTTCTCAAGAGGCACAAAGCAAATGACAAGTAGTTGCGCAAGTCAAGGCTTTGCTTTCTTGTCACAAAATACCCCACAAAAGTTTCAAAGAGGAAAGATTTATTTGACTGACAGATTCAGTGCGTGGTCACCTGACTCCCTTGTTTCTGGTTATGCTGACGTAGAGGAGGATGCAAGTGGGCATGTGCTAATCCTGAAAGTCTCCAGAGAAAAACCAGTTCTGCCATTTTGAGCCAAATTTGAAGCAAGCTTTATTAACATACTAAACATTGACCAAGACGGAGTTTGGTCAAGACCCCTCCCTGGACTTGAAGTTGAGTGGCTCAGAGACAAATGCTGTAGAACTATTTAAAAACAAACCTTTATAGTCACTGTGTTTTCCCATGAGGCTTTGTTATTATTTTCCAAGAACTACAACTCCTAGCATCCCAGGAAGTCACCTCGTACTTGGACAGGTGGGGCTTACAGGTTAATTTAGGGCAACCTGTGGCAACCAGGAAGCCAATGTAAGGGAAAAAAGATATACTTTCAAGGATTCACACTCCCCAGTGACCACCTTCCAGCTAGGCATTATCTCCTGAAGTTTCTAGAAACTGGGGACCAAACTTTGAACAATGAGCCTGTGGAAGACATTTTATATGAAACTAGATCAGCTCAGAACAGTTGCCATTGAATGTTTTATCTGTATCATCTATCTATCTATCTATCTATCTATCTATCTATCTATCTATCTATCTATCTTTATTTCTGAGTAAAAGAAGAAAAGCAAAAGATTAAAGACTGAAAAAGTTTATCGCTCTCAACATATATAATATATCTACATCTATATATTTATATATATTTATTTATAATAATATACATATATCAGAATATATTTATATATGGGAGAGAGAAGCAAGGAGTGATAAATATTCATAGGCAATTAAGAGTTAAGCAGTGATTGTCGGATACTGGAAAGGCTAGATTTACTGCTTGAACAGAGATTTCAAAGGAGGACCAAGAAGTTGATCCATTAGTGATAACTTTGATCTACTTATCAGCCATCTAGTCTCCTTGCAAAGAAGAGAATATAGAATAGGATTGATCATAGGACTTAAGTAGTTAAGCAAAGGTATCACACAGATGGGGCAAATACCTGGGGGGGGGATGGTATGTTTTAGCACAAACCTTTACAGGGACAAATTTGTTTGACTGTTTACATAGGATGGTCAGAGCATTGTCAGATGTTCGTGAACTCTTTAGTACATCTGAGCCTCTGTATGATAATATCAAAGTAAACACTGGACAGGCCCTATGCATGACTTGATCTGGAATGAGTCAGGCAGTGGTGGTGCATGCCTTTCATCCCAGCCCTAGGGAGGCAGAGGCAGGCAGATCTCTGTGAGTTCAAGGCCAGCTTGGTCTACAGAGCTAGTGCCAGGACAGGCTCCAAAGCTACAGAGAAAGAAAAAAAGAAGGAAGAAAGGAAGGAAGGAAGGAAGGAAGGAAGGAAGGAAGGAAGAAAGGAAGGAAAGGAAGGAAGGAAGGAAGGAAGGAAGGAAGGAAGGAAGGAAGGAAGAAAAAGACATGAGTCTGGGACCTCAAAGGCAGTGGGCCTGAGCCAGGACCTCTGTGCGTCTGGACATTGGTCTGGGACATCAGTGGGAATAGGCAGGAACTTGAAACCTCTGCTGGTCCAAGTGTGAGTCTGGAACTTCTGAGAGAGTAAGCCTGAGCCAGGTACTCTGCAGTTCTGGGTGCACCCGAGCCTGGGAACTCTGAGACAGTAGAGCGGAGCCAGAGACCTGTTCAGGACCAACTCCAAGACAGGGACCTCTGCAGGAGGAGATCCAGACCAGGATTTACAGAGACAGGTCAAAGCCAGTAGTAACCTAGGCCAAAATAGGCCTGAGACAGCAAACTCCAAGGGAGCAGAGCAAAGTCCAGGAGCACTGTGCTATCTCCAGGAACACAGAGTAACCAATGATGTAACTAGAACTGTGGCACTGACTGTACCAAGAGGAACAACCATCTGAGCTTAGGATTCACTGGCACCTAGAAGATTAATCAACAGAATCTCAGACAGCCCCAACCATACCTATTAAAGGAAAAGATGAGTAGAAAAGGGAAAAATACACACAACACCATGAAGAGCAACATGATACCAGTAAAACCTAAAGACCCTACAACAGCAAGACTTGAGCAACCAATATAGATGAAGCAGAAGAAAATGACCTAAAAATAACTTCAGGAGAATGTTTGAAACTCTTAAAGAGGAAATGAAAAATTCCCTCAAAGAAATGGAAGAAAAGACAAACAAAAGATTGGAAGACTCAGCAAATCCCTTAAAGAAAACCAAGATTCCATATAACGGGAAGGGGGAAAAAAGGGAAAGAAAACCAAAAAAAAAAAAAAAAAAAAAAAAAAAAGCAATCAAACATGAAAGAAACTATTCAAGACTTGAAAACTGAAATAGAGACAATAAAGAAAACACAAACCGAAGAAATTATAGAAACAGAAATCATGAGAAAATTATCAGGAACCACAAACACAAGCATGAAGAGCAGAATACAAGAAATGGAAGAATCTCAAATGCTGAAGATACAGTAGAGGAAATAGACTCATCAGTTAAAGAAACATTAAATCTAACAAAAGCTTAACCCAAAAATATCCAGGAAATATGGGACACCATGAAAAGGCCAAATATAAGAATAATAGGTAGAGAAGAAGTTCAGCTCAAAAGCACAAAAAAATAATATTTAACAAAATCATAGAAGAAAACTTTTCCAACCTAAAAAAGTTATACCTATGAAGATACAAGAAGTTTACAGAACACCAAATAGACTGGATCCAAAAAAAGTTCTCTTGCCACATAATAATCAAAACACTAAACATACAGAGTAAAGAAAGAATATTAAGAGCTGCAAAGGAAAAAACCAAGTAACATATAAAGGTAGACCTATAAGAAATATACCTGAATTTTCATTGGAGAAAAAGCCAGAAGGTTATGGTCAAGCGTTATTCAGACATTGAGAGACCACAGATGCCAGCCCAGACTACTATACCAGCAAAACTTTCAATCACCATAGAAGGACAAAACAAGATATTTCATGACAAAACTAGATTTAACCAATACCTAGCCACAAACCCAGCCCTACACAAAATACTAGAAGGAAAACTCCAACCCAAAGAAGTTGGCTACATCAACAAACACACAGACAATTGATGATCTCATAGCAGCAAATCCCAAAGAAGGGAAAAACACACAAATTAACATCACCAACTATGAAAACTAAATTAACAGGAGATAGCAATCACTGGTTACTAATACTTCCTAATATAAATGGACTCAACTCACCTATAAAAAGGCACAGGCTAACAGATTAGATCCAAAAACAGAATGCATTCTTCTTCTACATACAAGAAACACCTCCCAACCTCAAAGACAGACATTATCTCAGAGTAAAGGGCAGGGAAAATATATTCCAATCGAATAGACCTAAGAAACAAGTGGGTGTAGCTATCCTAATATCTAACAAAATAGACTTCAAGCTAAAATCAGCCAAAAGAGACAAAGAAGGTCATTTCATATTAGTCACAGGAAAAATCCATCAAGAGGAAATCTCAATACCGAACATCTATGCTCCAAATACAAGGGTATCCACATATGTAAAAGAAACACTTCTAAAGCTTGAATCATACATTAAACTCCACACACTAATAGTGGGAGACTTCAACACTCTCCTCTCACCAATAGATAGGTCAGTCAGACAAAAGGAACAGAGAAATAAGGGAACTAACAGATGTTATAACTCAAATGGACTTAACAGACATCTATTGAATATTCTGTTCCATTCAAACAGAAAAGAATATATCTTCTTTTCAGCACCTCATGAAACTTCTTAAAAATTGACCACATACTCAGTAACAATACAAACCTCTACAAATACAAAAAAATTCGAAAAACCCAATGTACATTATCAGATCATCATAGTTTAAAACTAGAAGTCAACAGCAATACTAATTCCAGAAAACCCACAAACACATAGAAATTAAACAATGCTCACCTGAATCATCAATGCGTCAAGGGAGAAATAAAGGGAGAAATTAAAGACTTTTTAAAAATCAATGAAAATCACCACACAACATACCCAAATTTATATGACACAATGAAAGCAGTGTTAAGAGGAATGTTCATAGCACTAAAAGCCTACATAAAGAAGCTGGAAAAATCCCATACTAGTGAACTAACAGAACATTTGAATCTCCAGAACAAAAACAAGTAAGAGACCGAGACAGCAGGAAATAATCAAATTGAGAGCTGAAATCAAAATAAAAACAAGAAAACAATACAAAGAATCAATAAGACAAAAGGTTGGTTCTTCAAGAAAATTAACAAAATAGACAAACCTTTATCCAAACTAACCAAAAAGCAGAGAGAGAATATCCAAATTAACAAAATCAGAAATGAAAAGGGGGACATAACAACAGACAAGGAGGAAATACAGAGAATCATCAGGTCATATTTTGAAAACCTGTATTCCACAAAATTGGAAAACTTAAAGGAAACAGACAACTTTTTGGATAAATATCTCTTACCAAAATTAAATCAAGACCAGATAAGCAAATTAAAAAGACCTATAACTGCTGAAGAAATAGAAACAGTCAACATAAGTCTCCCAATTAAAAAAGCCCAGGACCAGATGGCTTCAGCTCAGAATTTTACAAGATGTTCAAAGAAGAAATAATACCAATGTTCCTCAAATTATTCCATACATTAGAAACAGAAGGACTATCGCCAAACTCTTTTTATGAGGTTACAGTTACCCTGATACCCAAACCACATAAAGAAATTACTAAGAAAGAGAATTACAAACCAATCTCACTCATGAACATTGATGCAAAAATACTGAATAAAATTCTGGCAAATCGAATCCAAGGACAAATCAGAACCATCATCCACCATGATCAAGTCAGCTTCATCCCAGAGACACAGGGATGGTTCAACATACGAAAATCTGTCAACGTAATCCACCATATAAACAAGCTGAAAAATAATAATTTCATTAGATGCCGAAAAAGCATTTGACAAAATACAACATCCCTTCATGATAAAGGTCTTGAAGACATACAAGGGACATACCTAAACATAATAAAGGCAATGTACAGCAAGTCAACAGCAAACATCAAACTAAATGGAGAGAAACTCCCATCGATTCCACTGAAATCAGGAACAAGACAAGGTTGTCCACTCTCTCTATATCTACTCAATATAGTTCTTGAGGTCTTAGCTAGAGCAATAAAACACCAAATGGAGATAAAGTGGATACAAATAAAATAAGAGTTCAAACTCTCACTGTTTACTGGTGATATGATAGTCTACATAAGTGATCCCAAAGATTCTACCAAGGAACTTCTAGAACTCATAAACACTTTCAGTAATGTAGCAGGATACAAGATTAACAACAGCAACAACAACAAAAAATCAGTAGCCCTCCTGTACACAGATGATAAAAGGGCTTGGAAAGAAATCAGAGAAACGACATCCTTCACAATAGCAACAAATAGCATAAAATATCTTGGAGTAACTCTAACCAAACAAGTGAAAGACCTGTAGGACAAGAATTTCAAATCTTTGAAGAAAGAAATTGAAGAAGACACCAGAAACTGGAAAGATCGCCCATGCTCTTAGGTAGGCAGAATTAACATAGTAAAAATGGCAATCTTACCAAAAGCAATCTACAGATTCAATGCAATGGCCATCAAAATCCCAGCAAATTTTTTCACAGACCTCAAGAGAAGGGTACTCAATTTCAAATAGAAAAGCAAAAAACCCAGGATAGACAAAACAATCCTATACAATAAAAAAAAACCCTTCTGGAGACATCACAATTCCTGACTTCAAACTCTACTACAGAGCTACAGTACTAAAAACAGCCTGGTATTGGCGTAAGAACAGACAGCAGGACCAATGGAACTGAATAGAAGACCCGGATATCAACCCACACATCTTTGAACACCTGATTTTTGACAAAGAAGCAAAAATATATCAAATGGAAAAAAGAAAGCATATTTAACAAATGGTGCTGACACAACTGGATATCAACATGTAGAAGAATGACAATAGACCCATATCTATCACCATGCACAAAACTCAAGTTCCAGTGGACCAAAGACCTCAACATAAAGCCAGCCACACTGAACCTCATAGAAGAGAAAGTGGGAAATACACTTGAACACATTGGCACAGGAGACCACTTCCTAAATATAGTCCCAGCAGCACAGACACTGAGAGAAACAACAAATGGGACCTCCTGAAACTGAAAAGCTTCTCTGTAAAGCAAAGGACATGGTTGACAAGACAAAACGACAGCCTACTGAATGGGAAAAGATCTTCACTAACCCCACATCAGACAGAGGTCTGATCTGCAAAATATACAAAGAACTCAAGAAATTGGTTACCAAAAGAACAAATAATCCAATAAAAAAATGGAGTACAGACCTAAACAGAGAACTCTCAATAGCGGAATCTAAAATGGCTGAAAGGCTTAAGGAAATGTTCAACATCCTTAGTCATCAGAGAAATGCAAATCAAAACAACTCTGAGATTCCATCTTATACCTGTAAGAATGGCCAACATCAATAACACTGATGACAACTTATGCTGGAGAGGTTATGGTGTAAAGGGAATATTTCTACATTGCTGGTGGGAATGCAAGCTGGTTCAGCCTCTTTGGATGTCAGTGTGATGATTTCTCAGAAAATTAGGAAGCAACCTTCCTCAAGATCCAGTAACCACTTTTGGGTATATATCCAAAGGATGCTCAATTGTGCCACAAGGACATGTGCTCAACTATGTTTATAGCAGCATTGTTTTTCATAGCCATAACCTGGACACAACCTAAATGTCCCCTTACCAAAGAGTGGATAGCAAAACGTGGTACATTTACACAACAAAGTACTACACAGCAGAAAAAAATAATGGCATCTTGAATTTTGCAGGAAAATGGATGGAGCTAGAAAACATTATTTTGTGTGAGGTAACCCAGACAAAGAAAGACAATTATCACATGTACTCACTCATAAGTGTTTTTTAAACATAAAGCAAATAAAACCAGCCTACATACCACAATGCCAGAGAACTTAGACAACAATGAGGACACTAAGAAAGACTTACATAGATCTAATTTACATGTGAAGTAGAAAGTAGAAAAAGATCTCTTGAGTAAATTGCGAGCATGGGGACCATGGGAGAGGGTTGAAGGGGAGGGAAAAGGCATGCAGGGGAGCAGATAAAAATTTAGAGCTCAATAAAAATCAATAAAAAAAATAAGAAAGAAAGAAAGAAATCCTGGAATGAAATAGAGATGAGAATGGGCATTGTTAGCCTGGGATTGATGGAGGTGATGTGGAAATAAATGAAAGATTAAGCCAGCCTCCCCAGAAGCAGATTGCCTTTAATCAGTAAAGGGTACCAGTCTCCCAGGAAGAGTAAAGACTGGACTCATGGTGTAGCAAGATTGGGGCTTTTGTAGTGAGGGAAACTTTTGGGATGGAAAATTCCATCTGGAGGTCAGTTCCCCTGCAGTGTCAAAGTGGTAGACTCCAATGAAGGCCAGTGTTCTGATCCTCTTACCCGAAGTCTCCTGGGTCTTTAAGGTCCTCTGATAAGATGTGTCAGGTCAGCTCCCCTGCTTGGACTTTCCCAGTCTTCCTGAGGCTTTTCCTTTAGGTCATGAAGCCTTCAGTCATGACTTCGGCGTGGAATGAATGTTGTTGTGCCTCAAATGTGTGTGTTGAAACCCTGCCCTTGGTATGTGGATATTTGGAGAGGAGGACTCAAGGGATGGTTGCATCAGGTAGGTTCTGTGCTTTGCTTCAATGGAATGTCTTCAATGTCTTCACAAGAAAAACAAAAAGAGGCCAGGTGTGGTGGCCTGTGCTGTAATCCCAGCACTTGGGGAAAGGAAAGAATGGGATCAAGAATTTAAGGTCATCCTCTACTGCATAGGGAGTTTGAGCCTAGCCTCGGCTACCTGGAACTTTTTCAAAATTAAATAACAAATAAACAAATAAATATGATAAAAGAAGAAAAAAGTTAAGAGGCTAGAACGATTGATTGCTGCTAGCTCGCTCTCATGTGGGAAGAGATAGCAGTTCGCCACCCAAAGAGGGCATTCACTGACCCTTTGATGCTGGATTCTTCTCAGCCTCTGAACTGCTGGATACAAGCAAGCCTTAATAAGCCTACCTACTGTATGATCCATACGCTACAGCAGCTTGGAGAGACTTTAAGTCAAAAAATAACGTGAGACACTCCATGAAAGGAGCGGAAAGCCCTCAACATTTTCCAGGGGAAGAAATTCCTAACAAAGACACAATGTATTGCTTGACAGGAAGAAAGACTTTTCTGCTTCTAGT
Source organism: Chionomys nivalis (assembly GCF_950005125.1). Taxonomy (NCBI): domain Eukaryota; kingdom Metazoa; phylum Chordata; class Mammalia; order Rodentia; family Cricetidae; genus Chionomys; species Chionomys nivalis. The sequence continues at coordinate 117,002,947 of NC_080087.1, forward strand.
TCCCCAGTAAACTCCACAGTGAAATCGACATTTTACAGCTTAAACTTTGAATTGTAATCATCTTTGCCAGGCGGGGGAGGAGGAAGCAGTTCTGACCCTCACAGCTCTCAGGAGGGCATTTGGGTCGTTCTGCCAGGCCATTACCCCTCCCCTCCTCTTCGGAAAGGAAGGAGGCTTTGACGTCAGAGAGATGAGTCATCTCTCCTCCCAGCACCTCCAGGCTGGACTTGCAGGCTCTTTGTAGCAGTTTGTTAGTCATTGGCACACTCAAAAAAAGCATATTGCCGAAGCAGAAGGGAAATGCTTGGATGAGCAGGTGATTAAATTTCTATTTTCGTGGCTGAGGACCGGCTGACTTGCTCACAAAAGCAGCCTCATCCAGTCTTAGGCACCCTAAGGGCACCTGGTAAATACTTAAGACTTGGATGGCAGGAGGATCTGCTGGGCCTTTGTAAATCTCGGTGCTGAAACTGAATTTTCCAGAATGATTATGTGGCTGGTAGAGACTGCTTTGTGCCCGTTTACTCCTCCGTGCTGCCGTGGAGTGTCTGTCACCTCAGATTGATCTGATTTACATAGAGAGGTTCATCGTTTCAGGGTCTCACCATCAAGGACATTCCGAAAGGAAATAAATAGGGACCTTTATCTGCAGGGACTCAGGCCATGGGAGGAAAGTTGGACTATGATCTAAGAATTATTCCCCTTGTTCCTTCAGGAAGATGTCATCATGTCCGTCAATCTCTGCTGAGAACTTGTTAGGAAAAAAGAACAAAAATATCTCTCTACCTGTCATCCACAGAAGGGAGCAAGCACAGCGAAGAGAAAGGAGTACAAATTAGACTTAGATTCTTCAGCAGAAGCTGTTTTCTTTATGCTTTGGTATTGCTGACTGACAGGGACTCCGAGCTCCATCCCGGCATGGGCGGTTTATTAACCACTGCAGCCTGGCCCAGTCCTTCATCTCTTCTCCCTCTGTCTTGCAGGTTTTACATCTCATGTACATGAGATAACTCTTACATTTATTATCTCGAGCCCTGGGCACAGCCTCACATAGACGAGTTTTGTGCTTTATGTCTTTACTTGATGGCCTAATATATTCAAACCAACCTCGTAATCATCCCTGAAAATAAAAAAAAAAAAACTAAAACAAAATAAAATTAAAAAAGTCAAAACTTGTTCCTCTTTTAGGAGGAGCCACTGCTTGCAGCTATACAATCCCAAAAGTCTAGGATTAATTCTGCATTCCTCTGGTCTTGTTCTCTCAAATTCATTAGGAAGTTTTGAAAGACCCCCGGAGTAGGGAGACTGTCACTCAAGTCTCAGGATAACATGACCCCCCAGTAACTCATGAGGTTTATTGATGACAGAACAGGAGCCAGTGCACTGGGGCCAAGACTCATAACCCACGCAGGGGAGGAGTTTGACCCCGAGTAGCTAGGAGAAGGGGTATTTAAGGGAAGAAACCATAACCCAGTAATTCAAAGGGGGTAGGGAGGGCATCATTGGAAAATTCCAAAAATACCAGTGATCATTGAAAATTCTGAAAATACCAGTGATAATCAGAAGGGGGTAACTCCCCGTTTCTCAAGATTATTCTCAAGATTAGAATCTAACTTTATCTTCAGCTGGTTCCTGAAACAGAGTCACTGAACCTATTCATCCTAGATTATTGGCTCTTCTCTTCCTGCTAGAGGGGTCTGGATTTATCCGGGTCTTTCAGTTTTAAATTCTGGACCTGTTCCCTTCTCTAGGCCCACTGCAAACACCCTGCTAAAAACTACGGCTGTTTCTCATGGATCTGACCTGTCTTCTATCACGTCTAGTTCCAACGATATATGTTTCCAAACACGAATTCAGGTAAAGGTGGGACCCAGGGCAGCCTGGCCACACATATGGGGCCCAGATGCACAGCTGCCATGGCAGGCTTTGATGGACACCAGCTAAGAAATAGGCCTAAGTTTCTCAGTTTACTGGAAGGCAGCACTGCGTTTCAGAAAAAGCCATAAGCTGACACCACTCAGGAAGGACCAGCCTCTAAAGGGGAGTACCTGGCATTCCAACCATTAGATAAGATTAGACAAGATCAACAGGTGTCCCTGAGCCCAGGACTCACCTATTCCCCTTTGGCCCAGATACCCTAGACAAATGTCAGTCAATCAGGGTCTTGAGCCTTGGAAATCCCCTCACCCCAACCTCTACTATGACAAAAACCCTACCCTGACTGGGCTGGTCACTCTCTGCCCTCAACAGAGAGTCCAAGCTTTGCTTAAATAAAGGTTCTTTGCTTTTACATTCAGGATTTGGTCTCTATGGTGGTCTTTTGGGGGTCCCTGTTGTTAAGTTGGGAGCATAACCCCAGGCCTGAGAGTTGTATTGGTCTGGACTCCAAATCCCAGCATGCCAGGTCCTGACCCATCCCTGAGAAGGTGGTTAGGACCACTCCCACAGGATATTTAAATGAGCTCCCAAAGGAGGAACACGTGGTCTCTTTCCTCGCCTCCCTGTGGTGGTTGCAATAGTGGCCTCCTGGTTCCCCCTCCGGGTCACCCAAGGGTTCAGGAATCCCATTAAACCTGGATATTTCTTAATTTGGCTTGATTGGGATTTTTGCATCGGCAGAGAGCTTGCATTAAGAAAAATTCCTAACATCTGTGATCTGGTCATAGCAGTAAAATTCTGGAACTATAAATCAGACCCTTTACAGCTTAAAGAAAAGGTTCCTGGCTGCCCAGTATCTCACTTTGACATCAGACCCTTTATGAGTCTGGTCTATCCAATCTCACATTCCTGTTGTGGTTGTTAGCTTATTGTCAATTTAACATAGCCTGGAATCGACTGGGAAGAGTCTCAGTGAGGGATTGTCTAGGTTGGGTTGGTCTGTGGGCATGCTTATTAATTGATGTGGAAAGACCCAGTCCACTATGGGTGGTGCCATTCCCTAGGCAGGGGTCCTGGACTGCAGTGAGCTGAGCACAAGCTAGCAAATTGGAACACACACTCTCTGTGACTAACTGCTTCAGGCTTCTGCCCCCGTGACTTTTCTCAGATGATAGACTATAACCTGGAAGCTAAAATAAACCCTCTCTGCTCCAGATTGGTTTACAAAAGAAAAATCAGAGAATTTTATCACAGCAATAGAAATGGAAGTAGAAAACTTATTCATACTTAGGTTTCTCTCAGTTCCTCCGCTATGTATGGCCATTTCATGCTTCCCAATAATCCGTCCAGCTTTGCAGTTGCCATTCTCTCTGATGGAAGTCATTCCCTTTCCTCTTTTCCGTGGAGCTACCTGTAATTTGTTCTGTCTCTTTAAGAGACAAGCCACGCCCACTTTCTCCCCCATCTGCTGAGGCAGGCAAATCTTTCCTGCTCGCTGCCCAAGTCCCTTCCCTTTCCAACTCCCTCTTAGAGAGGCCGCTTCTGTCTCTCTCTCCTCTCGCCCGCTACCTGTCTTCCTGTCCAGGACCGGCCGCCTTCAGAGACCTGCAGCATGGTCTCATGGCATGCCCATCTGTCTTTCTCTCCTGGTGGCCTGCTGCAGCCACTTGGGGAACTGTGCCAGTCCCTGCCTAGGACTGGCTGCTCTTGGGACGCTGCCTGCTGCCACATGGTCTGCTGCCACGGCTTGGCAGACCTGAAGTGTTTCTGCTGCTGCAGCCATCGGGTATTCCGCAGCATTTTTAATTAATCCATTCCACTACCCGTCTTTTTTCCATCTTTGGATGTCGTTTTAATTCCTTTGTAGAACTAGTGGCGTGCTGAAATTATCCAGATTCCTCATTTTCTTGTGTATTACTTTTCTCTCATCTCCCTGACTTGTTCTAAATATGTTCTATGTGAGCAAGGGCTTTGTCTGTCTCAAAAGGAGTACTTATCATGAAGGCATAGTCTTAATTCAAAGCCCAACATTGGGACTTTCTAGGTATGTGACCCTGGGGAATTTTCTTAATCTCTGTTCTCTCCTAGCTCGTGAAGTGGACGTGAAAAGATCACTCTCATGGGGCATCCCAGCACAAAGACCGTCCTCAGTAAGCAGGACTGGGTGTTATGCTGTTAATAGCAGTGACTGCTGAAGGTGTTGAAAACTCATGCATGGGTTGCATTTATTTAAAGATTGCTTCTGCTGTTTTAGAAGAGGTTTTGGAATGTGCCTGGGAAGGGCCTCTTGCTTGGGGGCTGATGCAGCAGGGGTGCTGTCTTTGGAAGTTGGCAGGGAAGAGATGCAGCTGGGGAGAGAGATAGAGAATCTGGAATGGAAAATCATAACAATAGAAGCCAGAGTTTACCTTGTATTTATTTTGTGTATATATCCAGGGTCATTTCCTATTTTTTTTCTATCAAAATTGTTGATAGGTTTCATGGCAAGTTGTATCAAGAAACACTCCTTATGGTCACTCCTTACACCAGGCTACCTCATACCACGGAACTGCTTGAGGACAGGAGCCAAAGGGAATGTCCTTTATCTTCTACTCATTCGCCTTCTGGGGACCCATACCTCCTCAGCTCTCCATGCAAATGCGATTCATTCCCTTGGAGGCGCCTCGTGTGACTCTACAGAATGTTCCAGATGTTCATGTCTCTAGAACACATCATCTTCCTGGTCTTCCCTTGATGTATCATGAGTTAGCATTACATGATTCTTTTCTGAATTTGTTTTCCCAGTCAGATGGCAAGTTTGGTGGAATCAGGCCCTACCTTTTATTTTTTTACTTATGGTGAGAGAACTCCAGAAAGCCTCCCCGTTGGACAGGCAGTAAGAAACAGCCGATGAAGTAGATGTCCACTCATCAACAGAACAAAATGTCTAATCCCAACTTCGGCTCTCCTTTAGAAGTGGAATACACAGGAGAATTTGATTTGAATTAAGTTTGTCCTGCTTTTACTTCCTTCCCATCTGAAATTAACTTGAAGTAATGATGCTAGACAAAATTTTTCTTCAGCACTAAATGAAAAGAGAAGTCAAGTCAGGCATGGCCGTATGTACTGAAAGTCCTAGTCTTGAGAGGCTGAATCAGGACTGTCGGGAATTTGAGATCAGCCTGGGCTACAGAGTGAATCCTAGGGCGGCCTGAACTGAATTAGAACCAGATTTTTTTTTTTAAAGTTATATTTAAATCAAAGAGAAATTAAAGTTTAAACTGTAGGAAATTGTTAAGTTTAAGTAAAACCAAGATACTTTTAATTTTTTTTTATCATATTAAGAATATCTAGGGGGAAAATGACCTTTTATTTTTTGCAGCTGAGCAGATGTATTCCCATGGCTTCATGAGACTGCTGTAGAGGCAACACTGCTCAAAGGAAGACTTTATTCTCAAAAATTTAAATTACAGTTCAAAGAATTTCTGCTGATACCATCAGCCCTACAAATGAAAAAAAAGCCAGAGTAATTGACATTATATATTAAGAGTTTGGCTCAACAACACAAAAATTCAAACCATGGAAATTCAAAGAAAAAGGAACACTGAGAAGCAATATTTTTATGATCACTTGATGGGGTGCTCATTCAGCACCTTCTCATTTTCATAAAAGTAAACATGACTTCACCGCAGCATGAACCACGCTCATGGTTGACAACTCTTGATTATTTCTGGCCACTTCCTCCCACCCCTAACCAGGGCTTATTAGGAAACTAGCTGGGAGCCTGATGCAATTCAGAGAGAAAATAATCCCACTCAGATGATAAAATCTTTAGAGATGACAAAGGAGAAAGATGACCAAGAGAAGATATCGTTTTACCCACTGAAATGGTGGCTTCTGAGAAGCAGGAATGCTTCCAAGGGGAGAGGTCAGAGCTTGGGACAGGAGCTATGAAAGTTCATAAAAGAAGCCACAACAGGTTTGAAATCTAAGACAAATCACAAGACATTTGTCAAGCCTGCTTGTGGAGAAAGCTATTTCAGACATAATGTAATGCCAAGTCTCTTGTCTGGAATTTGAGAACCTTTCCCTTGCTTTTGACAAATTAATATTCAAGCAGGGATATGGTTTGTTTGTACAAGGGAATGTGAAAGGTATATTTACCATTTGGCATTAGATGTCAGAGTTCTAAACTGAAATTACATTATTGATGAAGTTATTAGAAGGTCTCAAAATGAATTGGAGCATCAAAGAAAAGTTTACATAAAAATATCTCTTCTGAATCAGTGTTCAACCTAGGAAATATGACTTATATGACAGAAACAAAGTGGAAGAGAATAATAATAACAAAAGTGAACACAAAATGAGGACATTCCAAACAGGAGAGGAATCTAATCACCTAGCCATCTTTTTCCTCTTATAAGTTCTCTTTGTCATTCTTTTCATTTAAGTGTAAATTTACACAGCAATTCAGGAACTTGACTCATCCAACAGCCATTCATATCTGTTATGAATCTACTTTGGTTAACTTTGCTAAAAGTTTCCCTAGAAAAATGTCCCAGTTCTATTCGGTTTTTAGAATGTTTTTGGAAGGAGTTCTACAGGGTAGTCTCATTTTTTAAAAAATCATGTTTTAAGGATTGTTCCTCAGTTGTGAATCTTTATATTTGTTTTCTCTGCTTTCCCCCATTAATTAAATTAGCCAGTGTTTTTTTTATTATGTTGCTCCTTGATAAAGTCCAGTATCTTGTCTCAATGCTTAGATCGAAATTCTTTTACTGTCTCCCTGATAAACTTCTGCTTTTATATTTGCCATATCGCTCCTTCTATGGTATTTCAGTTTTTTTTATTTTTGTTGTTTAACTTTTGTGGTTGGGCATTTATCTTCTTTTCTTATTCCTTCTTATTCTTCTTTCCTTCTTTTAAATGTTCTTTTTATTTATTCTTCGAGTTTTTCATGTCATGCATCTCAATCCCATTCATTTCCCATATACTTCCTCTGCCCTTGCAGCAACCCCCCACCAGAAAAAAAAAATTAAGAGAAAAAAGAAAAGAAAAATAAGGTGGGGAGGAGAGATCTAGTCTTGGAAACTGTAGTGTGACATAGTGAGTCACGTAGTAAACACTTTTATCCATACATCTTTACTAGCAAGTGTTCACTGCAGAGAGTCAGTGGTCTGGTTTGAGGCCTCTGGTTTCTATACACTATTGATTCTGGGCCCTCACCGGAACCCCTCTTGGTTATCCTATTGTTGCCCTGTGTGTGGAGATCCTGCCGCTTTGGGTCTGCAGGACCGGTCCCTTTACATGCTCCAGCAGATCACAGATGGGGTGGATGTTGGTGTGGGCCCACATAAAAGCTTGGTTCTGCTGGATTGGTCAACCTGCCAGCTTTAACTTGTCCTCACCACCAGGGGGAACTCTTCTGCATAATCTTGGTAGTTTTCCCTTTGCACTGATGAGCGAGGGGTGGGACCAGTCCTCCTGCCTTCGTCTTCAGGGCCAGCTCTACTGTGTTGCCTAAGCACCTCCCTCAGGCATTGATGGGCGGAGGGGGGCATCTCTCTTCTGCCCATGCCACCACATGACAGCTTTTCCATGCTCACATTATTGCGGCGGGCTCACCCATACTTCTGCCAATGGGGTTGCTTCTATTTTGCTGCCCAGGAGAGGTTCCAGGGCCTGCTTTTCCGAGGGTTACAGCTGGTGGCGGGCAGGAGCAACTCTCCCACCCTTCCAACCTCAAGGCCAGCACTTGCGCCTGCCTCAGACATTGATGGGAGGTGGTGGGGGGCAGAGGTCTTCCCTTTGCTTTAGAAACAACTTAAGACTATGGATGATTCCCCTCTGATAACAACTTTAAATATGGTGCCATGAACATTAAAATGTGTTTTCATGATCATTCATCCTCACAGTTTCTGCTATTTCCGGTGCCCATTTACTTTTTAAATAACTGTTTGTCCAGTGTTATGGCCATATCACACACACAGTGCACCTGATCTTGTTTGAATTTGGAAGCGATGCAGAGTCAGACCTGATTAGTGCTTGGGTATGAGAAGTACTTTACTCTCCATATGGAATCGGTCCAAGAGTCCATTAACAGAGGGATGAGGCGAAAAACCAAAACAAACACTCCAAAGAAAACAACCATGATCTATGTACAGAATGAAATTTTACTGATATGCAAAGAAGAATTGAATCACGTCCTTTGTAGGAAAATTGGAGGCTATTATGTTAAGTGAAATGAGCTAGGCAAAGAGTCAAAGTGTCTCATGAAAACTAAAATTTTGTATGTGAAAACCGAAAACTGAGGACAATGTCATTATCAAAGCATGACAGGATGACCTGAACACGGAGGGTGCCTTCTAAGAAAAGGGAAGGTGATGGGGGTAGGGCAAGCAGCAGATGGTATTTAGAGGAGGAGATAGACCAAAACACAACAAGTGTATGTATGAAACCCATTATCTTATACAATTAGCATCACTGAGTAATAACAACAAGTATTTCATTATTTTTTATCTTAGCACTTTATAATTTTAAAGGTAGGGCAGATATTTAATATGTATAACATGAGGTTTTGATGTAAGTATATTTTATCTGATGGTTGTAACAATCAAGCCATTAGCACATGCACCATCTGACAATTTTTATGTCATATGGTGAGAAAAGATGATATCTAACCTAAAAGATTTCAGTTCTAAAATATGTTACTCCTATCATCATGTTGTGTGCTGCCTAGTTTTATGTCAACTTGACCCAAGCTAGAGTCATCAGAAAGGAGGGAGTCACAACTGAGAAAGTGCCCAGCCCACTGTGGCTGGGGCCATGCCAGAGCTGATGACCCTGGGTTTTATAAGAAGGAAGGCTGAGTAAGTCATCTGGGGGTGCCAGTAAGCAGCATTGGCTTCTTGACCTCTACATCAGCACCTGTGTCTAGGTCCCTGCCTCCTTTGAGTTCCTGTTCTGATCTCCTTCAATGATAAATCTGAAGGCGTAAGCCAAAGAAGCCCCATCTTCCCCCAGGTTGCTTTTGATCATGGTGTTTCGTCATAGCAATAATAGCCTAACTAAGACATGTTATATGTTAGATCTCAAGAACTTTTTCACAAGGAAAAGTTTTCATCCCTTGGCCAATGATTGTATCTCCATTTACTTTGTACTGATTTTATATTTCCAGAAAAACTATAAACACAGTAGAGAGAATCCTCATATACTCTTCAATCATTTTTGTCTACTATTAATATCTTATTATGTTATATCAGTCAAAGGTAAGAATCGATGTTGATATATTAATTAATATGGGTTATTCTTCATTTCTTATTTAGATTTCTTTACCTGTCCCTGTTCAAGTCTTTTTTCTGTACCAGAACCCAGTCCAGGTCACCACAGCGCACCTCACTGCAACATCTACCCTCTGTCTGTGACAGACAATTAATAAAAGTTTTTAAATGTCAATGAAGAAGAACCTTATCGGTAACTGAAGATTTGATTGGGTTGTCATTAGAGGGTGTTAGTGGTCTATTTTGTGTACCTTACTTCCCCCCACCCTTTGGCCTAAGAGAGAATCACTGTTGCACATACTCTGTGAGTACTTTGGAAGGAAATGTGCTCTCTTTTATTAGGGCATAACGTTCATTAACAATTCATGAGATCCATCCTTTTGATTGTGGCATTGGATCTTCTATACTTTACTGTCGTATGCTGAGAGTGATGTGCTAACATTCCATATTACAGTATGGTTCCTGGCCTTTCTCTCCATGCATATATGCTCATAACCATTTGCTTTTCATTTTGTATTGTTGTTACTGTTTAGCATTGAAGATCGTCCTTCACCACATTTAATAACTCAAATTCCCTTTTGTCTGACATCAAAACCTCCGGTGTCATTTTGTTATAATTTTCATTTTCTGTTCTACCTTCATTTTAAACTTTTCTGAATCATGTTCGTTTTGGTATTTCTCTGTACAGCATAAAACCAGGTCTTTCGAAAGTAATTGGGCATTTTTTTCTTTAATAGGTAACACAAGCTCATTTGTGTTTATTGACACAGCTGTTATGTTTGGTTTAATGCTTTAAAATTATTTTATAGGCACTATGAGAGATATAATGTCCATACTTTTTTATATGATATGCTTTCTTTGCTCTTAAAATATTTTTATTTTAATATTTTTGAAAATTTGTATTTTTCTATTTTCTTACCTAGTTTTTTACTATCTAGTTTTTGAGTTTTAGGTCATATTCTCTTTTCTTTTCTTTCTTTCTTTCTTTCTTTCTTTCTTTCTTTCTTTCTTTCTTTTTTTTTTTTTTTGAGACAGGGTTTCTCTGGATCTTTGGAGTCTATCCTGGCACTAGCTCTTGTAGATCACGTTGGCCTCAAACTCACAGAGATCTGCCTGCCTCTGCCTCCCAAGTGCTGGGATTAAAGGCGTGGGCCAGCACCACCTGGCTTTTATGTCATATTCTTTAATGCTGTTAACAATCAATGAGTTTAAGCTTCCTTTCTATCAGTCTCTCCTCCACACTCCCTTATTTTGAGTGCAGATCACATATCTAATTATTCTTCCATCCTGTTCTGACCTTATTCTTAATTGGACTAAATATTCTAAGCATTCACCATAAATTCTTTTTGCATTGTTTCTCTAATTTTCTCTCAGTTGGGTTAGGTTCATCTTCTAACAAGAAGCACACAGTTACACAATAAACCCCAAATTATTCACACTTAAACCTTCTGCATCTTTACATCTTCAATACATCAAGGTCAGCTTGGCTGGATATAAAGTATTTTCATACTTCAGTCCTGTGAAAATGGTAAGCATGAATGTGTTCCCAGGTAGCTGTCAACTAAAGAAATTGATGTCGGTTGGGAGGCTGTCAAAAAGTCCTAGCTGAATATTTAGCTCCAGTTTGAGTCATGTTAACTACTACTGTTATTCAGTATTCATTATTCAATATTATTCTATTAATTTTTTGACGTTTATGAACCAGGTGTTGTGTTTACATAACATTCATATAACTCATTTCTGTTAAGAATTGTCTTTTATGATGAACAAATTGAAGCTTTTAAAAATGATAAATATCACTAGTCATAAGATGAACTCTGGTTCGGAATTGATCTAAACCTACACATATTTGCTCGAAGGTCTAATTGGGTGACAGCTGAGATCACAGACTACAGTGTCAGATATTCTGGGTTCAAATATTGTCTCTAGGGTTTACTAGCATCTTTTTGTTGGGAAAGTCACTCACTGTCTCTGTGCTTCTACTACTCTCCCTATTAAACAGACCACTTTCTTTTATATCTCTGCCCTTTCTAATGTGTTCATGCATGGATAGGAGAACCCTTTTGCTGTATTTTACTTAGAATTCAGCTTGAGGGTGACTCATTCATGAAATTTTCTTCAGCCACCATTGCATCCCTCTTCCTTTAGCCTTTTAGGGTGACATTCAGAATGAAATCTGGTCACATCTTTTCTATAAATCCTGTCACAATTATTTTCCAGTCCGATTGCTACTGTATCACAAGCTTCTAGGCAGAATGCCATTGTAGTAAGAAAAAACACTCTCATGGGAGATATTCTGAGATTCGATACTGGTGTTAATATTTCTAATGGTTTTGCTGTGACTAAACTACATAACTCTACCTTTTCTTTGAAAAACAAAAAAAGTGAAATGTATGCCCTGGCAATGCTGAAGCATGCATGGGAAGCCCGTATATCGCAGTTCCGTTAAACTTGTTTATATTGGGTTTTGTGGTCTAAGTCTACGAGGACAACTGACCAGCTCTCTTCCTCAAGAGGGCCCCAGATCTCATTACAGATGGTTGTGAGCCACCAAGTGGTTGCTGGGAATTGAACTCAAGACCTTTGGAAGAGCAGTGGTCTTAACTGCTGAGCCATCTCTCCAGCCCCCTAACTTTTCTTTCTTAGTAAGTTGTGCCCTGCTTGGTAAGTGCTTTCAATATTTTAGATACCACTATTGTCAGTAATTGAACCAATGACTCTCCGGTTGAATGTGATGGTAAATTTTGCTTGCCATCTTCATGGCATTGAGAGTTACCTAGGAGACACACCCGTGAGCCCATCTTGGGTGGCGTTTCCAGAGAGGTTTAAGTAAGGTTGGAAAACACATCCTGAGTGTAATTAGTACCACCTCATGGACTGGAGTCTTAGACTGAAAAGAAAAAGACAAGACAAAACCAAACCAAACAAAAAACAGTAGAGTACCAACGTTCTTCTCTCTTTTCTTACGGATTATGGATACCAAGTGACCATCTGCCTTACACTCAGGTTGCAATGCTTCCCCCATGATGATCTATACCCTGAAACTTTGAGCTTTTGTGAAATAAACCATTTTTCATTAAGATGTTTTCTGCTGGTGTTTGGTCAAAGTAATGAGGAGAGTAACTAATACATGGGTTTTTATTTTTTTTCCTAATTGTTAGCTGAGGTTGGAAGTCTAAAACTGGAAGTAGAACCGCTAGTCTCTTCATCGTTCCCCTAAAGATGAGCATATAGAAGAGGAGTCTGTATGGAGACAGTTAAAAGTCTAAATGCACGGCAGTATCAAGACTGCTTCAGAGTTTAGGAAGAAAATAAAGGGGAGGCTCAATTTTATGATGAAGAAACGATTTGTCTGGCCAGAGGAGACACTTGAAATAACATGGGAATTCTCTATATTAGATGCCACATAGTCTATTTAGGGCACAGTGATAGATACCTATAATCCAGCAATCAGAAGGCATGAACAGAAGCATTGTGGATTGTAAGTAGTGAAATACTGACTCCCAAATGACTCAAACTACCTTTAGAAGCATTGGATTAGACTGTATAGAGTTTTACATTTAAAAGACTAAGAAAAAAAAAAGTAAGGATATATTGAGCTTTTTAAGATTTCACTTCAAAAGCCAAGTGACATCTATTTTATTTTTCCACTAAAGACAACATACCTATCTTGATGGGTTTTCTCTTTCTGTTACGCCTGACTGTACAGGGTCGTCTTCAAGGTAGACCACTGTTGTCAAGATGGCACTCTAGCACATTGGAAGGGCGTGTTCTAGCATGTGCGAGAGTGAGTGAGGCCTTGGGTTGAAACCCCAGCAACTGCAGCTTTAAAAAAAGGAGCAAAATCTTATCCTTACCTTTAATACTCCATGACATTTAAAAAGTTTTGTTTCCTTAAGAAGATTTCAGTGGTGGAGTAAGAGGGACAATCACATAATATCCTTCTTTAATGAGCTTTCTGCAATGGAGGTCGCAGAGTTTAATGGAATTAATTTGGCTAATTTGGCTAGCACATTTAAGTTTAAAAGGAACAGTGGCACCTTTGCCAGCCGGCACGGATTCTGACAGGCAGAAACTCGAATCCTGCCAATTTCATGCAGAAGTGTGGTTTTGGCTGAAAAGTAGCTCTCAAGGGTGCTGGTTTCTGAGATGACAGACAGACAGACAGACTGACTGACTGAGAGACAGATCAGCTAATATTCCTGGACTTCCATGGGAACAGATTCCTTGAGTCCTTCAGGTTCTCCTCGATCTGACTCGGGGACCCATTTACAATATGTACTAAAAGTACATTCTGGTTGAGGAGATGTAGGCTTCCCTGGGACTTAGCAGAGTTGAAGAAGGTTAAGTTCAAAGGTCAAAGTTACAGCTTCCTGTTGTAGATGCAGCCTTGTGTCCCATGATTTCCCCTTTTCCACCTTCACTTTCTATTTTATTTGGGCTTAAGAACAATAACTTTGCATTGGTGTCACATGCTCTGGAGGAAATGTGTGTTGATGTCACCAAACACCTAAAGGTGTCAGTAGCAGGCAGTAGATGGACCACACTTAAATCAGTAAAGATACAACTTCAGATTGAGACAGGCAACTACCATTGATTGACTCTTCATCTTTTTCTTTTTTTTTTAGTTCTATTGGTAACCTTGGCTATTTTATTTTCAATATTCTTTTTATTTATTTATTTATTTATTTATCTTTTATTTTATTTATTTTATTTATTTATTTATTAAAGATTTCTGCCTCCTCCCCACCACCGCCTCCCATTTCCTTCCCCCTCCCCCAATCAACTCCCCCTCCCTCAGCAGCCCAAAGAGCAGTCAGGGTTCCCTGCCCTGTGGGAAGTCCAAGGACCTTCCACCTCCTTCCATGTCTAGTAAGGTGAGCATCTAGACAGCCTAGGCTTCCACAAAGCCAGTATGTGCAGTAGGATCAAAACCCAGTGCCTTTGTTCTTGACTTCTCAGCAGCCCTCATTGTCCGCTATGTTCAGCGAGTCCGGTTTTATCCCATGCTTTGCAGTGTGGCGGTTTCTCAGGAAATTCGGGATCAATCTATCCCTGGACCCAGCAATATCACACTTGGGAATATACCCAAGAGATGCCCTATCATACAACAAAAGTATTTGCTCAACTATGTTCATAGCAGCATTGTTTGTAATAGCCAGAACCTGGAAACAACCTAGATGCCCTTCAATGGAAGAATGGATGAAGAAAGTATGGAATATATACATATTAGAGTACTACTCAGCAGTAAAAAACAATGACTTCTTGAATTTTGCATGCAAATGGATGGAAATAGAAAACACTATCCTGAGTGAGGTGAGCCAGACCCAAAAAGAGGAACATAGGATGTACTCACTCATAATTGGTTTCTAGCCATAAATAAAGGACAATGAGCCTATAATTTGTGATCCTAGAGAAGCTAAATAAGAAGGTGAACCCAAAGAAAAACATGTAGTTATCCTCCTGGATATTAACCTCTGTCTTCTGAAAGGAGACAGAGACAGAGACCCACATTGGAGCACCGGACTGAAATCCCAAGGTCCAAAGGAGGAGCAGAAGGAGAGAGAGCACAAGCAAGGAACTCAGGACCATGAGGCGTGCACCCACACACTGAGTCAATGGGGATGTTCATCTTTTTTTTTTTTTAAAGATTTATTTATTTATTATATATACAATATTCTGTCTGTATGTATCACTGTGGGCCAGAAGAGGGCACCAGATCTCATTACAGATGGTTATGAGCAACCATGTGGTTGTCTGAAATTGAACTCAGGACCTCTGGAAGAGCAGTCAGTGCTCTTATCCTCTGAGCCATCTTGCTAGCACTGACTCTTCATCTTTTTATACTCATGTGCTACTTGAGTTGGGGACTTAACCTTCTCAAGAGCATCTACTATATAGGTAAGCACTAGGTGAAGTAATTTAAACATTCAATGTTAGTTATTATAGGTGGACTTTTCTGTCTAGACCTCCCATCAGCTCTCTCCTGCCAGTCGCTTCCCAAATAACCACACAGAGATGTAATATTAATTATAAATGCTCAACCAATAGCTTAAGCTTGTTTTTCGTTAACTTAAACTAGCTCATTTCTATTAATCTATGTGCTGCCCCAAGACTTGTTTACCTCATGTAGGTACTTCCCATCCTGCTGGTTCTGCATCTCATGGTGTCTCCTCAGACTTTGCCCTTCTTCTTTCCAGCATCTTCTGTTTCTGGCTGTCTTGCCTATACCTCCTGTCTAGCTAGTGGCTGTTTAAATTTTCATTAAACCAATCCAAGTAACAAATCTGCACAGGGTACAAAGGATTGTTCCACAGCAAGTTATCATTAAGACATAGATAACATCTTCTCTACTTCTTTTTCTTATCCAGATTCTAGGCTTCTTGGTTTTGAGTAAAACCGCTTAGATAGATAGGAAGGGCAAAGGAAAGAGAAGGCCACAGAGACTTTACAGGGAAAGGAAGAGCACGAGACGTGTGTTCCGAGAACATCTGAGAGTGGGCTCAGACCACTGTTAGGTCTGGAAGTTGAGACAGAGCAGATGGTAAGGCTATGGACCATGTAGTAAGGAGAGGAATATGCTCGGAGATGAAGTGTGAAGAGGTTGATTGCTCATAGGAAGACACTTGGAATTGATGAAACATTTAGTACAAATGTCAAGCCAGTGAACACAGGGACAGAGAAAATAATCTTTTACTTATTTATAGAAATTAGTATGGAAACAACTATGTTATGAGTTTGATAGTCTTTTTCTGGATATATATTCTCTTATTTATTTCTCTCAAATAAAATATGTACTTAATTTTACTTTATGTGTATGAATGTTTTGCTGGCACATATGTCTGTGGACCATGTGTGTGCCTAGTGCCCATGGAGGCCAAAAGAGGGCATCAAATTCCCTGGGGCTGGAGTTAAGAGATGGTTGTGAGCTGCTGCTATGGAGGTGCTGGGATTAGAACTCCCGTCCTTTGGAAAGGCAGGTAGTGCTTGTAACCACTGAGCAATCTCTCCAGTCACTACTCTTACTTTTTTTAAATTTTGAGATTATAATATAGTTAAACATTTCTCCCATCCCTTTCTCTCCTTCAAACCGTCCCATATACTCCTTCCTGCTCTCCTTCGGATCCATGGGCCTCTTTTGTCATTAGTTGTTACTGCATGCACACATCTTTTAGTAGCATATAATTTCCTTATTTTTGTTCATCAGTATTTGAGACATTTAAAGCTAAATGTCTGAATTTGTGCTTTTTTGTTTAGAGGATATTTATGCTATAATTTTGGAATCAATATTGTTTGTGGGGGGTTTCCTCAAAGAATTTGACCCTGGTCTGAAGATATATTGAATTGCTTTTTATCTTAAACACTGCAAAGTTGATAAAGCTATACTTCCTGGATCTTAGGAGCTCTGATTATTCAGTACTGGACTCCTTGCTTATCAGTTCATTGAGTAGGAATTAAAATGTTCCTTCTGAAAGAGCTTTGTGGGGCCAGGCTGTGGTGGTGCACACCCTTAATCTGAGCTCTGGGGAGACAGAGGCAGGTGGATCTCTGACTCTGAGGTCAGCCTGGTCTACAGAGGGAGTTCTAAGACAACCAGAGAAACCCTGTCTCAAAAAATCATAATAAATAAATAAATAATAAATAAATAAATAAATAAATAAATAAAATTAGAAATAAAACGCCGTGTGTGGGTACTTCAGTTATCAATTCCAGACACATTTTTTTTTCTAGGTCTGGGGAGGAAAAAAATCAAAAAAGAGTGAATGAAAAGTAAGCACTGGTAGAAAATGTACATTTCACTTTAGTAAATAATAAAAGTATTTATAATGCAACTGCCAGTTTCTGGACAAGGAAAAATTATGTCTGCTAAAGATTGAATCCTCATCACATTTGGGTGAAAAAAAATCTTTTCCACTACCAATGTCAATTTGAAGCCTTAATTAGTCATGTGTACTCCTAAAAATGAAGAAAACTGTTTTTATACTCTTCGGTGGGTTTACTTCTTCGGATGTTCAGTATTGTTTCCCAGATCTTTGTGTTGCCATTTCATCTCGTTTTCCTTCTCTCTCAAGGTGAATCTGCGGGTTATGAAATCGTTCAGTTCCATCTGACAACTTCTTTATTGACTTTTGAAGCATATTTTTGAGAGAGTTAAATATTTTGTACTGACATAAAACCATCAATGTATTGCTTGGAACGTGTATTCTCTCACCTGTTGTAGAATATTATTCTAAGGTGTGTTACTTATGTTTCTGCTCTGGAACATTTGTTTAATGATGCAGAGATCTGTTTGATTAAATAAAATTCTCCAGCAGTACGGAGGCTGAGTCAGCAACTACCTGACCCGAAGCTGGGAGGAGCCAGGAAAAGGGTTATTCAGGGGAGCAAGGAGACTTGGGAGGAGGTGAACTAGGTGAGCTGCTTGCTATTCAGCCTCTTTGGGGAGCAGAATTCTACCTCAGGGTTTGAATCTTGAGTTCTTTGGAGGGACAGAGATTTAGATAAAATCCTTTTGTAGCTTTGAAAGAGTCAGTGCCTGAGGGAACAGAATTTCCTCAGGCTGTGGCTCTTGCTGCCTAACCACTGCTGGTAGGGGCAGAGTTGCGGTTGCTGATTAGGATAACTTTCGTGTAAAAGGCAGCAACAATACAGAAAGGAAACGTTGCTCACCCCTGCTGCTTCTAGTGAGAACCCATTGATCATTTGACTTGGGGCCTTTTTGCAACACATTTTTTGGCCTTATTTTGTGCTTGTATTTTTGTTGTTACTGTTTTGTCTCTTGAGACAGGGTTTCTCTGTGTAGTCCTGACTGTCCCACAACTCACTTTGTCCACCAGGTTGGCCATGGATTCAGAGATCTTCCTGTCTCTGCCTCCCAAGTTCTGGGATTAAAGGCTAGGGCCACCACCGCCAGGCTGTCTTTTTGTTTTTAAGATGTAGTCTTCAACCTTGGTTTCCATAGGACTGTCTGCAATACCAATGGCTCTAGTTATATCAGCTACCACAGTTAGACACATTTAAGCTGCTATTTATTCTGCTTCATACTTTCAACCTTCTCTTTTCTAATGATGGAGCGCCAATAAGAACTTAATAAATAAACCTTTTGATGTGGCCCCACAGCTCTCAAAGCTAGCATTATTCTCTCCCCCCCCCCCCCGCATATGTGTTTATATGTATTTACATGCTCCTGTTTGCATGAGGCATGCATATGTGGGCCGGAGGACAATCTGGGATATTGCTATTCAGACGATGTTCACACCTTTTCTGTTGCTTTTGTTTTGAGACTGAAATTCTCACTGTTGTAATTTCCTGGCCAGTGAGTCGTTGGGATCCCTATCACTACTTCTGTGGTTCTGAGATTACATGCATGCCATCATGTCCAACTTTTATTATGCAGGTTCTGGGGAGAAAACTCGGGTCCTTGTCCTTGAGATGCAAATACTTCACCAAAACATTTGTCTCCCCATCCTTCTTTGATCTATTTTTAACTTGGGTCACCTTCCTCTTTCATCTCTACTCTGATGCTAGCCTTGTCTAGTAACGTTTATTTTTCAGAAAAAGAGCATTGGGGATATGAATACAGCTGCATGCCTGAGGTTCTAGGTTTAATTTCTAGCACTGGAAAAAAAGTTATACACATATAAAACAAATAAATATATATAAACTTATACAACTATAAATTATTATATAAATATATGTTGGTAAAATAACTGACAAAAGCAGACTAAGAAGCAATGGTTTAGTTTGGCTCACAGTTTGAGGGTATGGTCTGTAATAGTGGGAAAACATGACAGTGAGGGAGGAGGCGCTAGCTGTAGTGGTAAGAACATGAGATAGCTGGCCACATTGAGTCTGAGATGCATGCTATTGTTGTTTGTTTTCTTGTGTGCATCTAGTCTGGGAATCTATCCCATGGGTACATTTCTCAAGAAACATCAGAACATGAATATCATGAAATAAAAGTCTGAGCATTTGTTTAATTTTCTACATATGATGGTAAACCCTTCCTTCCCCTCAGCTGCTTAAAAACAAAAACAACTTTTATTGATTCTTTGTGGATTTCATATCATGTGTCCCCATCCCTCTCATCTCCCTGTCCCCTCAAATCTGCCCTCTGCCCTTGCAACCTCCCTCAAGTCAAAATCAAATTTAAAAGAAAAACCGAAAAAACAAACAAAGCAAGGGAACAAAACAAAACAAACAACACCAGCAAAACCAAAACAAACAAAGCAATCATTATTGTCATCTTGTCATGGAAGCTGCAGTGTGGGCCACTGAGGCACAGTTTCCCCTTTAGTCCATTCATTGTTACCTGCAAGTGTTCATTGCCACAGGTTGGAGGCCTCGGTTTTCTGCTACCCTACCAATAATGAGTTCTTGCTGGGGCTCCTCTGTGTCATGGAGACCCTGCTGTTTTGGATCTGTAGATTTGTCTCCTTCACATGCTCCAACAGTTCAAAGATGCAGTGTATATCACGGTAGGCCACCTCATAGGCCTGGTTAGGGGTCTGGGTGGTAGCTGGGTTGCTCAGGCGGCCAGCTTTCCCTCATCGCCATTACCTAGACAAGCTCTCCAGCACAGCCTCAGCTAGCTCACCCAATGCAGCATACAACAAGGAACAGGGCCAGTTCTTTTGCCCCCATGAATTCAGGTTGGGGTCACCCACACTCAGATCACCAGGACTAGTTCTATTGTTCTGCCCAGGCAAGGTGCAGAGCCCTCTCTCCTGATTGCTGTAGGAGGTATACGAGAACAGGCCCTGCACCCAACCTGGTCAGCACACTAGAGATGACCCTTTTGTTGGGGGTGCAGATGAGCCAGCCCTAAGGGTGTCAGAGTAGAAGAGCTGACCCCCCCCCCCCCAGCTGCTTTTGGTCACAGTGTTTTTTATCACAGCAACAAAAAGCAAATTAGAACAGAACTGGTTTCAAGAAGTCCAACAAAAACAAGCACTCGAATATAGGGAAGAGCATACCTTTTATGGTGAGGGAGAATAAACGCTATGGATTTTTTTTTCTTTCAGGGAATTTGGCAGTTTCTGGTAAAATTTAAGACACACATACTCATAAGAAGTAATTTCACTTCTAGAAATACGTATGTGCTTATAAATGCAAAAAATAAAAGTAATAATCATTAATTCAGCTGTAGCTTCTATACAGTGAGAGCTTCAGGCTGGATTCTTGTTCTATATACTTTTTATTATTATACCACTCAAACACCAGGGAATTCTTCAAGGAGTTATGAAAGAAGACAGTGTATATAACCCAAAGAGTAAGATTAGTGATATCAGTTTCTATCATGAATACATCTTGTTTTTATGACTCTATGTGTTACATAAGAAAAAAACATTACGAATAAACCAAATCACAAACAACAAATGCATTAAAATCTGTTTGATTATTAACTATGGATTGAATACAATAACCCATACCTAAGAAAACACATTCAAATGTTAGATGACTTACTATTTCATAAGGATGAGGAAAGGCAATATTTTGAACAAACAGAGACATGTTATACCAATTGCTAAGTCATCTGGTGCAGATAACAGTTGCTATAGCAATCCAGAGAAGGATTAGTACATGTTAGCTTCTGTCAGGCAGATTCATCTCTATGATTCCTGCTGCCCTGAATTTCTCCAATTTCTATATCTAATGTTGCCCGGGTGGCTCAGTAATATAGCTATGGCTGTTGATCCATCTGCTCTACAACTGAGGCATCCATTTCTTCTGGCTCAGGTTTAAGTCCCTGTTGTTCCTTTCAAATTACGACCAACACCTAAAGTAACTGCAAACTACAGACACGGAAGAGAAATGTGGTGCTTTTACCTGTCAGGTTTGCTGGCCCTCATCAATAAGTTTCCTTTGTAATCTAAGCAGGGCACTACGGCACACTGTTCAACGCAGATTCTGAGTTAGACTTTTATGCCAGCAGCCCCACTACTGAGCTGTGTGACACTGACAGTCTACTGTCACTCACATTATCATCTCATTTTCCCTAATATAGAGTCACTAATACCTTCCTAGTGTACTTTCAATGAAGTCGTAATGAGTCAATCTATAATACAAAGTGTTTAGAACAGTGGCTGGAACAAATAAAAGCTTTAAGGTATAGCTGTTGAAGAAGTTTTAGTTACTGGGTTATTTCCGGGGTTTCCTTCCTCATCATGAAACTGTGTATTTCCTCAGGGATGCTGGTTGTACTCTGTTCTGGATGACCCCAACACATGACTTGGCAGATTAAATCACATGTGATCCTCTGGCACTTTCTTATCAGCTTGACTCTCAGTTGCTGGCTTCAGGTACCAGTGTTTCACTCAGACTTGGGCAATGCAGCTGCCGTTTCATGCATTCAGCTGGACAAATGTGGAAGGTAAATGAAGTTAAACTGAGAAGAACAAGAGAGTTTCCAATAAGTTTCCATGGAAACAAAAAAACAACAGAGAGAGCGAAACCTGTTTTCTGAGACTATTGGAGCAGCTAATAAGAGTAGCTTGATAATGATGAGTTTTATTGTCAACTAACGAATTAAACAATGTGTGTGTGTGTGTGTGTGTGTGTGTGTGTGTGTGTGTGTGGTGGGATCTATGTAGCTAGGCTTGAGATTAACTCAGCCTCAAACTTGAGAGCCCCCTCTCCCCTCCCAAGAGCTGGAGCTCCAGGCATCTGCCACTAGGTCTAATTTGAAAAGGATACAATAAGGCCTCAGACATTTGTCATACTTCCTTTACTTGGTTGTCATGGAGACATGAAAAGGGCCATGAAAGACAAAATGATAAAACAGTAGAAGGAGAAAGTAAGTTTGAAAGGAACACAAGAGAGTTTCTGAATTGTCTCCGTGGTTGATACGGTATGAATGTCCCCATCAGAACTCTTGTTGAAATTAAAACCTCACTGTGACTTATCCAAAGGTCACAAGGACAGAACCTTTATGAATGGGTTTATCCATTCATTGATTAATAAACAGGGAAGTTACTACATCATTCAAGAGTGGCTCTGCGATAAGACAGAGTTTGGCTCTGTCCTTCACATGTGTCCACCATTCCTAATGTGACGGTCTACTCTCTCTTTGGAGACCATGCAGAGAATACCTACCAACAAGAAGTTGTGTGTCCCATGTCACCTCTCAATCTTGGTCTTCCCAGGTGCCAACACTGTAAGAAAAAAACTCTTTTTATGAGTCGCTCCATCTTAGGTTTCCTGTTCTACTTTAGAAGCAGAAAATAAACCTGGACAAAGGTCTCCCTTTGCCTTAAAAGAGATGTTCATTCATCACAGCAGTGTTTGGATGAACTGAATGTAGAGAAATGAAGGCTATCTTCCCTCTCACTGACAATCTGATATTTTATTGACTAAAATTTGTAAACGTTTTCTAGACCCTGAGGTGGCATATTTTATGATGTTGCCTGTTACATAATTACTGTGACTACCGCTTTCAAATTGTTAATTCAGCTTCTTTTAAACGTGGATTGAGTTACATGCCTCTTAGAGAGAAAACATAAATCATCTCTTTTGGTTTAGGTGTTTTCTATAATTTTAGTAGGCACCATGCTTAATACAGATGTTTATCAGAAAAAGCCAGCAGGCCATTTGGACTTTTGAAAGCGAAAACCTTCACTGTAAGATTCGATCGGAAGTCATGGGGTTCAGACATGCATTTCATGCCGGAAGATAATGATCTTACTGTTAACGTGTCTTTACTAACTTTGCTTCTCGGTTTCAGACAAACTATAAGTCAGATTGCCTGGATGCGATGCCAAAGCTCAAACAGCCGAACTCATCATCCTCTGACTCATTTTCTTCGGCTCCTGACTCATGGTTCTTTGTTCATGTGGATCTGCGCAAGAAGAGCTCTCAAGATAAACTCCAAGTGCCCTGTGTTCTTTTGTAAGGCAGTAGGCGATCGCTAGTAATGGCTACCATTGTCTCTCGGATGTGTGCTGCCTTTTACGGGCAGCATCGTGAGAGGCCAATGAATACCACCCACGGGGCTCCAGCCTTTCTTCTCCATTCTCCCAAGCACGTCCTTCACTGTCTTCCTGTCTCCAGGATGACGCAAATGAACTTTGGTTCTTGGAACCAATTGGAAGACCCTCTATGTGGGAGCTGGCAAAACTGAGTCAGCTCTCTCCTCCCGTTCAGTGCTCCCTTTCCGTGAGCTACCTGTCCGTTACCTCACCCACTTCTGAGATTCAGTTTGCAGTTCCAGCCTTGCTTTCCTTTGTTCTCACATCCTGATATCCCTCTCTCAGCCGGACTAGTTGCTGAGGTAGGCTGATAGATTCCTCAGGGAACGTAGCAGCCGAACTGCACACAAAGAGCAGATGTCTTGGGAGTAGCCGACTTGGACTCGCTTTTGTAATCACAATGTATAAAAGGCATTATCTTAATACATATGGGCAAACTTCATTGCTCTGTCTCAACCCAACTTCCTCTATTTGAGAAAAAAACCTTAAAGGAAATTGGGTTGAAAGGCCAGGAAACAAAAAAAAAACTAGGAAAGAATTTTATACAACTGGGGACCTTAAAAGAAGCCAGCTCTCGGGGCTGGGGAGAAGACTCACCGAGTAAAACCTGCTGGTGAGCTTGAGGATCCAACTTCACCCATGTGAAGGCTGGTGAGGCGAACACACTGGTCACTCCTCTGGTGGCAGCTTGGTGACAGTGGAGAGGATGTACAGAGACAGGAGGATCCTGGTTGCTCGGTGGCCAGCCAGTATAGCCCAAATATAAGCTAAAAAAACCAAGTGTAGCTCAAAAACTAAAGCGGAGACCAATAACAAAAGACATCTGAAGTTGCCCTCTGACCTCCCACATACATGCGCAGTTGAGAGCCAACAGATATATTTAAAAAAGAAGAAAGAACCCAGCTCCAAATTGGGATATATTCTCTAATAGCGATTATACTTATTTGCAATGAACAGTGTACGCCGCTTCGCTAGAATGAATCGTAATTTTAAGAAGTAATCCCAGAGAAAAGATAGAGCCTTAGGTTCAAGACAGTGTCCATCTTGGCTTGTCCCAAGAGTCAACAAAAAATCAGTTTGAAGGTAATCTCCCGTAGCTTCTCCTGCAGAGAACTGATGGCTTTGTTTAGTGAACATTTAAAATCCTAGAATCAGAAGTATAGCCGGGGAAGATGAAGATGATTTACATTCTTGGCCTTGAGCATATTCTGCTAACATAGCTGCTTTTGGACACAATTATAATATACAGTGACGTGTCAATAGAAAGACCATGCTGAGAACATGCTGGAAAAAAAAGATAAGACTATGAAACAAAGAAGACATTCACAGAGGTGAGAGACATAGCCTACCAACATAGGAAATGGATCTCTATCCCACCTCAATCCTGGCCCAAGGATTGCTCCACAGAAACTTATTTAACTGTGCCTTAAATGATGATGATGTGGATACAGAAGGTCATCAAACGCCAGCATCAGACACTGGGGACATAATGAAGGCAGTGAAAAAATATATGCTCTCTCTCTCTCCCTCCCCCCCCCTCTTTCTCTCTCAGAATTGCACCCAAAAGATTCTCCATCAAAGAGAAGGTCTGCTGGTCCAGGTATATGCTGTGTTATGACCTTGGCAGGGAAGTCCTGCATCTTGCTGTGAATATGTCATTGCCTTTGTATAAAATGAGTGGTTTTCCCCCAATGATGACTGAGAACAATCTTTCTGCTTCTCCTCAGTGATCCTAATACTGATGAGAATCTAGTTTTTTTTCTAAATCCCAGAGGCCAGACCACAGGGTTCTTCAGACTGAGACATACATGAAAGTTAGATGCATTACCTGGTCCTTAACAAAAAAGAGGGTGTGAGATCTCGCTATAGTTCATACGATTCACAAGAAATAAATGAAAAGGGCTCCCAGAACAGCATCGATGCAATCAATTGTTCCTTCTCTTGGTAATTACAGGACCCTAATCTTATTTGGATTGGCTCGGTCAATGAAAGATCAGTTTCTATGGCAAACCATTTTGGTTAAATGCATGAGCCAATACCTAGAATACGTGAGCATCTTTCGGCTTCAGGGATTATACTTTTAACTTAGTAATATTCTTTGGAACATGTTACATTCTAATAAGTATCCAGGGTCTTAATGTGCTGGTGCAGAGTTATGACAGGTGACGACTACCCTGATGGTAGTGTCTGGAAAGAAAGTGTTGGAAACTGTTATTATCACGCCTTGCGTGACGTGCCTCAGATAGACAGTGGCAAAATGTTAGGTCTGTGAATTTATAATAAAAATCAACCGAGTCCTCTGAGACTTTGAGCAAACACATCCCTTCCATTTGATACAACGCTACCGCCCCATGTTGCTACTCTCCAATAATTTTAGCTTGCACTCATGGTCTAAGACTAGTCCCAAAGGGCAGTGGGGTTTAGCTTACAATAAAGTTCCAGAATAAGAAAGGAACTGAGAATTTTATTCCTCTTTTTCTGAAGGAAACTCAGGGTTATGAAGAAAAGCTGAGTCAATGCCAGACTCAGGAGTGTGCAGAGCCACAGCGTCTTTACTTGTCCCATTGTTCAGGGAATGTTGGAATGTGCCTAATGTATTTCCATTCCTTTAGGAACTGCTTGCTCTCTGTAGAAATTCAGTTTGCAGCCAAAAGCCATATGTCAATAAAACAGTGTGACTCCACAAAGAAACACGGGACCATGAAGCCGTTCCTGCCTTACGCCAAGGAAGCACTGCCGTTAGGTCGAAACCACTTATGTTAAGTAGGAATAGCCTAGGAAAACTCATACTTCTTTTGTTTAGTTGCAAATTCTTTTAAAATTAATTAGGAAAAATAAAAGCTCACCAAAGAGAGGGCTGGGGAATGAATTAGCCATTGCTTGATTGAGCTATTGGACGCTGTTTCTAATTTTTTTTCTGACCTAGGGTTATGAACTATGGATGCTCACCAAACATCTCTAAAGCTTTTAAACATGCATTTGAGCCCTGTCCAGATCTGTTAAATTTGTGTTTCTAGAGCAGGGTATGGCATAAGCTCCAGGGTTACTCAGAAGGGCAGGCTGGGTTAAGAATGGACCCCTAGAGCTGTGGTTATGGATGCAGAATGAGCTCCATGACTCCTCTTTCCTATCTTTTCTAGAATGTTCAGGGCTATATTTTTAGTTATTGGGTTTCCTTGTGTGACGGCTTGAGTAATTTGAAGGGGCTCATGGTTTCCCCATTCCCTGTCCCCTGCTTCTCTCCCTGTCTTGGAGAGGACAGAGAGGATGCATGTTCTCTGGAGAAAAGTCAGAGCACTGTGGAGTGGAAAGGACCTGGTAGCATGTCGGGTTGACCTGGTGAGGTCCTTCATTTTAGGATGTTTAGGATGACGTAGGAGTGGAGGAAGCAGAATCAAAGATTCCAGAGAGAAGCTGAGGACGAGTGTTGATGTATTAACTCTGAAATGTAGTTCCTCTGAGGAATGGGCTCAGGGAGGTGAGACACGCTGTCAGTTGGGAATCCTAAAAGTCTCTGCGAGTTTCTTAATGACGTCAGAGATCTGGGCCCTTTCCGTCACTCCATATCAGCTCTGGTGAGTGAGTTGGCCTTTGGTTATCAAACTTGCTCCTCATGGTCA
This sequence comes from Chionomys nivalis, assembly GCF_950005125.1. Taxonomy (NCBI): domain Eukaryota; kingdom Metazoa; phylum Chordata; class Mammalia; order Rodentia; family Cricetidae; genus Chionomys; species Chionomys nivalis. The sequence goes on from NC_080087.1 coordinate 117,029,671, forward strand.
CAAGATGACAGCATACAGGATTTCAAAGCAGGAAGAGAGAAGGTTTTAAAAGCAGGGGCAAGGCACTATGGAAGTCCTTTCTACAAAGAAGCTAAGGCCTTGCAGTTCTGCTTTTAGTCGGCCTCTTGTGGGTTACTGGTCAGATTATGTTAGACTGCCATCGTTAACGGAAAGAAACTACCATTGTGTATGGAGATTTTTATTTTTCTCAGCAGAGCAGACGGCAGGAAAGAAGAAAGGAGCTGGTGGACGAGAGAGTGGCTACAGGAGCATGCGATGGCTCATTGCCGCTCCATGGGCCGCGCTCTTGAATGATAACAAGCAATACCCAGAAAAATAAATCTGCAAGCTATTATTTTAGAAGGTTTTCAAGTTCATAGTCTGACTTGTTTGGGGATAGAACCGGAGGCCTGTCTTTTGAGGAATCCCTTCTGGTAGTTCTGATTCAGGGGATCTGTAGAACACACTTTCAGAAAATGGTTTTGAGAAAGCTGAAAATTGGCTCAGTGGCTCTCAAATCTGTTAGAAACCTTAGGAAACATCAAAGCAATGCTTGCACATGGACCTCTTCCACAAGCAATTCAGTAAAATGCCTGGGTTGGTAGTCTTGAACACCATATAAAAGTAGGCTGAGCTGTGAGGAGCAAACTTGGAAGTAACATTAACCCACTACTCTGTTTTCTGCTTTAGTTCCTGCTTCCAGGTCATTCCTTGAGTTCTTGCCCCAGCTGCCTTTGATGATGATGGACTGTGATACAGAAATATAAACCAATTAAACTCTTTTCTCCCCAACTTGCTTTTCATCATGGTGTTTTATCACAGCAATAGAAACCCTAACTATGACAACAGAGTTCTGGGGACCTGAAGAGCCTCTTGTCATCAGTAAGAGGTTTAGCACTTCCAATGGGACCATTTCGAATTCTGACAGGGAATCTAGTGCCACTGCGCTGAGAGAGACACTAACCTGGGTTCCTGAAACGAGTGTCTTTAAGACTCATGTCTGTGTGTTTATGCTTCTGAAGTGTCAGCCAAAGAGCCAGGAAGGTGTTAGTTCAAGCAAAGTGTGCATCGTGCACACCACTGGCTTAGCTCCACAGCGATGCATGGCACCGGATACAGACATGCTGTGGGTGTTGCTAGTTGTAGTTTCTGTAGTTTCTCATCAGGAAAATGATGACAAAATGATGGCACGTAAAGAAACCAAAGGAAGGGTTTGACATCCTATCCCACAGATGAGACACCATCTTTGTTCAAGATCATGCTCATGGAGAAAGCATAAAGATCAGAAAGAAAGAAAAAGCAAACCAGCAACACACAAAGCACAGTTCTACTTTCAGGGGGGAAAACACGTGGTGAGTAAGTAGGAAACACAATTTAGAGGTCACGTGGCATTCAAAAACCACATTGTTCGGTGCAAATGCACAGTGGGGAATTTACGTTATGTGGGGGTGATTTTGAATGAAGCAGAGTTCCCAAGTGTGAGAATAGAAGTGTAGTGTCATGGGATCCCTTGTGTCCCCCCACCTTCCAACTCACAACAGAGCCCTAACCTCTGTGTCTTAGGCTGTGAACATCTTCAGAAGTGAGATACTTGATGATGTCATAGGTTCAGATAAAGATACGCTGGGGTATGATGGGCTCTCAATGGAATGTAAGTGGTGCCTTGTAAGAAGGGAAACATTAGGGACATTCTCTTTGTGAACAGGAAGGAGGGACCGAACGTGAAGTTCCCAGTCAAGGACTGAATGCCAAGTTCCTAGTAAAGTTCTGGAATGTATTGAGTGACATTTGCACATTTGCTCACTTGTCCCAGCAGTGCTAGGGAGCCATATGCATGGGTCATTTCAGCCACCATCCATTAGTTGGAAAGCTGTACGACAGCTGCACGGATTACGTCATGGCGTCAAAGCATGTTCTGGCTGCAGGTACCAGGTTGCTGTTACTTGGGAGTGGGGGTAGGGAAGTTCAGCCAGGGAATTACTTTGTGGAAGATTGTGATAAACCTTCAATACTATGTTAGGACTAGGGGCTAACTATGTTAATTATTTTAATTATTTTTTTGAGTCGAGGGCTTCTGCTGGAGGGTGAGATGTCTAATCCTACAGTCCCAACCACCAAAATCTGAGCTCAGTTAATGGAGGCAAAAGGGCAGTAAGTTTGAGGGCAAAGTGGGCTAGGTAGTTAAGTCATGTCTCACTAAACAATTGGAATATGAATTCATTTTAGCTATATATAACATTTTTGGAGGAAATATTTCTGGAACCTGGTGTGATAAAATGGACATACTTGCATTAGCTTATGGATGAGAGATCCTTATTTCTCCCCAGTTCTGCTGAGTGCTGCTGTCTCAAGCCTCAGTTTCAGCAAGGCTGCCGTGCTGTTTTGCAACAGTCATCTTCCCCCCCCCCCGCCCATTTTTTCCTTTTATTGCAAATAGATTCTTTTTTGATTGGTTTCCTCTCCTTTTACTCCTCCCAGTTCTTCTCCACCCCGCCTCCCCTCTGGATCCACTCCATTTCTGTCTCTCATTAGAAAAGAGCAGTTTTTTTTTTTAGGAGACAATAATAAAACATGACAAAATTATAAATAAAATATAAGAATATAAAATTAGTATCAATAAAATATTTTATATAATTATTTTATAGAAAATGAAACATAATAAGACAAAGCAAAAACTTTCATATCGAAGTTGGACAAGGCAACACAACAGAAGAAAAGCAGAAGAGTCAGAGAGCCACCTGGTCTCTCACTCCGAAGTCCCATGAAAATACTAAGCTGAAAGCTATGACATACATGCAGAGGACCTGGTACAGACCCTTGTAGGTCCTGTGCTTGCTGATTAGGTCTTTGAGAGCTCATATGCACCTTGCTTAGTTGATTCAGTGGGCCTTGTTCTCATGAATATTAACAGGCTCGCTGCCCTTTGACTGCCCTAGCAGTTAATCACACAGAATTTCTTGACACCTAGCTTCTTATATCTGGTTAGTAGCTGAGCAGAAGGATTGATTATTACAAAAGTTTAAAAGGGGCATTATTTTTTGAAGCATGAGGTGGAACATTTTATTTTTTAATTGCTTTTACTGAGCTATATTTTTCTCCACTCCTCTCCCTTCTTTCCCTCTCTCCCTCTGCCCTCTCCTATGATCCCCAATGCTCCCAAATTACTCAGGAGATCTTGTCTTTTTCTACTTCCTATATAGATTAAATACATATATGTCTCTCTTAGGGTCCTTTTTTTGTGAAGGTTCTTTGGGGTTGTGAATCGTAGGCTGGTTTTTCTTTGCTTTATATCTAAAAGATACTTATGAGTGAGTACGTGTTATATTTGTCTTTCTGGGTCTGGATTACTTCACTCAATATGGTGTTTTCTAGATTCATCCTTTTCCTGCAAATTTCAAGATACCATTATTTTTTCCCACTGTGTAGTATTCCATTGTGTTAATGTATCATATAATCTTTATGCATTCTTCAGTCAAGGGGCAGTTAGGTTGTTCCCAGGTTCTGGCTATGACAAATAATGCTGCTGTGAACATAGTTGAACACATGTCCTTGTGGTATGATTGAGCATCCTTTGGGTATATACCCAAAAGTGGTATTGCTGGGTCTTGAGGTAAGTTGTTTCCTAATTTTCTGAGAAATCGCCATACTGATTTTCAAAGAGGCTGTACCACATCAACATGTAGAAGCATGAAAATAGATCCATATTTATCACCATGCACAAAACTCAAGTCCAAATGGATCAAAGACCTCAACTTTTTTTTATTAATTAATTAATTAAATTATTAAAGATTTCTGCCTCTTCCCCGCCACCACCTCCCATTCCCCCCCTCCCCCAATCAAGTCTTCCTCCCTCCTCAGCCCAAAGAGCAAGCAGGTTTCCCTGCCCTGTGGGAGGTCCAAGGACCACCCACCTCCATCCAGGTCTATTAAGGTGAGCATCCAAACTACCTGGGCTCCCACAAAGCCAGTACGTGCAATAGGATCAAGAACCCATTGCCATTGTTCTTCAGTTCTCAGTAGTCCTCATTGTCCGTTATGTTCAGTGAGACCTGTTTTGTCCCATGCTTTTTCAGACCCCGGCCAGCTGGCCTTGGTGAGTTCCCGATAGAACATCCCCATTGCCTCAGTGTGTGGGTGCACCCCTCGCGGTCCTGAGTTCCTTGCTCGTGCTCTCTCTCCTTCTGCTCCTCCTTTGGATCGTGAGACTTCAGTCCAGTGCTCCAATGTTGGTCTCTGTCTCTGTCTTCTTTCATCGCCTGATGAAGGTTAATATTCAGGAGGATGCTTATATGTTTTTCTTTAGGTTCACCTTCTTATTTAGCTTCTCTAGAATTACGAATTATAGTCTCAATGTCCTTTATTTATGGCTAGAAACCAAATATGAGTGAGTACATCCCATGTTCCTCTTTTTGGATCTGGCTTAACTCACTCAGGATAGTGTTTTCAATTTCCGTCCATTTGTATGCAAAATTCAAGAAGTCATTGTTTTTTACTGCTGAGTAGTACTCTAATATGTATATATTCCATACTTTCTTCATCCATTCTTCCATTGAAGGGCATCTAGGTTGTTTCCAGGTTCTGGCTATTACAAACAATGCTGCTATGAACATAGTTGAGCATATACTTTTGTTGTATGTTTGGGCATCTCTTGGGTATATTCCCAATAGTGGTATTGCTGGGTCGAGAGGTAGGTTGAACCCGACTTTCCTGAGAAACAGCCACACTGCTTTCCAAAGTGGTTGCACAAGTTTGCATTCCCACCAGCAATGGATGAGTGTGCCCCTTTCTCCACAACCTCTCCAGCAGAGGCTATCATTGGTGTTTTTAATTTTAGCCATTCTGCCCGGTGTAAGATGGTATCTTAATGTTGTCTTGATTTGCATTTCCCTGATTGCTAAGGAAGTTGAGCACGATCTTAAGTGTCTTTGGCCATTTGAACTTCTTCTGTTGAAAAGTCTCTGTTCAGCTCAGTGCCCCATTTTATAATTGGATTGATTAACCTTTTACGGTCTAATTTCTTGAGTTCTTTATATATTTTGGATATCAGACCTTTGTCAGTTGCGGGGTTGTTGAAGATCTTCTCCCAGTCAGTGTGTTGCCTTTCAACTTAAAACCAACCACAATAAACCTCATAGAAGAGAAAGTGAGAAGCACACTTAAACACATTGGCACAGGAGACCACTTCCTAATATAGCATTTTTTTGTGTGTTATTATAGCTCATTAGTTACTGGTTCCCCTGATGGATAAAACCAGGATAATAATACAGCAGGCTATGAATGCCTTAGTCAGCTAAGATGTTTACCCTGAGGAACTGGCTCTTCTTACGAGGGCAATCATGCAGTCTGTCATCTGAAATTGGGAAACCTAGGAAAACCAGGTCTGCAAGTTCAGGCCAAACCCAAAGGTCAGGAGCCAGGCAATGCTAATAGTGCTGAGGCTAAAAGTGGCCATTTCTTTGGCTCTAAATCCTGTGTTCTTTCTGCCTTCCACTCTACCTGTGTAATGGGTGCTGGTCCAGCACACTTAATGAGCTTTGAGCTTCACTCTGGCTTTTTAATTTTTTTTAAATCATTATTTCTCCTGGCACATATTATAACATCATCTTTCCATGCGAACTCCTCGTCTGTGTCAGACATGACAAGACTCAGGCCAACTTCCCCAGCTGCTGTGAAGAGCGGTGGAAAGTGCTGATGTGGGGGAAGCAAGCGTGGGCCAGAGGGACCTGCTTCTTCTCTACAGCGGCAGCACTGATGGAGCCGAGATGAACAGACTGCTCTCCAGAGGGGCTGAGGTCCTAGGGAAGCAGCAGACTCTTGTACACAGTCAGCAGACTGCCCACTGCTGCAGACAACACTGCTTTCACAGAGGCTGAGGAAGGCTTTCTTTTAGGGCCTCCGGAGATTGCATCCCCACCATCCCTAGTAACGAATTATGGTTGGAATTGCAAACAACAGGGCATCTGGCTAACTGTGAAAGTTAACATCTGGCAAGAGGTGTGTTCCTGCCAGGAGCTCTTCCTGTTTACCTCTGCAAGTGATATTTACAGCTTGGAGGCACCCTCTGGGCTGGGTATCCTTGCGGATGGCTAATTGCTGAGAGCTTGGCCTTTCTTCTGACCAAAGTTCACAAGAAAGCTGTACTCAGTCATTCCCTGATTCGTAGATAAAATCTATACCATTGACTGAAATCTGTATCTGTCAGGAAAAGCAATGTTACACTATAGTAACAAATATTCTGATCGTATTAGTGGCTATTACAGTCTCATTGTGTCTTTTACGCTCATTTAGTACAAATGCAGTGAATCGATAGCTCCTGCCTTCCTTTGTGACATCTATCTGCCTACTGAGTATCAACAGTGTGGGAGTGTAAGACAAGTGCATTTAGTATCTCCTTTAATATATTGTTATACATATTATCTGTGTTTTGCAGATATGAAAATTGAGATCAAGAGTCATTCATTTTTTAACATGGCAGCCTCCTCCGTGAGTCGGGCAATGGCGTTTCGTGCGCGTGCTGGTCAGCATGTTGCTTTTGTTAGAAAAATTCCTTGGACCGCGGCGTCGAGTGAGCTGAGAGAACACTTTGCTCAGTTTGGCCATATAAAAAGGTGCAGTGTACCTTTTGACAGAGAGACTGGCTTTCACAGAGGCATGGGTTGGGTTCAGTTTTCTTCACAGGAAGAACTTCAGAATGCACTACAAAAGGAAAATCATATTATTGATGGAGTAAAGATCGATGTTCAAGCTCAGAAACCAAAGGTTTCGCAAGGGGCTCAAACATCTGATGAAGAGAAAGACTTTTGAGATGATTATTATACTGGCCATTAATAAATATAACTGAGATCTTTAAAAAAAAAAGAAAAGAAAATTGAGATCAAGTTCAATAAGCGGTAGACCTACCTGTTTTTGGACCCAGATTTATTATTATTATTATTATTATTATTGATGCTAAACCTTAGTCTCTTCTGCTCTCTTGAGGTCTCAGAATTTCATTTTTTTAAAAATTATTTTATGTGTATGGATGTTTTGTGTGCAAGTGTGTCTGTTCACCAAGACAGAGGCCTGTGGAAGCCAAAAGAAGGCATCAGATCCCTTGGGGCTGGAGTTACAGATGGCTGTAAGTGTCATGTGGGTGCGGGATATTGAATTCTGGTGCCAGAAAAGCAGCTAGCATTCTTTTTTGTTTGTTTGTTTGTTTTAAAAAAATATTTATTTATTTATTGTGTATATGATATTCTGTCTGTGTGCATACCTGCAGGCCTGAAGAGGGCACCAGACCTCATTGTAGATGGTTGCGAGCCACCATGTGGTTGCTGGGAATTGAACTCAGGACCTTTGGAAGAGCAGGCAGTGCTCTTAACCTCTGAGCCATCTCTCCAGCCCAGCAGCTAGTATTCTTAATAGAGCCTTGTTTCCACCCTTTTCTGAATTTTGTTTTCAAGTGGGTATTCCCTGATGTGGTGTGGACAATTCTGTATTCTGTCAATTATGTTTTAAATAAACACTGCTTGGCCAGTAGCCAGGCAGTAAGTATAGGCAGGACAACCAGATAGGAAGTAGAGGCAGGGAAATGAGAACAGGAGAATTCTGGGGAGAGGGAAGCCCATTCCTTTGGAGTCCTGCCCAGACACAGAAGTAGCAAGATGTTACGGCTCTGCTGAACAAGGTACTGAGCCATGTGGCTAGCATAGATAAGAATAATGGGCTAATATAAGTTGTAAGAGTTAATAAAAAGCCTGAGCTAATGGGCCAATCAGTTTATAACTAATGTAGACTTCTGTGTGATTTCTTTGGGACTTAACTTTTATGGGAACTGGGCAGGACAGAAACCTCTGACAACACTGATGTTATCCCACTACTCTTCTCAGAGTGAAAGAACATAAACATCACGTTCTTTTAACAAGTGGAGCATCAAACCGAGAAAAGAAACATTATGAATTTAACCTGTTTGGTCAACACATTTAGAAACAACATTTAAGACCATTTTGACCACATGGCCAAGTCAGAATCTCCTTGTGTAGCCCATGGAAGTGCAGACTGCAGAGTTCCTTTGGGTGGGGCTGGGGTGATTGCCATTCTGCTGAGAAACAGGGATACACTGGGGGACCACACAGTTGGATCTTCAGCTCCTTTCCCGGGACTATTTCCTGTAGTCTGTGCTGTCAGTTAGAAAGCAGTTGGATGGCAAAGTTGGCCCTCTACTTTTGTGTGTGCCTCTGCCCAGAGAGAATGCCCGAACTCAAAGGCTGAATATGAAAGTGTCACGGAACTTCTGATTAGAGTCCATCTACTGTGTTAGCTGTGTGAGGAGAAGTGTCACTGTCTATAGTACATACAAATCTGCATCTCTGCAAAGGCAATTAGCTTAATTAGTGTAGTCATGAATAATATTAACCTTCAAAATATCATTATGGAGTCTGAAATGCCAGCTTACTTCTGTCCATTGACTTAATTTGTCATTTGGTATTGAGATGGAAGCGGGTTACTTTATAACTCAAAACCACTGTTCAATTAGGTTACATAGGGGACTGAAAATATGTCAGACTAATGGTGTGAAGACAAGAGTAGCTGATGATTATTTAAATGCTGCCCACTTTAATGCGGCTGTTTCAGCACCGGGAAAAGATTGCTTAAACTGAGCCCAAATCTTCGATTGTTGGCTGAAACACTCTTTGATGGCTGTAGGTTTGTTTGTCCATAATTGGTTTACTGTCATTTTCTTAGTTTGTGTGCTGCTGAAGTGAACACTCATTTTTTTTTCCTCTCAAGTCAGTGTTTCCAAATTGGCTTTCTCAGTTTTTAAATGTAAGCATTTCCAGGATTGGATAGACAGGCCTGCAATCCCAGCTTTCTGGGAGGCAGAGGCAGAAAGATAAAAAGTTTAAGGCCTGTCCTGATTATGGAGGATGTTTGAAGCATGCCTGGGCATTTTGGTGAGACTCTATCTCAAAATAAAAATTAAAAAGAAAAAGAATGCAGATAAAGCTGAACACTGGAGCACTTCCCTTTGTGTCTGAGGTCCCAGGGTCAGTCCAGGCCCCTGGAAACAGCTGTGGGATTTTAAAAACTTCATGAGGTTCCCAATCCTCCCTGGTGTTCTAGCCAGCATTTTTATTCACTTCCAGAATCTGTGTGCCTGAGACAGTGTCTCTATATGACTGAAACTGGCCTGGAATACATCCTGCAGCCTAGACTGACCTTGAACTGATGTTCCCCCTGTTTCAGATTTCTAAGTTTGTCATTTTCTCCCAAGACCCCCTTTGTAATAAAAGTGCTTTAGGCTTACCCAGTTTACCACCTACCTCAAAGAGAAGGTGTCTTAGCTAGGGTTTCTATTACTGTGAAGAGACACCATGACCACAACAACTCTTATAAGGAAAACATTTAATTGGGGATGCTTGTTTACAGTTACAGAGTTTCAGTGCATAATCATGGGGAGCATGGTGGCATGCAGGCAGATGTGCTAGCTAGGTCTTGATTTACAGGGAAGAGGAAGTCAACTGAGACACTGGGAAGTATCTTGAGCATAGGAAAGTTCAAAGTCCATTCCCACAGTGACTTCTTACAACAAGGCTATACTCATTCCGACAAAGTCACATCTAAAGTGCCACTCCCCATGAGGTTATGAGGGTAAATTACATTCAAACTACCATATAAGGGGTCCCAAACGGTTGCTGAAAATATCCTTTCAGGTTTTGGGACACTTGTCCATACACTTTGGATTAACAGCTCATTGGTCTTCAATGAACTTCATCAAAGCAGAGGTCCCAGTGTTTGAATTGTGGATTTAGTATCTTTAAGACTCCAGCTTTATTTTTCCAGTGTGGTAACCAATTGTGTCCTAACCGGTACCACCCAGTTTTTCCTCTAAACATAGAAGAGTTAATGAGTGTCTCTGTACAACGAACAGATTAAAGGAGGAAAACTCCAGAAACTTTCACCCAAAAGCTATGGATGTCATTCAGGGACATAAAAAGTGGAGTAGGGCTTGGAATAAGTGGTGCCCTGCCCACCACTGTAGTTGTGCCCTTTTATCTGAGGCTCATTAGCAAATCTCTGGGGTCTGTCTTTCTGATATAGTCCCATGTCAGAGAGATGAAACAAACATAGTTCCTTATGGAGAAAATCAGAGGCAGTTCACACCTGTCCCTCAGAGGGAAACCAGAGAAGGCTTTTGAAACAATTGACTGAGTATTGCAGAAGCATTGCCAGTCGCTTCCTGAGACATAGTCTGATACTACGTTTTCCAATTCTATGAAAACCAAGTCCCTATAGACCTGCCGGATTTTATATATATATATATGATAGCAAAGTAAAATGTGTCAACATGTAGCACATAAAATAATATAGCATAATATGACATCATCTTGTATTAGAAATATGTTCTAAACTGTGCTTTTTCTTGGAAGCCAGTTATACATTTTATAGTAATCACCCTGTTTTATTATAGTACATATTTTATATAACATTTATTTTATAATATAATATATAGCGTATATAGAGAGTATGTAATTGTGTATCACTTCATCATTGTTTCCAGTATTATAAAGGGTGATTAGCTCCATGGTAAACACACAGCTGGAGGCAGATTCTCTTCGTTTCTGAAACAGTTTACACTTGACAATAATGTTTTTCTGTTATTATTCATTTCTAT